>NC_137971.1:8389489-8904489 GCF_963924665.1 Micromys minutus
CTTTGTTCTATCATGCAGAGGGCATTGACTATCACTGTTCTTTGTCACTCCAAACAATCTTCACTGTCACCTCCCTGAGATGCTACATTTTAGACTCTGCCAGCTGTTGCTTTGAAAGAAAATTGCTATGTGCTGTCCTTCATTCCTTTTCTGTCATAGGACAAGACTTGGTGTTCATCATTAATACTCCCTTCTCTGTTTCCAGGACCAGTTCTTCCCTTAAGAATTAAGTTCCTTTTACTGAGGAAGGAGTTCCTGGTAGGTGTGTATATGTTACGGTACACATCAATGTCATGTATTTTATTATATGTGGTTCACTAATTTAGGTCTTATTTGACTTCGTTCATCTAAACTGGATTTTTATCTGTATTATGTTAAATTCACACCAAGGTACTATAATTTTTAGAACTGCTGTAAAGTGGTTTCTTAAAAAAATAATTTTAGGCTCTGCTTAAATTCACTGGTTGCTCTATCAGAGGACTATGATTTGGTTCCTAGTACCCACACATGATAGTTCATAGCTGACTAAAACTCAAGTTAAAGAGATCAGATACTGCCTTTTTCCTTCCACTGGGATACTGTGTTCACCTCACAGTATAAATAAACTCACAGACAAAATATACATACAGAAAATAAAAATAAACTCAACCATATAAAACCCAATTCTAATTGTCTATTATTGGCAGATAAGAAACTACTAAAAATAAAATTAACCATATAAAAGCAAACTCTAATTGTCTATTATTGGCAGGTAAGAAACTGAAAATTGTGTATATTTCCTTTCTATACCGGTGTCCTTATGTATACACTGATTTTGAGGGAGTGTTCTCTGTAGACACACGAGCAAATGTGCTAGCTATCTTTGAACAAAATATATATTTTGGTATGCCTGTGAGTATGGCTTGTTTTTTTTTTTCCCTCATAATGTTGGATATAGTTTTCAGTCTTGTGTCAAGCAGTGGTGCCTAAAAATGACATTCTTTTGTTCCTAACAATAGAGTGACTGCATCTACTCCCTAGCAATTAACTGTATTGATACCTATAGTTTTGCTGCAGGTATTTTATTAAAATACAAAATCTGTCCATTTCAAACTTATAAAACAGCTTCATCAGGGACGTTTGCTGGATTTGTTTGGTGGTAGTTTGCATTAAATTTGTATGCTATAACATCTTATCTTTATGCTATTTACACAGTGAATTTGTATAAAAGGTACACACCCCACTTGGTAATGGTGTGTATGTTTTTTTTTCTCAGACACCATTGCCTTTGGTTTGCTAATGTTTTGTTGAATGTTTTTTTTTAAAAGAAAACTGTTCACAACAGTTGCCTGCTTCATTGTTTCTCTTATTATACATTTCTCAGTGTATATATTTCTCACACATAACCAGAGGATTTAAAATATTCTCACATTTTCTTGTACAGGGCAGGTGATTCCTATGCTAGAGCTTTTCATATAGAAAGAATATGATTCCTTTGTTATCATCTTTGCTTCTTCAGTTTAATTGGTGTATTTAGAACCAGTAGATAGAGTTGGTGTCCCATAGCTTGGAGTCTGAGTTGCAGGTAGCTGTGAGCCATTTGACATGGGTGCTTTGCACTAAACCTGAATCTCCTGTGAGAGAAGTGCACACTTTTAGCCACCAAACCATCTAGCTGACTTCTAAACAACTTTTTGGGAGGTGGGGCATTGGGAGGACAAATGCTAATATATTTCCAAGGATAATTTTTCAAGATGTGAACATAGCATTACAATACATTGGTATTCTTAAATATTTAAGACATTTTATTTTTATGATAGCTGTATCCTTTCTGTTAAACCACATGCATTTCTCATTGGTATTACTCCATAGGGAAGGCTCCATTCTTTCCTTACCTATGTTTGGTTCTCTGGGAAATACCAATCTTAATATGTTAAAGTGAGACTGAATGTATGTCCCTGAAGTAGTTTAAACTGCTCATGGAATAGAATTTACAGCTATAACTTAGAGAGACTTTCTTTTATGTCAGATGTCTGAAGTTAGGATTTATTTCAATTATATTTCCATGGAGAACCTTTTAGATGGAGAGGTCAGCTTCCTCCTTTCCAAGTATAAACCAATGATTCTGTCTTCATCCCTCTTTTGTAGAGGGTCTGGCATTCATGCCTATTGCTCATCATATGTAGTCTCAGGACCTAAAACCAGGATGGGAAGGCACTGAGAGGTGTATGACAACTTATTATGTTTAATATTTACTAGGGAATAAATAATTAATATAAAGATTTTCTCAGAGCTGGAACACCTCTTTTGTGTATCCAGGGTAGAGTTAATAAAGACAGATATTAAAAATCAACAGGAGATAGAGAGAAGGTCACTGTGGTACAGTGACATTTTATTGGCAATGAAACCAATTAATTCTATTTTAATAGAATAAACAATATAGGGCCACTAGGACCTCAGGGACACAAGCAACAGCCCAGCTGATCTTGGTTTAAAAAGGCACACATTTGACATCTATTCTTCCTGCTTCTCCTTTCCTATGTGCCTCTTTCTGCAGTCTGGCTCTATCTCCTCCCTAAGCATCTTTGGTTCCTGCCGCTTCCTCTCAGTATTTACCAGCACCATATGCTTTCAGTTCTTCTGAATTCATTATAGTCATAATTTCTGTATTTAATAGCAATCCTCTCAGTTCAAGAAGGTTCAAGGAACATTTCTCAATTATTTGACCTGTGAGAAGCAAACTTGAAATCCCTCTTTTCTTCCTACTCCTTCATAAAATTTATATTTTATTGGTATAATACGCTATATTTTAATTGTATTATCACAGTGAAGATTTATTTTCAGGTAACATGGTGTTACATTGCCTTAAAATCTTAATTTGTATGTGTTTTTGTGTTTGTGTGTGTGTGTGTGTGTGTGTGTGTGTGTGTGTGTGTGCATGAACTTAGAGTGTAGGGATCAACTCTGGGTATATTCCTCTGTTACTTCACATCATATTTTTTGAGCCCAATTCTTTCATTGAATTTCAGGATCACTGATTTGATTAAGCTAGTTGGCTGGAAATCCAGAGCTTCACCTGTCTCTGCTTTTCTCACTTTGGGATTATAGTGGTATGTGATAATGCTCAACTTTTAGGTGGATTCTGGGAATCTTCAGTCAGGTTCTCATGAAGGTAAAGCATTTTTTTTTTAAGTTACTAAGATACCTTCTACCACTTGTCTTAGAATTTTAACTAAATCTCCAAATTAAATGATAATATTATCTTCTTAGGGGTCTCCTTAATTTGAAGTGTTTTTTTATGTTGAAAGAAAATGTCAATTTTCAGATTGGATTTCCTTAGTGGGGATGTTTATCTCAGTGGTCATTTCTCAGTAGTTGGAAGTATCTTCACCAAACAATAGTTCCTTTTATTTCAGATAAAGGTAATGTGATTGGGTGTAATTGTAACAAGCAGTGCAGAGATCAGAGGTTTGTGGTGAGATTATCCTTCTCCACAAGGATAGATTTTGTATTCATAAGAACAATACAGCCTTTTCCTAAGCCACACAGATGATAAGTTATTTTGAAAAAAATCTAATTTTTCTTTTATAACAAGAGATGTGGTTTACTTGTTATTTTGTGGCATGTTTATAAATTGCAATAGTGTTTTAGTCCCCCCACCCAGATTCTTAAAATTAAATGAAATCACATATTGGCTTAGATTAAAAATAAGACAATCATCTTAATCCAACAGGGGTGATGTGGGATGTAATAGCTGATCTTGACTGTCAACTTGAAATGATTTAGAATCACCAAGGAGACATACTTCTAGGCATGTCTATGAGAATGCTTCTGGAAAGGTTTGAGTGAGGTAGGAACACTCATTCTAAAATGTGTTTGGCCCCATCCAATAGACTGGGATTTCAGAGGGACCACAATGAGAAAATGATCTGACCACCATCCCCGTCCTCTCCTGACTGAAGATGGAAGGTGAACAGTCATCCCATGCTACCGCCTACATGACTTCTTTGCTGTGATAGACTCTTATGTCTAATTATGCATCATAATAAACCCTCTTTCTTAAATTTCTTTTGTCAGTAATATTGTGGCAACAGTGAGAAGAGCCATGGGCACAGCAGGTGGCATATTCATGATTTTTGTCAGAAAATTGCCCTAAAACCTGGATTTTTGTTTGTGTTTGGTATGTTGTTGAGATTGAAGTATGCTGAGGAAACATAAAAACAACAAGTGGTCAACAGAAGCATATAAAGTGCCAGGCTTCTCAGTAATATAATGGTTTTGGATATAAGTAGTAAAGAACAAGATGAAGAAGAAGAGGAGGAAGAGCAGGTGGGGAGAGAAAGAAATAAAGGACAAAAGAAATGAATGAATGAAGATGGAAAAAGAAGTAAATGACTGGAAAGAAAAAAAGCATATTTTCTCACAATAGGTTTTGGAGAATAAATATTAGTTTGTGTAACTACAAGAATTATCTTCAGGAGGGACTTTGAAGGAGACTGAACGATGACATCAAGATTTCTGCTCAGGAGCCCCTCACCTCTCTCTTTCTGTGCTGAGGATCTTCACATTGACTTTGTATGGCTGTGGATGGAGGTGTCTCCTCATGTCTGAGGAAGTCGAAGTGTTCCTTAGAATTTCCACTAAAAAATAATTAAAAATCTCAGGATTCAGTCTAAAGAAATGTATCTGTCCTGTGGCATAGTGATAACCACTTCTGCCTGGATATGGTCTCCACTTCCTTCTCCAAAGTCAACTCTGTAGCAGGGCAGCAGAGAGGCCACTGAGAGGCCGCAGAGCCAGCTTCTGGGGCTGCAGTTCTGTCAGCCCACTACAAAGCACACTTTCCACTGTAGGGGAGGTTTTATCTTCATTATGATATTAGATTTGCTGAAACTGATAATGTAGAATATGTGATGGGTAGAAAAAGCTGTAAACAAAACATTTTTCCCTATCTCGTTTCCTTTTCCATTTACTTCACCAATCTTTCTACCCTCCCCCAATTCTCATCCTTTCAGCCAAAATCGATTAAATATTACCTATTCCAGTACTCAGTTTACCACATGTGGTTCCTTTAGTCCTAAAACCCCAAAAATCCTGTGCCTTAATTTTTCAAGTTTGTGATCCGGAGGGAGTTGAAAACTCTTCACTTATTTCTATAGATCTCCTTTCAAACCTGGTGGGAATTCGGAGGTCTGACTACAGAAGATGACTGGTCAGAAGGGACTAAACCAACATCAGTTTCTCATGGCTGCTAGGATAGTAGCCCAGAGCATTTGTATATGAAGTTGACCCATGCAGGCTTCTATCTGGACCTCAGTTTCCTCGACTGTGAATTAGAATGCTTGCTTACTGGTACTTTTAAATGATTTTTATTTTTCTTCTATCTGAGTCACCTTATATCTTCCGTTCCTTATCTTTGCTTTATGACTTTGATTGTTTATCACTTACTAGGTGTTAAAAAAAAAATGAATCCCAGAATGAAACAGCCACAAGGAACATCCAAGAGGCTTATCAATAAGAGGGCTCATAGTGCTGAGATGGGCTACTTTGGTGTGTTTTGACACCCAGCAATAGCTTCTGCATGCTTTACTTCTACATTCTTTCTCTTTCTTTGGAACCAAATCACCTACAGCCTGACACCTTGGTCCTGCTTATGCCTGGTGTCAGGAATGGGGTCACTGCCTGTTCTATGAAGATCTGGGGTACTTACATGTGGTTATTTGGAATCACTCAGTTGTTTTTAGTTAGCTCTTTTTCTGCCTCCTTCTTGTGGGTAAGGATGTAAGTTCTCAGCTCCTGCCCAGCACCACGCGTGCCTGCCTGATGCCCTGCATCTTGCCACGATTGTCATAGATTCTAACCCTCTGAACCTATAAACTACCAGTAATTTTTAAATAAATTGATTTTGTCATGGTGTTTCTTCACAGAAATAGAAAAATAACTAAGGCATAATGTTAAAAGGTTTGATTCAATGGTATTTATATTTAATTTTGCTTCAAATTGGCCAACTATTATTTCCTACAGATCAAAACAATTGTTACCCTTGTGGTGTGTAGTTTATTTTAAACCACATTAAATCAAGCTATGTACCCGCTCCAGCAATCTTGCCTATCCCCATGGCCAGTCCCAAGTGGGCATCTTGCCCTGCTTCCAACAGCCATCCTGTTGCCAAGCCGCTCTTGTCAAAAAACCGCTGCTTCCATAGCTCTCTTGGTTTCCACTCCCAGAGTGGACCGAACCAGTCTTTCCTGGAAAGGCCTGGAGCTGTCAGCACTTCCGGGGCCATACAACCCCTGTGGCTGGCCCACAGAGAGCCAACTACCACTTCCGGGGCCATCTAACCCCTGTGGTTGGCCCACAGAGAGCCAGCTACCACTCATTCAGATCCTCTTAGGCCTGTGAAATGAAAACACTAGAGACGTAGATTATATCAGTCAGATTTATAACGGTAACTACCCCCCATGCCTGTACAAAGAACACACACCTCAACTGATACGGATACAAGATGCACAAACTGGTTTAGACGAATGTACCCCACACTACTCTGTTGACTGTCTATCAAATCCTTAGCTACTTGCAGCTCCTCTAGGTCTCGCGGGTCTGTTCCATCCTCATCTCTCTCCATCCTCTGTCTCATATGACCTTCTTCCTCTTCCCTCTCTCTAAAACCTCCAGCTCCACCTTTTCCTGCCACTGCCCAATTACAGGCTTCAGCCTCATCTGACCAATTAAGATTCCACCTGACATCACTGAGAACATAATCTCCTTTTTCTCGTTGGGCACCCATTTTGAGGGATCAGAAAATACAATCAGAAATCCTCAACATACCCTGGGCTGAAAATCATTGTGACTAAGGGAGATATGAAAGTTATTAGTGACTGGAAAACTCTTCTATCCTTGAAAATAAATTACAAACAGTTCTCCAGATTCCAGTTCCACTCAGGAAATTTGATGTTTCTGTTTCTTTGACTCAGTGTCCTATCAAGTATCATGCCCTTTTTCCAAGAAGCTTTCTAACACTGATAAATTGTGTGACCACTTCATTTATGAACAAGCACCAGCATTTCCTTCCATGCCACCCACCATTTCAAAGAGCTCCAGGCAACTATGGCTTCCTAACCCATTCTAGGAAGAGATACAGCGTCGTAATAGGAAAAGCCTCACTACCTGATGGCTGTAGCTGGAGTCTGCTGCCAACACTGAGATTTTCATGTACTCTGAAGCCTACTAAATACCTCTTTTGCCTTATTGTCTTAGAATTCAGAATGTTTTGGTTGGGTTTCCTAACATAAAATAACAGTAAAATCTAATTGCATATTTAAATGAATTCCCACTTCTGGCACAGACAGACTTGAACAGATCATGATATTTAAATGGTATGTGCTTCTAAAGTGCAAACAACAGACTGGACCATTTGTGCTTTCTCGGTCACTAAGTGTGGATGCTTTTTCCTAGAATGGGAACCCCCATGTCTTCCCATAAGTGCTAGGAAGGCTCATGTAGAAATTCCAGGAAGATAGGGTAGTAAAAGCTATTCCTTGAGAAGACAAGAGAATGTTGAAGGGAAGGGGCTTTTTGATGATGGAGATATGAATTTAGATATTATTATTATCATTATTATAAATAATATATAATTCTCCCCATGCTTCTGTTGAGGATAATGAATCTACTTCATGCACCATTATTCCGAGATAATTCGGCTAGAGTATTCAGGGTTACTAACATCTATCAGGAGCCTAAGGCAGTGGGTGTTCAGGACTACTCCAGATGAAGACTGCAGCCCTCTGCCATTCTGTCTTTCCTGTGATTTTTTTTTTTTTGTTCTAGGAGGTATCTGAACTAGTCTTGGAAGCATGTCCTGGCTTTATGTGGCTTCAGAGATGCTATGAAGCCCTTTGAAAAAAACCTGTGTTTGTATTGTATGCCAGGAGAGACTTTCTGCTTTCTCAATTATCTGGTGTTTCTTTTGGACTACCTAGCAGAATTGAAAATGGCCTTTCAACTATTTTTTTTTACAAGTAACCATATTCATGCACACTCATGTATATGTATACTTTCCATCCTACAATCACCAGCCAAATATTTGCCTCTTGCAGACCAGCAGAGTGGAGGTGTTAGATATCTACAGCTCTCTGGGTTTGTGTGCCATTAGTCTCTCATCTGAAAAATGCCTTAGGCTTGCTCCATAGCCCCTTTTATTTGGGATCATGAAAGCCTACATCTGTGAGCATCACTGTAACTTCCAGGCTAATTTTTTGTGTTTGGTTTCTGTTTCATGAAGTGATTTGGCCAAGAGGCTGAATTTAGAAATAAGAAGCTGTTTACTGCAGTGAAGAGTCTAACCTCGGAGCACATTTTCCACTCAGAACAGCAGTGTACCTGACATTGTCAAGAACTAGGGTAGGCAGCACCTGAGGAATAAAGATACCAATAGTGCAGGAGACAGGAAAGTGACTGTTTGCATGAGGTATTTAAAAAAATCTACAGCTTGGAGAAAATGATGATAAGAAAAATCCTGAAAAGAAAGTGATCATTGATTGATAAGTAATACAGTTTTTCTATTATGTAATTTACCTTGTAAAAAAACTCAAGCACAGGTCTATATTTATATTGTATATTTCTAGACCTCCAAAGACTAGAGTTTTTATCTGACTGTTTTATTGATTTATTGATTACTTTCTATTTCTGTCATTTCAGCGAGTTCTGATTGTCTCATCTTTGGTTTACATATTATAATAATCTCTACAGCAAAGAATAGTGATCGAAAAATAAAATTTGTAAAAGATGAAGAATGCAATTTCCTTGAACTTTGAGACTGACACTCCAGTCACAGGAGACAGTGACCAGTGAGGACAGAATATGCATATTGGAAACACCCCCTATTATAGTTTGCAGGTTAGATGCCCCCCAAACCCACGTATTAAAAGCTTGAGTGGCACATTTAGGAGATGATGAAAACTCTGGGAGCTGGGACCTTGCAATACATCCTTCAACATTGGTTCTATTCTCTTAACGAAGACTCCTGGAGCCTTGACATACTCACAAGATAAAGAGTTCGCTCTCTTATAGATCACCAACATTGGTCCACCCACCAAAGGCCCAGGGTAAATATTTACTCTATAACTTATGCATGCCAATCATTTTTTCTGGCAAAAATAAAAATCGTCTAGAAAAATTGCAGTCAGAAAATAGATGGACTCAGAGAAATTAGATGCATTGTCTTCTGTGAGTGCAGACTTTGTTACAGTCTGGTTAGGAAATGCCATATTATACCTGTTAAGCAGAGGCTTGAGGAAGATAAAAAACAAAACAAAACACTGGGGACATCTAGGGGGAAAGTATTTCTGATAGAAGGAGGAGAATATTGTATGCAGTTTGTCTTGAATGACTGACACTTTGTGATGGTGAGTCAAGAGCTTCAATCACAAACATAATAGGTTCAGTCTGAGTGGGGTATTTCTTAGTGTCCACTCCAGGTGCTTGAAGAATATGGTGCTTGAAGAGAAACAGGGAAGGGAGATTAGATCATTTTAGAACTAATAAGTGATAATTGACTCACTCTTCACTGAATTTGTTAAATACATATATTCCAGAATATCTTTGTTTTTCAATATTTTCTTTATTATTGCTGATTTTTATACTTATCTAAAAATTTTCTAATGAATCAATTACATGACTCTTAGTCTATTTCTTTACATGCTTTAATTTTCCATATCTAGAAAAATGAATTGCCCATGAGAAATATATTAACTATTAGCAGTTTATATAAAATGGCAGTATGTGAGCTGAATGAACAGCTTTCTTCCTTTCAAAAGAGTTGGATCTTTAAAAGACAATAGTTGTTTTCTTCTGCCTAATTTTCATGATGTTCTTCAAAAACTGCGTGGTTTGTCAAGTCTATGCTTAACATATAATAATATTTATTATATATCTCAGTTTATTAAATATCTCCACCCTAACAAGCATTTCATGTTTACTTCTGATTTCATCTGTGTTTTTGCTGACAAGTTTTACTTTTCCTGTATTAATATACTTAAATTGATCCAGTTTAATGCAAATTTAATTCACTATAAAAATCTTCATTTTAAACAGTTTCTTAGCCTGAAAATTCACTAAGTCTTTTTCTTCCCATTTTCTGCTTCCTTCTTTTTAGAAAAGACAACCAAGTTTCAATAGGGTTATTTATTTATGTTTTGGTATGAGAAAGTCCAAATTATGAAAATACTATCTGAACCTTTGATTCTGCACTTCTTGAGGTAAACAAAGATGGGGTGATCTTCTTTTCTGGTGAAATATTTTATACGTGTGAAAATGTTAGAGAATTTTCTAAAGTTTCTTTTCCTGTGGATAAAGAAGGGGATATTTTGCTTCCCAATTCTACACCATAGTCCATCACTGAGGGAAGTTAGTATAGAAATGCAAGGCAGAAGCCTGGAACCAGGAACTGAAGAGAAGGAGTGAAGAAACAATGTTCACTGGCTTTTTCTTTATGTTTTTCTCAGTCTGTTTTCTTATATAACTCAGAATCATCTTCCCAGGTCTGACATTTTTCAGAGTGGGCTGGTATCTCCTACATCAATCATCAATCAAGAAACCGTGTCATATACTAGCTCCCAAAACACTTGGAATACCCAAGAAACAATCCACAGAAGTTATGAAGCTCAAAAAGAACCAAGGCCAGAATGTGGATACCTCAGTCCTTCTTAGAAGGGGGAACAAAACACACGTGAGAAAATACAAGGTCAAATAGAAGAGCAGGGATTGAAGAAAAAATCTACAGAGACTGCCTCACCTGGAGAACCACCCCATATGCAGCCACCAAACACAAGCACTATCACTGATGCCAAGAACCAGATATGGATGTTTCTTCAGAGGCTCTGCCAGAGTCATATAGATACAGATGAGGATGCTTGCAGCTAACCATCCGGCTGAACATGGGAACCCCAAGAAAAGAGTTAAAGAAAGGACTGAAAGAGCTGAAAGGTTCCCAACATCACGGGAAGAGCAATATCATCAGCTGAGGTAGAGAGGGTGATTAGGAGAGAGAGCACCTTCATGGAAGTGAGCTGCGGGGGAGGAGACAGGGGAGTGGGGAGAAGTGTAGATTTGAAATGTAAATGCATAGATATCCAATAAAATTGAAAAAAATACTGTGTCATAAACTCCACAGGCAAATAAAATGAAGACAGCATTTCAACAGAGGTTGCTCCTCCTAAATGACTAGTCGATTTGTGTCAAATCGAACAAAACTAGCCAATACAAAAAAAATTACCATTACTTTGCAACATTTTACATTTCCCCCCATGACAGGTATGTTTTCTATTATCTTATATAAAAATGTGCCTTTTATAATAGCTCTATTCCTCCTCTCCATATAATTGTTCAACAATAATTTACAATATTTGCTGACTCTGCCTTTCGAGACACATATCAGTGGACACAAGTAAGAAGATTTGCATGGATATGGAAATGACTTTGAGAAGATGTCTTGGCACTAAGAATTTTTAATACTCCATCTGAAGTAAGCCGATTTACTAAAGGCCTTTGGAGATTCTGCTGTGGTTTGTATTATGATGGTAATCACAATCTGAATATAATGATACATTATACAATGATCTTGAAAGGCCATGAAGGTGAACAGCCTTTAAACGAACAAAGTTATTTTAAATTATCATTAAGGTTTTGGATTAGGGGCATGAGTCTCATTGCACTCCACTGGTAAAGATAATTTTAATTGCACTAAGAAGTATGAAATTTAGGCCACCAGTGTAATGAATGGTTATTGGAAGGAAGATTATAGATAATGGATTATATTCATATCAGTTCTGCTGTCAAGAATCTGTTTTCAAGGCCAATAAAGTTTTCCTATTTGACATTACTTTTTTGTATGTCCTTAATGTATGCCACTATTCAGTAGAAGCTTGATAATTATAGCAGTGTATCAAAAGGTATTGATATCTCAGCTGATGCAAACTATTTATGGATTTTGCCATTGTTACACTGGGATCTTCTTAGTTCCTTCCAGTGTGAAATGCTTGGGGTGATGAGCACTGATGTAATGGTGAGATATGATATTACCATCACTGTGTGTTTCCTATTCTGGCTGGCTAAGTATACAGTTGTGTGAGTCTATTCAATATGTTCATGAGTGACTTAAAACTGATGCCATTTTTATTCAATTAACTTTTGTGTTTTTCCATTCCCACTTTTCTTTTTTTTCAAATTTACTTATTTTATGTATGTGAGTACATTAAGAGGGCATCAGAATCCATTACAGATGGTTGTAAACCACCATGTTGTTTCTGGAGACTGAACTCAGGACCTCTGGAAGAGTAAGCAGTGCTCTTAACCACTGAGCCATCTCTCCACACTGAAACTATTAGATGAGAAAGTAGGAAAAAACCTTAGAACACATAGGCACAGGAGAAAATTTTCTGAACAAAACGCCAATGGCTCAAGCTCTAAGGTCAAATATTAACAAATGGGACTTAATGAGATTGCAAAGTTTCTGTAAGGCTAAGGACATTGTCAAGAAAACAAAATGGCAGCCAACAGAATGGGAAAAGATCTTTACCAACTCCACATCAGATAGAGGCCTAATATCCAAGGTATACAAGGAACTCAAAAAGCTAGACACCAGAGAATCAAACAACCCTATTAAAAATGGGTTACAGAGCTAAACAAAATGTTCTCAATTGAGGAATGTGGAATGACCGAGAAACATCTGAGGAAGTACTCAACATCCTTAGCCATCAGGGAAATGCAAATCAAAACAACCCTGAGATTCACCTCACACCAGTCAGATTGGCCAAAATCCAAAACTCAGATGACAGCAGATGCTGGCGAGGTTGGGGAGAAAGAGGAACACTTCTCCACTCTTGGTGGAGTTGTAAACTGATACAACCACTCTGGAAATCAGTCTTGCGATTCCTCAGAAAATTGGACATAGTACTACCTGAAGATCCAGCTATTCCACTTCTGGGCATATACCCCAGAGACACTCCAATATACAACAAAGATACATGAACCACAATGTTCATTGCAGCTCTATTTACAATAGCCAGAACCTGGAAAGAACCCAGATGTCCTTCAGTAGATGAATGGATACAAAACTTGTGGTACATTTACACAATGAAGTACTATTCAGCTATCAGAAACAATGACTTAACCAAATTCTTAAGAAAATCGTTGCATCTAGAGAATATCATCCCGAGTGAGACAACCCAGTCACAAAAGAACAGACATAATATGCAGTCACTGATAGTGGGATGCTAACCCCAGAGGCTTGGACTGCCCCAGAAACAACTCACATACTGTGTGAAGTTCAAGAAAAAAAAAAACATTATGCTCAATCCTTACACACTAAGAAAACATTGACTAATACCGGGTTACATCCTGTTTTACATGTACTTTTTGCTCATTGTAACTAGTAAGACCTTAATGCAGAGTATCACACCTTAAAAGAAAATGCTTAAAAATATGTACATTTATCTTTGTTTTTTAAAAATAAAGTTCTTCATTAAAAAAGGGGGAAAAAAACTGACACCATTATCAGCTTTCATGATGAAGGTCTATGATTTGAAGGAAATGAGAAGGGATTTACAAAAAAACTGTCAGTATTGGTAACAATATTTGGAGAAGAAATTTTTTTCAGAAGAAAACAGACTTCTGTAGAGGAATTTTAATCCAGCAACATGGCTATTCTGGTGATAGATCACATCCACAGACCTTGTAGGTCTGTTTGATTTGGCTAGAATGCAGGCACACTCTGCATTATATAATATTATGTGGCTGGAATAGACACAGACATGCCCTTAGTACACAACTTTAATCTCAAACAATGAGGGGAAAGTTAGTTCATAGAAAGAGGCACTCATGTTTAAAAGTGACATCCAATTGAGGGGCAGACAAAGTGATGAATCAGAGAAAGATTTGGCAGAATGGCTGAGAGATAAGATATGCTCCTCTCTGATAAGGATAGGAAAGAGGGGTGACTTAAAAGAGCGAGCGGCACAGAGGTAGTTGGGAGTCAGTGCAGTGAGTGCAGTACACTGGAGTTGAGTTCATTCAGAGCAGGTCAGCATGGGTAGAAGAAAGCAGAGATTGAGAAAGACCCAGAAGATTAGAAGACATTTCCAGAGTTAAGTTGAGGCCTAGCATGGTAAGTCAATGAGAAACCTAGAGAAGCCAGATTGTATAAGTTAACTAGGAGAGTAGTTGGAGGCAGAGCAACTCAGTTGAACCAGCCTGCCAGAGTTCAGAAAGAACTAGAATGGGTGAGTTTATTCAGAGGTAAGCCTCTGAGATGACAATCACATCATGAGGATAAAAGTTACTGTTACAGACTTCAAAACACCTTTTATTATCTGTTGGGTCATGAATATTTGTGCTCTCTCTATGTATGCACCTATATCAATCTGTCTTCAACTCTTTATGCAAAGTATATCATGAACTTGCTGTTAAGCTATTAAATAATCATTTGAAACACTTTTATTACCTTAAAAATAGATATAATGACAGAAACCAATGATTTGAAGTCATTTTTTTCTTTCATTACTTAAGTGTCATTTACTTATCCATTGGAAGCAAATTTCACTTCTCTAGTGAACATAATTGAGAACAACCTAAAATTGATTATAAAGGTTCATGTTCTGGTGCCGTGTGTCTTTCGGTTAAAATCCCATTTCTTACTCCATCATTCTTGACCTTGAGTGAGTTATTTCTTTCTTTGAACTTTTACTTCTTTAGATAGGAATATAGATACTACCATTTACCTAATAATGTTGTTTTGAAGACTAGAGATGACTCACAAAAAGTATTCGGAACAATGGCTGGTACACAACAGATGATCTGTTGCTGTAAAAGTTTATTTTATAAACACTTGTGAGTGATTGATAAAGGTATCAAGATGCAGCTCAATGGGAATATTTAAGTATGTATAAATATTACAAACACTGAATGTTATGGCCTTAGCATTACTAATCAGAGTAGAAAATATGTCTAGAATATATTAGAATGACAATTCCTAACAGTACATAATCAGGAACTTTAGATAGTCATAAATGTTCTAATATTAAATCAATCAATCAGTCAGTCAGATCATTTTAAACCTAGAGCCTAATACATGCCAAGTATTCTCTTCATTGCTGAGTGATGCTTCCAGTCTGACAAGATTCTACTGCAAACTCATTAGGGTGCTAACGTAACACTTAGGGGCAAGTGGTGACAATGACCCATAGATACCAAAACTCTTCACACACCACTAGAATCAATAAAAATTTATAGTCATTCTTAAAAAAAGTTGTAGACTTTTATAAAATTAAATGTGTACTTGATGGATGATACAATAATTCTGCATGTAGGTACAACTGAGTTTCACATAAATCAGTGTTAATTACTAATAATTTGCAGCTCCCCCAAAATTTCCAGTAGAGAATCAATAGACAAAATCTGGAACATTTATGTAATCAAATACAATTTAGCAGTGGAAGAGAACAAATCACTTAGCCACATATTGTTATGTATGGATTTCAAGTGCATTATGCTGAATTTTGGCAGTTAGACTGAGAAGACCACATGCTGTACCACTGCATCTTACAGCACTCTGAATAACACAAAAGTATATTTAAAAAAATACGCTATGTGCCCCAGCAACTGTATTTTAAGAGACTGCTTGTGAAGGCACATGAAGAACCTAATTGTGTGATGGAAAAATGGGCACTATTATGGTACAGTTGGCATTCTATAGGGTCATAGAACTGCACACTAGAGAAGATATATAAATGGTACATCGGTAAAGTGAGTTAAAACAGAGGTTCGAAAACATAGCAGAGTACTCATGTTTCAGAACACTGGGGCATAGGTGTTTGGGAATGGTATACGTTCTCCCCTTTATTTATGTGTTTAAAACAAAATACACAAAAATAAAGAAGACCCCACTCATTTTTTTGGGCAGGAGCTGGGTAAGAGAATGCTTATTATATTGCTGATAAATATGCAAATTGCTACAAAACTGTTTGAGTGTAATTGTGAACAGCTGTTAAAGCATGCAATTGCATAGAGCTTTTGTTCCTGAAGTCTCATTCACTGAATCTCTCCTGTAAAAATAAAACCCTCGGGTTTTTAAAGCTATGTGCATAAAGTTGTTTATTACAGCACTGTACTTCCTGGCATACAACTGAACATAAAATGTGTGCCCATAAGTGAAGCTCTAAAAATGAAAGTGTCATCCTTGTAACAACTCACGTACTACTCAGTTACAGAATACTTAACACTATGAATGATTACACAAATACCACACTAACAAGTTAGAATGTTAATGCACAAACCTAACGATCCACAGGACAATTTCTTGAACCTAGCTATGAGCCTTAATATGTATGGGCTACTATCTCAAAATTATCACTTATTGTCACTGCTTAAATACAAACACACACACACACACACACACATCATCATCATCATCATCATCATCATCATCATCATCATCATCATCATCTCTCATGGTTTTGGAGGATGTCCTTGAAGGCATGATGATTTGGTGCTAGATTAGGCCTGTTTTATATGCCCCAACTTCTGTATACTTCAAGAGATGTACAAACTCCCATAGGCCTCTTTCATAAGAGGAATGTCTCACTAATGAGGGCTCGGCTCTGTATTAATCACTTCCCCAAAGCCCCAGCACAGCAGGTAAATTTCAACCTCAGAATTTTGATGGAGACACAAATTTCCTTTTCCAGACTTTTACTTGAGATTTAAAAAGTCAAAGCAAAACACGAATATGAGAACTATAAATTCAAATCTTCAATTTTTTTTTATCATTGGTTCTGGTCACCAGGGGCTATAGCTAGAGGTATCTATCCACTGTGTGAATTCTACACCATGTTCTGCAATTTTCGTGGGGGGTCAGGTGCAGAGCCAAATTTTGTGAAATGAAAAGTGATTTTCATTCTTCCCTTTGTAGATCATCCGGCACTCTATAGAGTGGTTATGGCTTTCTGTACCAGTTACATTCTCCAGTTGATGCTCTGTCACATTCAAAGTTTGTTGTCATGTGAGCTCCTGTGGTCTGTGAGACTGACTTCAGCTTCTTCTCTTATTTGTCTTTCAAGACTTAATAGAATCTGGGTACGGTGGCATGCACTCTGATTCCAGAATTATGGAGGCAGAGACCAATTTCATCTACATAGGGGATTCAGTGCCAAACAAGGCTTCTTAGTGAGATCCTGTTTCAAAAAGAAGAAGAAAAAGGAGAGGAGGAGGAGGGGGGATAGGAAGAGGAAGAGACAGGATAAATTTATCTTAGAGGAGAAAGTAAATTAAAAGAAAAAAGACAAGAATACAGCAGTAACCTACTATGTCAAGAAAATAAACCTCTAATTGGCATGCCTCCAAAGCATTAATCTCAATAAGGAATTTTCTAAAATGTGCTAAATTTTAACTGACAAATAATCAGTTGAATGGGAGAAAAACAGACCAAATAATAATATTTCTTCATAGAAGAAAAGATCTGTCTAATGAGAAGAATAATTTAATCACCATTGTCTTCATCTCTACATGCATAGGTGGAGGCATCTCGTGAAAGCAACAAGAGAGGGCATTGTCTGCTCTCCAGATCCTCCACACTGCTAAAGTGGAGAACTTTGTCTTACAAAGGCAAATTCTGTGCATTTAGTACATTAGACGTATCTATAATTGAAGACTAGACTCTTCGATAATTAGCTGCCTGGACAGAAAAGTCAAGACATGCTTTTTTTTTTTTTTTTACTTAAGTTGCCAGAGACATTTTCACTCTCTTCATGATGAAGTGAAGACTACACCCATGTAGCACTGTAGGAGGCACTTAGCCAAGCAGGTCCAGCCACAGTGCTAGCGTGCGTGCTGCTGATACTGCCTTCATGAGGCTGCTGTGTCTATTTTTTAATTCCCAGGGACATTTCATGATTTTTTTTCTCAGTTCTCAAGGGTGGGGGCCATGCGTTTCTAAGGGCAAGATAACTTAGAACGTAGGTTCCCCCACTTCATTTGTTCCACGTCCTCTTACCCATTATTGCTAGTCTAAAATATTCCCCGGAGGAACTTACTGTCTTGCATAGCAAACATTGTCAGGAACAGGTAAGTATGAACTTGTTATAACTGTTGCTCCTCCGGCTGCCTCGGCTGCAGACTCCTTGGATGGTTACACTTGCACAACCTCCTGCCATGGAACTACCTACCTTGGCCCACAGGTTCACACCCTAGGACCCCAGGCTTATCCTCTTCACCTTGGTCTTGGTGCTGCCAACCACCCTGGAGTTCCTACATCCCTGACTGACCTTGCTTTAATTATACAGGTGGCCAATGAGTAGGTTCTGACTCTTCCTACTTTGAACAGGTCTTTTTAATTTACTTTTATTTTTATGGATATTCTCTGCATTTATATTTCAGATGTTAATGTTATCTCTTTCCCACAATCCCATCCCCTCTCCCACTCTCATTGCCTCCATGAAGGTGCTCCCTCTTCTAAACCAACCCCTCCCACCTCAGCACCTTGGTGTTCCCCTACACTGGGAAAATGAGCCTTTACTGGACCAAAGGCTTCTCCTCCCATTGATGTCAGAAAATGTTATCCTCTGCTGCATATGCCCTTGGGGCCATGGGTCTCTCCATGTGAACTTAAGACAATAAACTTTTAACTTACAAACCTATTATGACTGGTACAGTCTTCTTAAAGAGTTCCTGAAGTCTGCCTTTTTCTTAAACTGGTGGTCATATCAGTACGTGGCTGAGTCAGGCACACTGAAATCTTGAATATAACCTTAACAGCACCCTAGACATGCTGACCAGCCACTGGTCATATATTAACCCAATTACTCAAGCTATTGTGTGCCAACAGAAGCTATTTCAACCAGGTAGCCAATCTATCTTTAAAGGCTGTTAAGACCTGCACTCCCAGAGATTCCTCTGCCTACTTCTGCAACATCGTAAAGCAACCAGGAGAGTCCTTTACAGACTTCCTCACAAGGCTTACTGAGGCGTGGAAAGAAGGGTCTAATCGGGAATCCACTTGAGACATGCTTGTTTAATAATTCTTCTGGAAAAATCTTAATGCTTCCAATTACAATGTAGTGGTGGCATCCATAATGATGCTATTTATGGGAAGTGGCCACCAGAGAACTTGACTCCAAGTAGGCCCTATAGTGGTTCTGACTGCCTTTCTTGATGTTCTGTTTTCTGAGAAGCAAAGATCCAATATCAGACATTAGCAGCAGACTTTAGTCTTGCCTGATCATTCCTGCTGGGGCTATGGAAAGGCAGGATATCTCCATAGTGACTGCATTCATTCTAGGCCAAGAACAAAGTGCCCTTGCTGTAATAAAAATTTTTACTGGGTGCGAGACGGTAGGTCTCAGAACTCTGAGAAACTTGGGGATGATTTAAACTCCAAAAGCGACACCCCTCAGCCCTGTCAATAAGAGGGGACTGATCCAAGCCTACTGAATATTGGACTCTCTCCCTGTTTCCATATTCGCCCATGATGACTGTACACCTAGATGGGATTCCTATAAAAGGGCTGGTAGATACAGGTGTGAATGTGGCCATTATCACTGGAAATGAGGTCTTGAGATTCTATCACTGAAAGTTCAATCTGGGCCTGCCATTACAGGTGTTGGAAGCCAGCAAACTGTCAGGATAATATTGTTCTCTGGAAAGGGTTAGATGCCAACCAGGGTCCATTCACAGTCATTGTCACCCATTGCCTATGCACCTTCTTCCCTGCATCCCCAAAGATCTTGGTTGGGCTCCCAAGCAGCAACACAGTTTTGGGGGGCCTTTTGGTTGTTTAAGTACTTGAAGCATTAAAGGGAATTTTCTCTTGGAAATGCACTGCTGTTCTGTCTTTGTGACACCAGAAGTTATACTCAGTGTCTGCTGCTGTGTCCTTGGCCACTCTGGGTTCCACAGTTTAGAGCCTTGGCAGTTCTGTTTTGCTATCTCATTACTGCTGCTTTAATCTTTGAATCAGAAAAAGAAAAACAATGAAACATTGAGGCCCCTCTGCCTCCCAGTGTCTGGGATTATTTTAGTCATTCAAGAAATGTTAAGATTTTCAAATACCAGTTGAGGATGCTGACAGTTAGCATTTATGGAATCATCATGTAGAAGGCAGAGAATTACATTTGTATTTATTTTCTGTCTTTCTCCTAATAAACACGGGTGGTAGATGTTGCTGTGTCAGGTCAGGGAGTTGCTATCACTTGTGTGTTATGGCATGAATCTTGGTACTGAGGGAAGAATAAACTTGGTTCGGCTTAGTGATCCAGTAGGTGCTGGCTTTGGCTCTCCACTTGTGTTAAATGATATAGCTGTTGGTATTTCCCAGATTACCTCAAGTCTTGGGCTAAAGCGTGCTTTTCTGTGACATTCTTAGGGAATCATACTTGCGAACTGCTTAGAGGGCCCCCTGCTTCCCAGTTTCTGGAATTACTGTGTCTAAATGCACCAGGGTCAAGAAATACCTGGGAGTTTAGAATTTCATGGAGAGTGTCTCATAATACTTACAAATAAGTAGAAAAAAATTTTTGGGGGGGTGTAAAACTCTGTGATGTAGTTGTAGGTTTGGGGTACACAGACTGTCACTACAGTGGTATGAGGAAGGACATGTTATTTAAGATTTCCTGATTGGTTTTTTCCTGTAATCTCTTCTACATTTACATTTTATACCTGCTTCCTGGAAAACCCAAAGAGGCAACTAATCTTGGAGCCACAAATGAGGCAATTATGAAGAAATGTATTATGAAATAATAATTGAGCACATCTTGTGGAGAAACATTAGAGATTGTTTCCATATGTTGACTTGGCTTCCTAATTACACTCATTTTATTCATTTAATCACTCACTCCCTGAAAGTTCAGTATTTTCTGCAAAATGTCTAGAAGCAATATTGATGGGCACACACCCCTTCATGAGGGGGGGGGGCAGAAAAAAATGAACTTTTCATCGCATCCCCACAGCTTACCTAGAAGTGATAAAGTATGCCTCAAGATTAGCTCATTTGTGGGTGTGTGAATCATCGCAGTGCCAGAATAAGGTGTCTTCATGGTGCAAACTTACTCTGAATAATTTTCATATCCAAATGGTATACTGGGCAGAGTACTTAGGTTTAATCCTACTAACTAGAACAGTGTTTTTTAACCTGTAGGTCATAATCTGTTGAGGGGTGCAAAGCCTTAGAAAAATTTTTGTCAAACTCTAGGTCATGACCTGTTAGGGGTGTTGAACTAGGAGTCATCCTTTCACAGAAGTCACCTAAGACCACTGGAAAATACAAATATTTATTTTCATTATGATTTGTTGTCATAACAAAATGATAGTTAAGAAGTAGCAATGAAAATTTATGGTTGGGGACCATGATAAAACAAGGAACTGTATTATAGGGTTTCAGTTTTTAAAAGGTTGAGAACCACTACTTTAGAGGAACAGTTTAGTTAATGGAGAATTTGAAATAAGAAATTTGAAATATTTTTTGCCCTTTGTTTTTCTTGAACTTCATATAATCTGTGAGTTGTTTCTGGGGTGTTCAGAGCTTTCTGGGGTTGGTATCCAATTATCAGTGACTGCATATATGCCCATTATTTTGTGGCTGGGTTATGTCACTCAGGATGATATTCTCTAGATGCATTCATTTTTTTAGGAATTTCATAAAGTCATTGTTTCTGATAGCTGAGTAGTACTCCATTGTGTAAATATACCACAATTTTTGTATCCATTCATCTACTGAAGGACATCTTGGTTCTTTCCAGATTCTGGCTATTATAAATAGGGCTGCTATGAACATTTTGGTGCATGTGTCTTTGTTGTATGTTGGAGCATCTCTGGGTATAAAAAATGTAAAACCATTATGCTTAATCTTCACACACCAAGAAAACTTTGACTATTTCCAGGTTACATCTTGTTTTACATGTACTTTATGCTCATTGTAACTAGTAAGATTTTAAGGCATACTATCAAACCTTTAAAAAAAATAAAGTACTGACAAAAATGTATTCATATACTTTTATGAAAAAATGCTTTTAAAATCTGTACATTTATCTTTGTTTTTTAAAATAAAGTTGTTCAATTTAAAAAAAGAAATTTAAAATGAGAGAAACAGAGACAGTTTATGTTTTTTTTAAAGCTTATTGTATTTAATGCCTTCTAGACATTACCTGGACGGTATTTAAAGTACTTATTTTGTGTGTATGTGTGGACATGTGTGAGTCACGGTGCACATATGGGGGTCAGAAGACAACTTTTGAGTGTCAGTTCAGTTCTTTATACCAGATGGATGCCAAGTATTGAAGTCAGGTCATGAGACTTCCCAGCAAGCCTTCTGCTGTTCATGGCCCTACCTGAGTGTTCTCTAACTGTATCCATGTTCTGTTGCACTCTTAAACAATCAAACTCCTTGGAATTAGGCTCAGTAATAGCTGGTGCTTGCTAAGAGCTTCAAGATTGTCTTCAGAATCAGTATTCTCTTTTACTTTATGACTTTCTGTTTCATAGTGAGCTCTTGTATTTGTGTGGGGGTAGCAATTATAATATCTGGTAAGAAAATCTCACAAACTGAAGAGAAAGGGAAAGGGGAAAGGTCGATGACCTAAAAATAGCTGGTGTATCAAAGTCTGAATGCTGTGTTTAAAAATGTTTGTCTTACTGCCAGGAGATCAGCATTTAGTTCTAACCCAGCTGTCAGTGACTAGATGGAATTTTCTAGAAAGTGCAATCTGCTTTAATTATCATCTCAACAGGATAATACTTGACTATATAGCTGGACTTCGTAAAGCAGTCAAATTGGCACATAACATTAGCCACCACAGGCTGTAAATAAATTAGACTGGTATTCTTAAAAATAAATTGACAGAGGGTATCCTCCCCTAGATAAAAATCTACAGGCTATTAGTAATTTTTGACAGAGGGAAAATTAATCTTCCTCTGGGATGAACTCTCTAATTGGTTCTCTAGTACCAAGTGGTGAGCCAAGAAACATATGCATGTAGGTAACATTCAGTGGACTCAACAGGTTTTATTTCTATGTTTCACTAAAAAAAAAAAAAAAAACCAGAACTCATGGATTTGAGAGGGAGGGCCAATAATAGGGGTGGTGGGTAGGAAGTAGGAGAGGAAAGGGAAGAATGATGTAATTTTTTTTTAAAGGAGTACATTTGGGTAGCGATACTAGGAATTACCCATATTGGGAAAAGGTGAAGGGTACGTAAAGGACAGATGAAAACACAGAGAAAACTTAAGAAGACTTTATCTGGGACTGTTTTCTTCTACCTGTGTTAGAGTTCTCCTGCCATGAAAGTTTTCACACATGAAAGATGGTAGCTTTCCATCTTCATATTTGATGAAGTCATGATTGGTCCCTGCCCTTGAGTAAAGCCTGTTTCAGTAATAACACCATGGTGGTGGAGTTTTATTTACTTACAACCTGAATCATACAACACTGTCAAATGTCTAGGAAAGGGTCAGCGATGCTTTTCTTATGTAACTGGAGTTCTTATCCCACAATGTCCACTCTAAATAGTACCATATTCATACACAACGGTTAATGGAATTATTGCAACAATAATAATGATGGTTAAGTTCCTGGTAATATAATTTGATAGCTGTTATTCAAATCTTTCTTTCAACCAAGCTCTGTACTAAGTAATTAAGTAGTTAATCTTCAAAACTAGTAGTTATTAATCTGCTGATTATTTATCAACTTGATAGACATAGAAAACCGAGGGAAAAGGTTTTCCAAATCTTCAAAGTCAGTGTTAAGGAAAGCAGTGCTAAGTGCTGAAGTCATAAGTCTTTGCCTTTCATAATTGGGTTTATTGAACTCATTGCTCCAAACCACTTTGCCTAGTAGCTTCTAGTAGCTTCCAATGATCTATGTTAACCTTTGTTCTACTCTTAAAAATGCACTCTTACCACAAAAATGATGCCTGTAAGATAGTTTGTATATTTGATTACTTGATTTACTTACGTAATAGACATAAACTTGAGCATCTATTGTAATCTATAAGCACATATATTTTATGTCAATTAATAAAGCTGTAGTAAATAATATCAACAGTATTTCTTGTATGCTTTCTCTTAAAGTGTTTCTAAACTTGATTAATGATTATTTTCTAGGATCCACACACCCCTTTGAATCCAAGCAAGGCTTCATTTTGCAGATGAAATGATCAGGGCTTTGTAGTGTTATTTGTGAAATTTAGTGGAGAAGTTTCTGCCTTTATCTCAAAAATACAAATACACATGGCAGTACTTACAATCTCACCAAGAGCAATGAGTTTTGAATTTGTTGTCCTTAAATGTCCTAAAAATGTAACATATTTATCACTGTTTGCACTTTTTCTTCAAGTCCTTTATGTTGTTTATTTGATGGTACTGTAAATGTGGCTTTGACAAAAATAATTGTAATAACCTTAATATATCAGTATTTTGGAACCATGTAATAAACGTGGTAAAATGTGCTCCTTGGGTTGTAGACAATTCCATGTATTTATATACTCTTAAGAATACTATTATTATCTTTCCTTACTCAGTAATCAATGAAAAATTTCCAACTATCTTCTTCACTATTATAGATTACATGCCAGTGTGAAGTCTGACAGGCTGGTGTCTTTCAGTAACTGATAAAAACACTGTTTCCCTTCTTATACCACATTGAATTTTTTAATTCATTCCCAAGCATCACAAAAGAGATCTGTAAATTGTCATGTAGTAATCCATACCTAAAAACAAGGAATTTGTGTTAGTTAATAATCATAAATCCAACTTAGATGGAGAACTTTGCATGGTATACATGAATACAATCCTAAAGGAGCTTCTCCTTGAATCTTTATAGATCAAATATATAAAAAGAAAGGTGAGGTGCTAGGTGTGTGTATTAGGTTTCCAGAAGCCAGCATTTCCAGTTTTGGAACGTTCCTTATCTATGAGAATTTGGCAGAAGCTTCTCCTACGTGGTTATCATCTGTGTATTTGGCTGCAATTTCTGTCTTCCTCTGGTGATCCTGAGGTTGTCCCAGCAACTCTTCCCTTTCTCATCCAAGAAAAGCTCAACCACAGTCCTGATGTTCTGAGTCTTTGCTCAGTTGTTTAACACTTGAATTAGGTGAATGCAAACCAAACTGGAAAATCCACCTATTTAGCATGCACAGAACAGCTTGTGGTATCAGCCATGGGAAGACTTGCACTTTTAGAATCTGGGCAGTGGTGATTGTGAGACCAGCAGCAAATGGGTTGTTCCTTGTATACCCCTTCCAGTGATTTGTCACAGAAAGCTGATAGGAGGACTTTTTTCTTCATCTCTCCATGGTCCTCTAACTGGAAAATGGATTCAGATGTTAGTGTAAGGGAGAATTAAAGATTAGATTAGAATCTGTAAGCATATGAAATATAAAGATTTATCAAAGAGAATATTGATTAACAGTTCTGACTGAGTCACATGCTTTCACACTTAGTCTAGGGCCAGAGGCAAGTTTAATAGTGAAACAAAATGAAAAACTAGCAAAAGCCCCACCTTTATTCCCAAACCATAACAACCAACTTGGAAATACAGGGGAGCAGTGCATGGAAGGTGAAGAGGTGATGTTTGCCAGCCTGCAGCCATATTCTGGAACATTCCTCTTAGGCCTGTTGACATATGCTGGCTTCGTGGATTTTTGTTGGCTATTTTATTTATTTACATTTCAAATGTTATTCTCTTTTCTGGTTTCCCCTCCACAAACCTCCTATTCCATCTTTCCTCCACCTGCTTCTATGAGGGTACTCATCCACCCACCCAATCCCCTCCCTGTAATTCCCCTACACAGGGGCATCAAGCCTCCACAAGACCAAGGGATCTCTCCTTCTGTTGGTGCCAGATAAGGCCGTCCTCTGTTCCATATGCAGCTAGAGCCATGTAAAGCCCTTCAGCCCTTTCAGTCTTTTCTTTAACTCCTCCACTGGGGTCCCTGTGCTCAGTCCAATGACTGGCTGCCAGTGTTCACGTCTGTACCTGTCATGCTGTGGCAGAGCCTCTCCAAAGACAGCTATCTCAGGCTCCTGTCTGTGGTTTGGCACCTGTATATGGGATGGACCCCAAGTGGAGGCGGTATCAGAATGGCCTTTCCTTCAGTCTCTGCTCCACACTTTGTTCCCGTATTTCCTTTAGGAGCAATTCTGGGTTAAAAATTTGGAGATGAGTGGGTGGCCCCACCCCATGAATTCATTTTCAACTGTTTCCTCAAACTTTTATAAGGTTGACCTGGTCAGAGTGTTGGAGCTGGACTCCTGGGTTCAGAATCAGATAAACCAATGAAACAGACTAACGTATACATAAAGATCTCATTGCTGAATCTTAAACTCATTGTTTTTGTGTGTGGTGGTTTGGTTATGTGTAGGGAGAGGAGGAGACAATGTGGGAACTGTCATTGAGAATGATCTTGTTAGGAGTTTCCCACCTGTACCCAGAAAGGCTGGGAAGTGATTTAGAACATCAGCATTCATACAACTTTACCTACCATGCATCAGACAGAGCCAGGGTCCCTTCTGGCTGCATGAACAGGGTATCTTTCCCCTGATCAGTTTTTGGGCAGATATTTATCTCCTCAAGTGATTTTTGGAGAAATTTCCATCTCTATCTTTCATGCAGGGGGAGAATGAAGAAGGACAAGTTGGTATGCTTATGGGCAGAAGTAATAGAAAGACAGTAAAACTCTCTCGGCCTGAAGATAATTATCAAAAATCAGAAGCATGAAAGTGTCGCCTTGGTCTCATAAATGTGCTGTGTGTGATGTAAATCATGTTCAAAGTTGAAATTTCAGAAGCAATATTTTACTGTGAAGGCCACATATGATTTTCAGCCACATGAATTTATTTCCTCTCCAGCTGAGGGTGGGTGTCGCCTCAACCTTGGCTCTAATGCGAGAAGCATTAGCTAGGTCATGGTAGCCGCAAAATGAATTGCATGAGCAGCTGCCTCTTGTGCTTGGGGTGTGTCTTCTTAGGAATATTCAGCTGATATTTTTAACAGCAGACATTATAAAGCTGTTTTTGCATTTCTTTCTGGTGGTTAGAAAATTGGTACCTTCTGTCCAGGGAAATGAATTTCTGACTCTTTTTCAACCATTCTGTAAAATGTTAAAGGCTACTGTAAAAATAATATCTTTGATGCTATGCTCATTACCGGGTATAAAGAGTTTAAGTTTCAAAATTCCATTCATCCCCAGAGCCTTTATCATTCTCTATTATATGTCTCTTCATTTCCGTTTTTTTCAATATGTAAAAAGCATTGAGCAAGCACAATTAGATTGAATAGAACTATATGGAGTTTTGATGAAAAGAACAGATTATTCCACATTTTATTGTAGAGTTCTGTTTGTCTTTTGGGTCTATATATTTATGTATATATCATGAACTTATTCATTTGATCCTTTATGCATTATCCAGTAAGCTGTGTTACTTTTGGGAATGTCAGTAAGGAATTTTTTAGGTTGTGTTAATTTAGGTGGGAAGACACACTCTTTATGAGGGTAATACCAGTCCATGTGTTGGGAGCATGGACTAAATAAATAGCAGAAAGAAAGATGAGGATCAGCATCTATTCTCTCCTGCTTCAATGACAGATACCTTATGATAGCTGCCTCAAGCAGTTGATGCTGTAACGTCCTGCTATGGTGTCATACCATCAAACTGTGAGATAAGACAGACCTTTCTCACTGAAGTTGCTCTTTTCTGGTATCTTGTCACAGTAATTGAAAGAGTAACTAAATATTATTCTCACCAAGGGCAGATTATATCCAATGACAAATTGATACTGGGAATCAAATTGAATTCTAATGTCTCAACTTACATGACTCTGATGGACTATTAAAATGCTAGAGACCTAAAGTGTTGATTCAAAGTTGCCTGACTGAGTGTCATGGTTCAACTTCCTCTCCAAATCCCATTTCTTATGTGTGCTGACTCTTGAGTATATGCTCCAACAAACTGCCTTAAATAAAAATCATGCCAGAGTCTATTTCCACATATGTTTAACTATGAGGATTTAAATCCCTTGAAAATTACAGCTTATAATTTTAAGTTTTTAGTATGCAGAAAGTTAATGTATATCATTTCTTTCATTTTTCTTCTTTATCCGTTGTAAACTCCTTTCTGTCTTGGGAATAATGGATCTCATCTACAAATGAGAAACAGAATTCAATTCAGAGTTGAAACTTTAGTTTAGCCATGTATGGTCAGAGATGGCCCTTCATAATCTCCACTTGCTTTCTTGTCCCTCTTTCTCTCTTTTCTTTTTTTATAGTCTAAAAATATTTATTGATATTTAATGTTTAATATTTTTTAATTTATAAATATATATAATTTAAATTTAGTAAGATTTTATGTTGCACTGCACAGTGGAGCTCTAAGAAAAACTCAGTGAAGTTTAATATTTCCATTTATCTTTCATGGCCTTTGGGTTTAGAACTCAGGTTATCAGGCTTACAGAGTTCCCTACCCACTGAGCCACCCAGCTGCCCTGCCTCTCTTCTCTCAGTCTCTTCAGCTTGTCCTTGGTTGGCACAATAATTTCCACAACTTTTTCATCAACAGAACAAGAGTTAAATTCTTTGAATCTCGACTTACCTTTTTGTTTTGTTCTTTGCATTAATACCTTTTTGTAAATAAATCTGTAGCAATGCAGAATACCTGATGCAAATATTCTGAAGTATTTGTTCTGGCTATGGCTTCAGGGAATAATCATTCTATTCTGGCAGGAAAGGCATGGCACTGGAACGAGATCCCACTTATGATGTGAGAAATATGAAGTGTTTTGCTCACTTCTTGCATTCAGAAGAAGCATGCCTAGAGTAGAAATAGAGTTGGTGAGTATCCCTCAAGGTCTGCCACTGTAGCCCTGTGTCTGCTTAGTCCTAAAGTTTCTATAACCGTCTAAACTGGTGTCACAGGACAGAAACTGAGTGTTCACATGCAGAAGATTGTGGATGACATTTCATGTTCAGATCATATAATTTCTCTGAGGGCAGGCATTCTTTTTATAGTGAATTATAAGACCTGTTTTACAAATTATACTTTAGCATGAAAGCTTGCTCTGAGTACCATATATGAGCATGTTCTTTTAAAAAAATGACAAAAACTCAATCTGAAGAAAAGGAAGGAATATTACAATGATATAAAAATGATTGACTAGTCTAATATAGAGTCTCACAAAGAGCATAGCATTCTCCTGGTGGCAAAACAAGCAAACAGAATGCACTCTATCATTGGAAAGAATGGTGGCGTACAAAGTGACAAATCCTTTCAGCTATCATCCTAGAATACTGGCCACTTAAATAGTTTTTACCATGAAACATTTTTGAAATAGTAAGATTTGATATCTGTCTTTTCCCTAATTCTTTATCCAGAATGGTTAAGGATTTCTCGAAGCATTATCTATTATAAGCCTATATCCTTCTTCACTTCAGCTAGTTGAAGTCCTACAACACTTTTTGGTGAGACATGTTGATTGATCTACTTCCCACTGAGCACCAAGGAAAACAATTAGGAACCAAAGCACACGTGTTTGGCTGAATGGTGTGATACACTATTATCTTGTGATCTCCAGAAATCTGTGTTCGTCCCTGTCGACTGACTCAATTATAAATGAGCTGATGTCTGATGTTCTATTCCTGAGTGCATCTATGAACAGCATCTTTATTAGAAGGCTTGTCCATTTTTCAGAAATGAAGTTACACTCAATTTTATAAGCATTATGTGTAACAAATTTTTGAGGATTAAAAAAAATCAGAGTTCTCTCATATATTGAGAAAACTGTGTCAACTTTAAAACCATTAACTATTCTTCTCTCACACAATTCATTCCCACCGCAGTTTTCTTTTACCTGTGCCTTCCAATTTCCCCATGACCACCCCTCTCCCCCAGATCCACTCCTATTATTTCAGTTCAGAAAAGAGCAGGCTTACCAGGGATATTAACATATAGCAGCATAACAATATCCAATCAGATTAGGAGAAATCCCTCATACTGGGGTGTGAGCAAGGCATGCCAGTAGGGGAAAAAGGGTCTGAAGAATAGACTGAAGAGTCTGAGACACTCCCACTCTCACAGTTAGGAGTCCCACAAAAACACCAAATTAATAACATATATGCAGAGGACCTAGCATAGATCCATGCAGCCTCTGTTATTGCAGCTCCAGTCTCTGTGTGCATGAACCCTGCTTAATTGATTCTTTGGGCTGCATTCTTTTGGTATCCTTGACTCCTCTGGAACTACAATTATCTCCTCCCTGGAATCTCTTCTGCAGAGTTCCCAAGCTCCAAGGGTGAGATCCTATGTGGGTCTCCAATTTGGGCTCTCTGTACCCAATGTTTGGCTGTAGCTTTGTGCCTGCTTCCATCAGCTGCTGGAGGAAGCCTCTCTGATGACACTTGGGCTAGGGACCAAACTATAAGTGTAGTAGACTATCAATTAGAAATCTATTTATCACTTGTTTCTATCCTGTGTCTCTGGGCTATCCAACGTCTGGTTTCTGGTGATCCAGACCATGTTGAGCATGGGCTTTCTCTCATTGTGTGGGCGTCAAATTAAATCAGTCATTTGTTGTTCACTATCAAAAGTTCTGTGCCTGCATTACCCCAGTCCATCTTACATGCAGGAGATATAGTACAGGTTGAAGCTTTTATGGCTGGTTGGTCTTCCAGCCCTACCACTGGAAGTTGTCTGGTGGTAGAAGTTTAGGTTCCTTATCCTCTAATCCTTTCTAGGTGAATCCTAGTAGGAGTTTCTACTGCAGTCGGTTTTCATATTGCCCCTCCACATTTAGCCCAAATGCTCTCCAATTCTAGTCATGTCTTCCCCTACTCTCTTGGCTGGAGAGATTGCTCAGCTGTTAAAGGGTAGACTCACAACCAAAAGCTTTGTAAAAAAATGTAATTTTTTTTCTCTAATGAAGTGGAATAATAACACTCAATTTTCAAAAATTTGAAGATCTATAGCAATTTAGATAGTATATTAATGCTTTTTCCTATTTCGATGATTAAAATATTCTGACAGAGCAATTTAAGGTTAAAAAAAGGTTTATTTTCATATTTCAAAATACAAGTTGATCGTGGTAAAAGTGAAGGTAGCAGGAGGTAGAAACAACTGGTCACATTACACCCACAATTAGGGGCAGATGGACAGATTCCAACACTTTGTCATTGTTCCATTTCTTTTATTTATACCGTGCAGTCTGATCTAAGATCATCTACTCTGGAATGGTTAGATCCATGATTTATCTGGGTCTTTTCCTGTCAATAAATTTTATTAAGATAATACCCTATAGACATACACAAAAAATCATCTCTCAGGCAATCCTAGATTCTGCCAAGTTTAAAGCTACCGTCATAGTTATCATTTTGAACAATATGTGCTACATGGTTACTTTTTTAAAGTACATGGCTTCAGTGTGCTTCATACTGGAGTTACAGAAGACCTTTTTAAGGACATACTGACCAGAGAAAGGCACTTCTTTTGATGAAATACAAATTCTACTATCAACTAGACCAACGGCATTATCTCAAGCAACATCATTTGGTTCCTAAAAAAGATTCTCCTCTGTCTCTCATTTATTGTTTTCCTTTGGATTAGAGTATGATTAAAGGATATATTCTAACTTTTGTTTTACATGTTTAACGATTCATGACTTTTTTCCTACAAAAACCCATATTTTGCTGTCAGAGTATTCCATACCTTGGCATAGTTCAGTGGTACTAAATCCTTGAAATAAATGAAATACCTGAAAGGAGATTAATTTATTAAATAATAATTTTCTATTAGTTACCATTTTGTAAATAACGGGTAAAGTAATAAAGGATAAACTCAATGCTAGCATCAGAATAAAAATTTTTGTTTTATTTACAATAAAAAATCTAGTTTTATATGGCTAAAGAAAAAACTTGTAAGATTCAGCAATCCTATATTACATTAACCATCTCGATTCACCAATAAAGACATGTGGAAAGTGCCTTGCTTCTTATCATTAATCACAGGACTCATTTTTAATGTGGTAAATCCAGGCTATAGCTCATGCTAAAGAAATTATTTCTGTTGTACAGCACTACAAGAATATCTCATGGATTTTATTAAGTATAGATTTTAATGTTCTATGTCTTGAATGGGCCTCAAAATTCCCAATTTTAAACAAACTCCCAGACGACTCAGGTTGAGACTTCTCTTCCAAAGGTAATACCTAAGTGGCAAAGTAGATATGTTAAAATCTATGGGCAATATTTGATATGTTATTAGTTCCAAGCAAAGCACACATGCTTGTTTGTTCCTAGAGACTCATCATATAGATTCATAAGCTTTGGGCACTCATAGGGTAGAATAGAAGAGGATAGAGTAGATAGTACAGGGAGGGAGGAACACACCAAAAGTGCTTGCTGGGGACCCATCACATATGCAGCCACCAAACTCAGCAACTATTGCTGATGCCAAGAAGTGCTTTCTGACAAGAGACTCACATGGATGTCTCTTGAGAGGCTCTGCCAGAGCCATACTAATACAGATGAAGATGCTTGCAGCTAACCATTAGACTGAGCACAGGGACCCCAATGGAGGATATAGAGAAAAAAATTAAAGGAGCTGAAGGTGTTTATAACTCAATTGGAAGAACAACAATATCAACCAACCAAACCTCCCAGAGCTCGCAGGGACTAAGTCATCAACCAATAACCACACATGGAGTGACCCATGGCTTCAGCCACAAATGTAGCAAAGGATGGCATTGTTGGGCATTAATAGGAGCAGAAGCTTTTGGTCCTGTGAAGGCCCATTTCCTCAGTGTCGAGGAATGCCAGGTTGGTGAGGTAGGAGTGGGTGGGTAGGAGTGGGAGCATCTTCATGGAAGCAAGAGGAGGGGGAAGGGAGGGGAGGAGGGGGATGGGAGTGGTGGGAAAGGAGATAACATTGAAATGTAAATACAGGAAATATCCACTGGAAAGATTTTAATATAGAAAAAAGTCAGTATATAAATAAATAAACACATTTTATAAAAGAAATAAACAGTATTTTTAACCTGAGAAACAAAACAAAACAAAAAGCTGAGTAATGGTGCATGTTCTTCAAAATCCATAAATATGCTCAGGAGGATAGAAAAAGCAAGAAAGAAATTCTGCCTGACAGAATCAAAGAAAATACTATACATTTTGGATATAATGCTTGAATAGAATTTTCTAAAGTATTCTAGCTTCTGTGGAAAAAGAGTCTGATGGAAACAACCTAATGAGAGAAATCTTTGAGGAAGAATACTGAGAAGACCAGATCACATAAGTATAGTCACAGAGCAAAGAAAGAAAAATACAGAAAAACAAGTTCATATCCTTAACAAGAACTATTTATGGTTCTTATCTTTTGAAATATTTTCTCTTTAGAAAAAAACTATAATTTCAGCCATGCTTTCAGCCATGTATGGAAAATCTAAATGCATAACAGAAATAGTCATTGGCTACTGCAAATCCATTTCCTAGGAAATTAATAAATGAGCCAAGCAAACATTTTTTGTGAAATACAAATACACTTGAATAAATTAGCGTTATGTGAAGAGAATACTGGTTTCGTTAACTAGATGTTGCTAAATAATTTGTCACACCCATATTTGTTTAAATATAAAAGAAAAACAACCAATATTAATGTTAAATAAAAGTGTCCATAGCTTACAGATTAATGTATTGTGGAAATGTAATAACAGATCATTCATACATCAAAGCCATTAATATATTCCAGTGGCCCATCTTCATTATAACGATTTGAATATTTAATGGTCTAATGGATGTATTAAAATGGGCACAGAATGAATTATTTAATAACATTTTAGTTTACAGATAAAAAATTTAAGAATAAATAAACCACTGAAGAAATATCATAAAGGCATAGGAGATTTTTTTACATTTTTATTTTCAATTGTTGGGAATTCACTAATTCAAGACAGAAAACGTTTAGCACATAATTGATATTCATCATTATATCACACATAAGGCCCTCGTATGGTATTTGTAATAAATATACTAATTGGCATATGTCTTTATTTTCCTGAGTGCAAGACTAAATTTCATTATCATTCTGTCTCCCTAATGATAATGTACCATTATTCACTACATCTTCACAGGGTTGGGTTCTTCTGATATTCTTCACAGTAAACCAAAGATGAAGTAGCTGCTACTATAAAAACCAGGAGGGAATGACAAGTTCTGATTTGATACAGAGAGTCAGTGCCATGGTGTTGTCATGGGGACTAGCAGTTTGGTGTTTGCTCAAGAGGTCACAAAATAGGAAACAAACCGTAATGGTGCAATCTCCAGAGTCTTGTCCTCATTTTTAATCTAAAACAAAACAAAACAAAAAATAAGCAAGCAAACATACAAACAAAAACCACAGAATATCCAAGAGACAATTTACAGACCACATGAAGCTCAAGAAAAAGGAAGACCAAAGTGTGGATGCTTCTGTCCTGCTTAGAAAGGAGAACAAAATACTCACAGGAGGAAATACGGAGACAAAAACTGGAGCTGAAACTGAAGGAAAATCCAACCAGAGACTGCCCCACCTAGGGATCCATCCCTTATACAGTCACCAATGTTAGACAATATTGCAGATGCAAGAAGTGCCTGCTGACAGGAGCCTGAGATAGCTGTCTCCTGAGAGGCTCTGCCAGGGTCTGACAAATACAGAGATGGATGCTCACAGGCAAGGACTGTACTGAAAACGGGTCCCCAATGGAGGAGTTAGAGAAAGGACTGAAGGAGCAGAACCGGTTTGGAACCTCATAGGAAGAACAACAATATCCACCTACCAGACTCGCCAGAACTCCCAGATCCTAAACCACCAACCAAAGAATACACACGGAGGCACCCATGGTTGTAGCAGCTTATGTAGCATAGGCCTCAACAGGAGAAGGCCCCATGCCCCAGTGTAGGGGAATGCCAGGGCTGGGAGGCTGGAAGGAGTTGGTGGGTGGGTGGTGAAGCACCCCCATAGAGGTAGGGGAGGGGGAATGGGATGGGGGATTCTGGAGGGGATAACATTTAAAATGTAAATAAAGAAAATATCCAATAATAATAATAAAAGAAACCTGACATCAACTCAGGCTTCTACACACACACACACACACACACACACACACTATACACATACTCATGAACATGCACTGCTGGCGACTGTAAGTTGTAATAGCCTTTCTGCAAGGCAATGTGTTATCCACATTAAACGCCATAAACATTTCATTATTCTGTACTTCATAAAACTCACTAAAAACTTACTTTAAAGACCATGGTAACCTTCCCTAGTCCCTGTTTTCATTGTGGTGTGCTTGACATGTTCATAACTATGTACCTTGTACTTTGGGTTTTGAACATGTCTGGGCATGGATGGGAAGGCACACTGAGAACTTTTCAGATGGAGATGGCAAATGCTTGCTAAGTCATCTGACTTCCTGCTTTAATATTCTGTTTCTGAAACTCACATGATGTATGAGCATGAATTTACTTAACATATATATTAAATTAGTAAGCTAAATAAATAAAACATTAATGTGGCAAAGAATTATAAGCAAGTGACTAAACTCTATTTTAATCTGCTCTTCAGTTTATGTAATTAATTGGAATGCGGATGGAATATTGAGTTTGAATGCCTTATGCTCTGTCTGGTAAACACACACCTTCTCTCCACCCTACAGATTGTAACTTGTAAATGTGTTCCTTACCTACCATGGCTTGGGAGGCCATTAATTCTGGGTGCCACTAGCCATTCAGTTCTGCAAAGTTCAAAGTTGACATTTTAATATAGGACCCAGGCATCACTGTTTATTTGTTTTTTCATTATTTCACCTCGTAGCTTTGATAGGAACATGGGGGTCATATATTTAATAAATGCTGAGAGCCTTCCAGCCTCGAGAGGGTAGTGGTGGAGAGCACAGAGTAGGACTCTAGTGATGACTTTAAAGTCTGAGGGTCTCAGGCCTTTCTAGCTCTGACTGCACTGAAAAGCTGATGATAACTTCTTAAAAGTCCGAAAAACTTTCTTGCTCTCTCTGAGGGTAAAAGGCTGCTGCTGGCTTAGGCAACTGACACCTGTAGCCTAACAGCAGGAGGTTAAGTAATGTGGCTTTTGTTCTATCTCAATGGGAACTGCTGGGCTCTTTCAGCCTGATAGTTCCAGGAAGAAAAAAGGAACACTTAGGAAAGCAATTATAGTGTTTATTACTAAATTGTAAAAAGTTTTGTATGCAAGCTATCTAATGGAAAACAATGAAAAGATCCTAAGCAGAGAAAGGGGAAAAGATTCCTTTAGGTGGGGAAAATATCTCAAAAAGAACTAAAAGTTCTCTCTCTCTCTCTCTCTCTCTCTCTCTCTCTGTGTGTGTGTGTGTGTGTGTCTCCTCAGTACTCATACATCTTTCAGAATACTTGATCACATGTTACAAAGTTCATAACAAGTTCACACAAAAAATCAAAATCATAAATTGAAATAGAAGTTTACAACAGACAATATTTACATGCACATCCATTAGGAGTAATTATCCAGCTAAACATCCATCTCCTGTCCAAGCTCCACAGCTTCACTGGAGGTTTAAAACCATAACTAAGTTATTACTAAAGTTTTGTATAGATAAACCAAGTTAATATTTTAAACTCTGTCCTAGCACTTATAATAAATCATTAGTTCCCTTTTAGGACCTTTGGTTAATTGGTTTACAACCTCTTGGAATGTGCTGTAAGTAGGAAAAATCTGGTTACCATCTAAGAGCAATTGCCTGGTGACACTTGGGAGACTGGCAGAGTTCTCACTGCAGTTCTATCAGAAATAGACTTAGTAGCAGTCCCACTTAAAAAGAGCTTAATAATCACTATTATAATTTCCGGAATTCTTATAGGATCATCATTAAGACTTAATAAAACATCTATTTGTCTATATAGCATCACTACCAGACAGTACATCTTCAGAGATCTGCTCCAAAGGGGCGTGCGATTACTTAATGATTGTTATATATGTTTAATAATAATGGGGGAAAGCATTTTATTAGCAGGAATCTTTCCTAAAATTAATCCCTCATAGCCTTGCTAAATAAGGGCGAACCAGTCACGGATTATATAATGATCTGAGACAGGCCATCTCTGGATGATCCCCTGATGGTTATTAGCTTGATTTGGTATGGGTCCTGACAAATAAAGTTCCTTAGTAACACATGGCACGAGTGACTCCTACACAATAATGTAACTCCAGACATGGAGAAATGCAAGTGTTCACAAATCCATCCTACAAATCACACAAAGGTTTTCAGCTGTAACTACCCAGCCAAGCAAATCTGACAAAGGAAAACAGTCAATTTGTAGCTAATTTGCGTTTGAATCTTCTTAGGATTAGAGATTCTGAAAAAAAAGTATATCAGGAAATCAGATTTCCAGAAAAGCTTGTGCATGCTGCCTGTTCTAGGCCATTTCTTTCTGTATGCTTGCTTAGGGGAATTTGTCAGAAATGACAAGTAGCTCCCGGGAGAAGTCTGCATAGATAAAGGTACTAATCTCGAGGAGCTGGATGCATCTGTCTGCAAAAAGAGTTGACCTTCTGTAATGGATGTCTTTTTATGAGCAGAGAAGAAAGGTGTAGTTCAATATCCACTCACAGAATGGGAGTTACTGAAGCTCTTGAATTAAGTGATTGAAGCTCAGGACAGATAGAGCCTTCTGAGGATCCTGATTATACTTTCCAGTAAATGACCAATATTTAAAACAGAAGGATGCTTTTGGAGTCACTTTGAAGCTGCGGAATGCAGTCTTACGAGACATCGGATTAATTAACTCTTCAGGTGTTTTTCAATATGATTTTGAGATTATTCGAACTGTTATATCTTACATTTATTAATTGTCACTTATAGTGTGCTTGATTCTCCAAATTGAAACATAAAACTATTATAATATGATGACCTAAATTGGGATGTCTAATATGTGTTCATGGATGACAATACATTTGGACGAATACAAACTGTCAATGTAGTTAAAACAATATGTGATTTTTGTGTGGAAGATTTTATTTTGTAATTAGGTACATGGTTCTTGAGTGTGACTTCATAGATGATATTGTCTTATCAAAATGTCACCTATAAAATAAACATATGTATGCTCTTGTTATTTATAGACTTGTATAAATTTGGTTTTATAGTACTGTGTATTCTTTAGTGTATTATTTCTTGAGGGCAGACATTCAGATGGGGACCATCAAACATGATATGCTTTCACAGCAATGTGGCAAAAGAAAAGTAAATTATATTTAAAAAGTTAAAATATTTTGGTTTTAATTCTTTCTCTCTCTCTCTCTCTCTCTCTCTCTCTCTCTCTCTCTCTCTCTCTCTCTCTCTCTGTGTGTGTGTGTGTGTGTGTGTGCATGCAGCATGTGGACATGCGGTGCAGGTGAGCTAGAGGGTGTCGGAAGTATGCAATTGGAATTGCAGACAACCTGTGTATAACTGTCCATCTAAGTGCTAGAAACTAAACTTGGATTGTGTTTAAGAATGTCAAATATCATTTTTCTAACCCCTATTATTATTATTATTATTATTATTATTATTATTATTATTATTATTATTATTAATTCAATCATGGCTTCCAACACACACACACACACACACACACACACACACACACACACACAAGCACATATAAGAAAAAAATCCTAAAACTATGAATAAAGAAAGGCTGTTCAACTAAAAGGTAGACAGATGACTACTTATTTATCTAATGGAGAGTCGCACCATGTACATAGCAGGGAGTTTGCATTCGCATTCAGACTAAATCCAAGGAGGCATTCTGCATAGCCTGCCACTGAATTTGACACAAGTCAAAGACTGATTCATAAGAACAAAATATTGGAGCAGAAAAGTGTCTGTCATCTTGACAAATTTATAACACAGATGGATTATATTGTGGAAGCTAGTTCTATGGTAGCATATTTAATAGAAAGAAAATCAAAGCCTGTTAGTAACGGTGAATTGGTAAGAAATGCACAGCGAATCTGGCAGATATAATAGGCCCTGAGGGGAAAATACAATATTTTTTAAAATATCAATTTGTCTCACCCATCGATAGCCAGATGGATTGAGAAGATTGGAAAATCTATTGAAATACTTGGAGAGGAGGGGCACTGATTGAATCTCACACTTTAAACACAGATGACAATGCTGACATTTTGAAGAGTGCTCGGTCTGACGTTTTCATTAGAGGTGCTGGGGATGGGTGGGTGTGAGGTCACCAGTGAACGGCTTATCACGCTTTGGGCCTGGACAGATGGCTCAGTGGTTAAGAGTACTAATTGTTTTCCCCAAGGTCCTGAGTTCAATTCCCAGCAACCACATGGTGTCTCACAACCATCTATCTGTAAAGGGATCTGATGCCTTCTTCTGGTGTGTGTGAAGTCAACTACAGTGAACTCACATACATAAAATATCAGTAATACTGTCAGGCCTTGGAGCCTCTACTTGAGATGGATCCCAAGTTGGACTGGTCACTGTACCATCTTTCCCTCCATCTCTTCTTTTATTTTTAATTTAAATGATTTTGTCTCTGCAGTTCTTGTAGACAGTAACAATTCCGGGTTAGAGTCTTTGACTGTGGGATGGCAACCGCATCCCTCCGCTTGATGTCCTGTCTTTCCACTGGAGGTGGGCTCTACACGTTCCCTCTCCCTAATGTTGGTCATTTCATCTCTGGTCCCTTCTTTTGAGTTCAGAGTCTCTCACATCCCAGGCCTTTAGTACTTTCTAGAGGGTCCCCCACCTCCCAGCCCTCAAAGCTGCATATTCATTCTGCTGGTCCTCAGGACTTCTCTCCTGTCCCCCTGCTCCAGCCTCATATCTGACCATGTTCCCCTAATACCCCCTCCCCATCCCCACCCAGGTCCCTCCCTCCCTTTGTCTCTATGATTGTTTTCTTCTCCTTCCCAAGTGGGGTTGAGGCATCCTCACTTGGACCTCTCTGGTTGTTAACCTTCTTTAGTTCTGTGGATTGCATCCTGGGTATTTCGTACTTTCGGGCTAATATCAACTTATTACTGAGTATATACCACTCTTTTGAGTCTGAGTTAACCTCACACAGGATGATATTTTCTATTTTCATCCATTTGACTATAAAACTCACAATGTCCTTGTTCTTAATAGCTGGGTAGTATTCCAAGTGTGTAAATGAGCCATATTTTCTGTATGCATTCTTTTATTGTGGGACATCTGACATCTGGGTTGTTTCCAGCTTCTGGCTATTACAGATAAGGCTGCTATGAACATAGTGAAGCACATGTACCTGTGGTGTGGGGAGACATCTCTTGGATATATATATCCAAGACAGAAACCTTGCACGGCTGTGAATTTCATAAATGCCAGTTCTACGAATCCTTTGAAAGTGTCCATTGTGACAATGTCCATGTCACTCCTTTTCTAGAAATAAGGTAGCTACTAAGTCACGGGGAGGCACAGGGAGACTCTAGGGTTTGCAACCTGTAGTTATGGTGGTTTATGGTTGATGATGTCAAAACCTAAACTTAATCTGGATTTTGAACATGAAATCCGCCTTACATTTTAGTGGGTTTAACCACTTATTTAAAAGAGTTATAGAGGTAGCTTCAAGATGAAGATCATTACCAATACAATGTTCCAATCACGAGAGCCTTCCAAATGAAGCAGCGGTGATGGGGATCTCAGATCATGACAAATGATTTTATGGATTTTGACTCTTTAGTTGAACACAGCTCTATGAACTGTGAGTATATGTAGCACTGCTTTTTCTTATTTGGCTCAAGAATTTGAAGACAATATCATCATTCCCAGTAAAATAATCAACATTTTGGTTGATTTACAAATCCTTTCAGTCAAACGGAATGCATTGAGGTGCAAGCCAGCATGCAACGTCAAGGGAAACTTGATTAGGCCTCTTAACTAGGCTTTCAGAGCCTCTCCACTTCTTAAAAATATCTACTGCACACTCAAGCCTTATTCATTTTAGGCAACACCCGCCTTTGTGAGCAACCGATTTCAAGAATGAAGCGTACTAAAAGTAAAATCAGAACCCAAAGTTCTGATGAGCATCCTGAGAATTCACTGACAATCACACTAGTTCCAGCAAACCAGATATCGAGTTTTAGCTTCTCAATACAGTGTTTTATATTTTATTCCCTTTTACCTTTGTAATAAGAAAATCAAAAATCCAATGACTTTTTTTTAATCAGATACATGTTTTTTTAGTAGTAATTTTAAACTTGGTCCCTGTTCAATATGTTTTAAGACATTTTCTCTGAATGCATGTGATATTTTCTCTCCATATTATTATGTGAGGAAATGTTGCATAACTTTGACAGTAGATGTCATGAGAATTATACATATATTTAAAATATTTCTTATTTTCATGCATGGATTATTATCATATCTATCATGAACTTCCCCTGTAATTCATGCCATCTCCATTCCAACATTCTCCCTTCCTAAATTTAAGTCTTTAAAAAAAATAACCATAAACCCAGTCAGATCAGCCAATATGTACATTGGCATGGGGACAATCACAAGAACATTGGGAAACCTAGTAGTGGGTATTTAATAGGCTTATGCAGGGATGAACATGTGTATATGGGGAAATCAAGGACTGAGGGGTGTTGAAACAGCTATGGAAACCTACAATCTCACAGCCCAACTTAAAACAGGTATTAGTGAGACAACAAAGCACATGCGAAGTGGAAGAAGGTAGTGAAATTCTGGAGACTGAAGGATTAAAGAGGGACAGAGGTAAAGGAACAAAGCAGTACAGGGTACTGAGAGGATTAAACCAATTAAGAAGGAAACAGCTTCATGAAAAGCAGTGGGTAATAAAATCATTTCAAAACATAACTGAAAGGTAAAGCACCACTGCCGAAGACACACGCTTTGAACGCAGCGTGTGGAGCAACTGAGACAGAACTAACCTGGAAGCCTCCTGAGGATTAGCTCTAACAATACTGGAAGGAGCTACCTAAGCTGCCAGGAGAAGAGGATCAAATTGTTCTAACCAGCTGTGACACCCACAACAGCAACAATGACAAGCTCGGGAAGATGTACCCTAGGGCTCAATAGTGTCATTTATCGTCCTTGGGAATAACCAACGTCCATTTAATCGGACTTAATGCTTGCTCAGTGAAAGGGAACCCATGTCTGGTACTGTAATTATCCTGATCACTTACCTTAGCTTGTGTGGTTATGGGTCCCAAAAGAGAAGTTATTTGTGCCATATTCCTAAACCTGCATCATTCTCAGTTGCATTCTAGATGCCAACTTGTATACACATAGATGATTATAGCTTTTACCCTCATCAAAATTCTTCTTTTTGTAGCAGATGGAGACCATCACAGACACATTCAGCTGTATAAAATTTAGAGAATAGCTGATTGTGAGATGAGTATCCCATAGTTGATACATATACAACACATCCACTGAATCTTAGGCTTAGGGAACATCTTGGAAGAGAGGATAAAGTAATCTTAAGAGTCAAAAGACCTGGAAATCTGCTATGAGATATTCTGGATAACAGGAAACTTGCACCCATATTTTTCCTCCCATAATCTACTCCAATTATTTATTTTTTTAATTTATAAAGTATTTTTATTCACTTAACATCCTGATCATTGCTCCCTCCTTCCTCTCTTCCCTGTTCCATCATTATAAGTCTATTTTTCCTTCCCCCCTCCTCTTCTCCTCAAAGAATGGGGAGCACCCCACTCTGGGACATTTAGTCCCATCAGAACTAGGCACATGCACTCCACCGAGGCAAAACTGTGCAGTCCAGGTAAATGAATCCAATGGCAGGGTACAGAGACCGAGAGAGCCCCAGTTCTGCTTGCTAGGGATCCCACGTGAAGACCAAGCTGCACAAGTCTAGCCCCTGCATGTTCCCCAGTTGGTGGCCCAGTCTCTGTGAGATCACAAGGGCCAAGGTTGACTCTTTAGGTCTCCTTATGGATTCTTGGACCTCTGGCTTGCTCAATTTTGTCCTCACCGTTTCACAAGACTCCTCTAGCTCCGTATAACATATAGCTGTAATTTTCCACATTTGTCTCTACCTTCTGCTCTATGAAGCTTCTCAGGAGACTGTTATGCCATGTTCCTGTCTTCAAGCATAGTAGAGTATCATTGATAGTGTCAAGGGTTGACTCTTTCCCATGAAATGAGTCTCAAATTGGGCCAGTCATGGCTCAGCTATTGCCTCGGTCTCTGTTTCATCTTTATTCCTGAACATCTTGTGGGCAAGACAAATTTTGTGCTGAAGGTTTTGTGGGCAGATTAATGACCTCCTTCCTCTTCTGGAAGTTCTGATTGGCTACAGGAGGTGGTCATTTCAGTCTCTGTCTCCCCTGTGGTAGAAGTCTCAGCCAAGCTCACCCCTGAGACTTCCATTGTCCTTCCAGATCCCAGGCATCTAGCCAGTCCTAGAATATCTCCCACATAGTTTCATTCTCACTCCCAACCCATCTTTATACTTGATCCCCATCCTTGTTCCCTTGAAATTTTAACAACCTCAACACCCTGCTCACTTAAGCAACACTCACACAATGACAATAGTAACTGATATTCCAATGTGAATGAGGGCAATCTCATAGGGCCTCACCCATATTGAACACTTATAGACAAGCAATGTATGCTGAGAGAAAATGAATACATCTTCTCCAGAGAATGAGCAACTTAATAGACTATCTAATTCCAAGTGGTCAGCTGTAAACACTTGTGTATATGAGCAACACTAAATGGGCTTAATAGGTTATATGTATACATGCACACACACACACACACACACACACACACACACACACACACACACACAAGGGACATAATTCAACAATTACAGTTAAAGAAAAATTATGAATTTGAGTCAGAGTGAAAAGGAGTGTGGAGGGAAGAGGTTGAGACCAACTTGTAAAATTACATTGATCCTGTATGAAAGTATAAAATAATAAGATAAAATAAATATTACAAGACAACAAAGAGCATGTGTCCTTGTTATATGTTGGAGCATCTTTGGGGTATATGCCCAGAAGTAGAACAGCTGGGTCTTCAGATAGGACTATGTCAAATTTTCTGAGGAACCACCAGACTGATTTCTAGAGTGGTTATACCAGCTTACAACCTCACTAACAGTGGAGAAGTGTTCCTCTTTCTCCACATCCTCACCAGCATCTGCTATCATCTGAGATTTTGATCTTGGCCATTCTGACTGGTATAAGGTGGAATCTCAGGGTTGTTTTGGTTTGCATTTCTGTCATGACTAGGAGTGCTGAGCATTTCATTAGGTGCTTCTCAGCCATTTGGTATTCCTCAGTTGAAATTTTTTGTTTAGCTCTGTACCCCATTTTTTAAAAATAGGATTGGTTGATCCTCTGGAGTCTAAATTTTTGAGTTCTTTGGATATTGGATATTAGACCTCTGTCAGATGTGGGATTGCTAAAGATCCTTTCCCTAGGACACATGCTCCACCGTGTTCATAGCAGCCTTATTTATAATAGCCAGAAGCTGGAAAGAACCCAGATGTCCTTCAACAGAGGAATGGATGCAGAAAGTGTAGTAATTTACATAATGGAGTACTACTCAGCTACTACAAACAATGACTTTATTAAATTCCTAGGCAAATGGATGGATCTAGAGAATATCATCCTGAGTGAGATAACCCAGTCACAAAAGAACAGGCATAATGTGCAGTCACTGATAATAGGATACTAGCTCCAGAAAGCTCTAAATACCCAAGAATCAACTCACAGACCATATGAAGCTCAAAAAGAAGGGATACCAAAATGCGGAAGCCTCAGTCCTTCTTACAAAAAAAAGTGTATAGCACCCTCTCAGAGTGTGGTACACCTAAACCTTAAATCATTAATAATACAAGAGCTATGAATGCAGCCTTGTGGCAATCTTTGGTATCTAAAATTCATTATATTTAGTCTTTACACAACGAGAGATCTTTGACTATTTCCATGTTGCTTTTTGTTTTGTATGTACTTTATTCTCATTGAAACTAGTAATTTCTCAATTAATGCTATCAAACCTTTAACAAAATCAAGTCCCTTAATAATTCAAGAGCTAAGAATATAGCTTTGTGGCAATTTTTGGTATTCAAAAACCATTATGTTTAATCCATACACACCAAGAAAATCTGACTGTTTTCATGTTATGCTCTGTACTACATGTACTTTATGCTTATGGTAACTAGTGGGATTTCAATGCATACTATCAAACCTCTAAAAAAATTAAGTACTGACAAAAATATATTCATATAATTTTATGCCAAAATGCTTTTAAAAATTTGTACATGTATCTCTCTTTTTAAAATAAAGTTGTAAGAAAAAAAAGAAAAAAATCAAATACTGACAAAAATATATTATATAGTTTTATCCAAAAAAATGCTTTTAAAATCTGTACATTTATCTTTGTCTTTTAAAATAAAGTTGTTAAAAAAATCAAAGAAAATTGTTCAACTAAAATTATACATAATAGGTAGGTACTATCACTCAGAGAAGTTTTTTGGTTACTAAGTGTAAATAGCAATTCAAACCTTTTTAGGGAGCTCAGCGTTTGCCAGTGTTTGTTTATTTGTATGGCCCAAGAAGATTTGTATTTGTTCCGGATGGTTATGAGAAGACTGGCTAAATAATGGCTAAATAATGGCTCCCTTCTACTTTGAGATTAGGAAAATCAGGGATTCTAGACATAGAATGGTAATGGTTGTCACATTTCTTTCTTTTTTTAAAAATCTTGTTTGTTTTCTCCTACAAACATGGTTAATGTGGGAACAGGAAGATTTAGTTATATCTGAGCAAAGATAATTGTCCCTCAACAGAATTAAGCAAATCAAAACTAGAAGCAGGTAATGGCATAGGAACACAGATACTTCTGAGATTGGACTGCTAGAAAGAAAAATAGTATCAGGGCAAATTTAAAATGGGAGTCTTGACCTGGTAAAGGGAGTAATTGAAACCTGAAGGAAGATCTTTTGGAAACCACAGAAAACTACATTCAGAAATTAGCATGAATCATAATTTTTCCAACCAAATTAGAGTTTTTATTTTTATTCATTAAGTTACTTATGTCATTTACATCTTTACTGTATTTTCCTCATATGCTCCTCTCAGTCATTCCAACATATTCCTCCACTTATCTCTCCTCCCCTTCTCAGAAAAAGATGAACCCTCTTATGGATATCAACAACCCTTGGCATATCAAGTTGTAGTAAGACTAGGTGCATCTTCTATTGAGGTTAGACAAGGCATCCCAATTAGGAGAAAGGGACCCAAAGGCATTCAATGTAGAGACAGCCTCTGCTCGCTCTTAATACTCTTTGGCAGTTCTGTCTGTATGAGGCCGATGAGCCAAGGTTAGTTGATTTTTTACATTTTCTTATGGTGCCCTTGACATTACTGGCTCTTCAATCTCTCTTCTCTTTCTGCCAAAGAGTTTCCCCAAGCTCTACTTAATGTTTGGCTGTGGGTCTCTGCATGTTTTTCAATCAGTTGATGGATGAAACCTCTCTGATGACAGTTATGCAAGACTCCTGTCTTGTAGAAGTATAGCAGAATAACACGAACACTGTCAGAGGTATGCTTCCTCTTATGGCATGCATTTCCTTTTTAAAAATTGAACAACTTTATTTTATAAAACAAAGATAAATGTACAGATTTTAAGCATTTTTGCATAAAAGTATACGAATACATTTTTGTCAGTTTTTACTTGGTGTTTTTAAAGGTTTGATAGTGTGCCTTAAGATCTTACTACTTACAATGAGCATAAAGGACATGTAAAACAAGAAGTAACCTGGAATTAGTCAAAGTTTTCTTGGTGTGTAAAGATTAAGCATAATGATTTTTCATTTTTTTCCCTTGAACTTCATATAGTCTGTGAGTTGTTTCAGGGGTGTTCGGAGCTTTCTGGGGTTAGTATCCAATTATCAGTGACTGCATATTATGTCTGTTCTTTGTGACTGGGTTATCTCACTCAGGATGATATTCTCTAGATGCATCCATTTTCTTAAGAATTTCATAAAGTCATTGTTTCTGATAGCTGAGTAGTACTCCATTGTATAAATATACCACAATTTTTGTATCCATTCATCTACTGAAGGACATCTGGGTTCTTTCTACCTTCTGGCTATTATAAATAGAGCTGCTATGAACGTTGTGGTGCATGTGTCTTTGTTGTATGTTGGAGCTTTTCTGGGGTATATGCCCAGAAGTGGAATAACTGGGTCTTCAGGTAGTACTTTGTTCAATTTCTAATCATTTTTTCTACTACAAAGTAAAAGACTTACATGTTTGTGTAAATAGTGTGCATTTTTGCTCATTTGACTAGAGAATAGCTTTCACTGAATATTTTCTCTGTTTACCTCTGCTTTGTGCCATTTTTAATCTAAGGAGAACCACTTATTATGTATAAAATTATGTTCTATTCAGCCTATTCAAGTTTGTTCTGGCTTTGGTTCTGAAAGTGATGTAGAGACTGTTTTTGAAGCAGGATCTGAGTTTCCAACCTCTGCTGAGGAACATGCAAGTATTTATGATGTAGAGGTTTCCCATGCTTCACATTTTAGTCCAATATTTATAGCTTCTGTGAGATTAAAACATTAAGCATACAACTTGATGCAAGAAAATATCTAATGTGCACCACAGAGAGGGCATGCATTTTTACTTTTTATTAGAACATAAGCAAAAAAAAAAAAGGGGGGGAGCAGAAGATGTATTGTGTTACTGGATGCAATGGGTTACAAAGCAGCAGTATGCTTTGTTAGCTAAAGATGTGTAGAGAAATCAGGAAAACAAGAAGGATTATACATGAGACAGAGACCAGACAGTATTTGATGATGTAGAATCTTTCATCATTCTGTACTAATGATGAGGGCACTAAGCCTTAATCAGTGTTGGTAACTTATACAAAGTCAGACAAGGACAGAGGTAATGTCTGGGTTGGAATCTATTTTCCCTACACTACAATGCTCCCAATTAGTGTTTTGAATATCTGAGAATATTAATGTGAGGAAATTTTTTCAGAAAGTTGGAATAAATACAATTTATATGTTAGATGCATTTTTAAGAAGAGTAGAAAGTAAAATGTTTCATATTGTGCAATTAATTTGTGCCCTCTCTTTGCCAAGTGCCTATATGCCTAACCAAGCACAAAAGAAGTGGGTCTTGCAATTTAGAGATGTTTATTGACAACCAATTGTATGAAGCCTGTGGGAGAAGTCAGCAGTTTTTAAATGAAATGGAAAAGATTTAGAAAGAAAACTCAATTACAAAATTGTCAACTTTTTGCTTATGGTAAAATTCTTACAGCATGCTGGGAAACATGTTACAAATGAGTGCAGACCATCCCTAGATCTTTGCTCTTGTGTTTATGCCCGAGGCTTTTCTATTTGATCATTATTTTATTAATGTAGTTGAACCAGTGTACAAGCCAGTGAAAGCCACAGTACCTGTGGTATCAAGTATATGGACTGAGGAATGACATGTTTCCCCTCCCTGTCCAGGTATCATACATCATTGAAGTCAGTTTACTGTGGTGACAATAATATATAGATGAGGGCTGGGAAATCTTTCAAGAAAGCAAGCACAGCCAAACTAATTCGTTTAGGAAGAAGAGATTTACAAGACAGGACAATCGTTTTGCAATGTGAATAGGGTTATATCATCATGTCCACACTTCTAGAATTACACAATAGGTGGTTTGTTGTTAATAGAGTTAATAGTCCTAATAGAGAATCTATTATTGTTGGTACATTAAAGATCTGGAGATAAATTGTCTTATTATCTTCAAAATTAAGCACTGACATGTCCACCCTTTTTTTGCTCTAGTTATTATTGTTGCAAACGTGTGTGTTAATAAATTAATGATATATAAATACAACCCGTTAAATCCACTTTTGGTGTTTTATGACTGACTACTTGCTCTCATATACCAGATATTGTAACAGGTTTTAGTCCTTTATTAAAGGGATCTATAAAAATATGGACTTGTTTTTATGGACTGGAAAGCTGACACATAAATAAAAGTATGGCTTCTAATAATTGGATAAATAACAGAGCAAAGAGGTTTTAAGTAAAGGGGGGAATCTTGAGTTTATAGTGTCAGTGTGGGAGCTTATTCACATGATCTGATGTGACCAGGAAGCAGAGTTAGGTTTTTTTTATTAATTTTTATAATTCTTCTCTCATAATTTTACATCCCAATTACAGTCTCTCCTCTCTTCCAGTCTGTCTCCCTTCACTTTTTCTCTCCCACAGATTCACTACCCCTCCTTTTCCCATCAGAAAAGGGCAAGATTTCTAGGAAATACCAACCAAACATGGCATGTCACGCTGCAATAAAACTGGGCACCTCCACTCCTATTAGCAATGGGTGAAGCAACCTAGGAGGAGGAAAGAGTCCTAAAACCAAGCATAGGAGTCAGAGAATGCTTTTGCTTCAATTGTTAGTCTTTTCAGAATAATACCAAGTTATACAATATGACATATAGAGAGGTCCTAGATTGAACTCATCTAGGTTCTCGGATTGTCGGTTCAGTCTCATGAGCCACTGTGAGACCTGGTTAGTTGATAATATGGGTCATAAGTTTGTGGTGTCCTTGGCCCCTCTGGTGCCTGCAATTCTTTCTGCCTTCTGACAAGATTCCTGAAGCTCTGCCTAATATTTCACTATGAGTTTCTGCATCCATCAGTTTCTGGATAAAGGCACTTTGATGACAATTGTTCTACAGTCTGGTCTATAAGTATACCAGAGTATAAGTAGGATCATTTCATTGAATTTTATAATTATTTTATTTATTTATTTATTGCCAGTCATGTTTATCTTTATCATATATCCTGGGGAATTATATACTCTGATTCCTGGATGCTTTGAATATAGTTGTACAAGTACTTTTGTTGTTGGATAGGTTATATTTTGAATAAAAGCTCAAGAGTGGTATAGCTGGGTTCTGAGGTAGATTCTTCAAGAAACCACCACATTGATTTCTATACAAGTTTGTACTCCCACCAGCAATGGAAAAGTGTTCCACTTGCTCTACATCTTCAACAGCATGAAAAGTTGGTTGTGTTTTTTTATTCTAGCCATTCTGTCAGGTGTAAGATGACATCTCAGAGTCATTTTTTTTTTTTAAATTTCCCCGATAAATAAATAAAGATGTAGAACATTTAAGTGTTTTTTTCCCATTAGATTCCTAATGAACTTTTCTCCTAACCGTACTTTCAGTGTATCTCACAGGTTTTGTTTTTTGTGAATTCATTTTCACTAACTTTTAGGAAGTCTTTAATTTCTTTCTTTCTCCCTTTAGTAGAGAATTTAGTAGAGAATTGTGCAGTTTCTAGGAGTTGGTAGGAATTTTGCAAAAATCCCTCACATAAAGCATCTAGAAAGTGTGGGACAGTTTGAAAACACCAAACAGAAGAACAATGGGAATAGAAGGGGAGGAATCACAATTTGAGACAGGTTTTTGTTGTTACTGAAGGGTTTTTTGATTGTTTTATTTTTTGACCCTGAATGCCCTGAAACTCTCTTTTTAGACCGTGCTGGCCTCAAACTTAGAGATACACTACCTTTACCTTCAGAGTGCTGAGATTAAAGGTGTGTACCACTATCATGCCTATCAAAATATTTTAACAAAATAGCCCACTGCATCCTATCAGATCACCACAGAATAAAGTTGGATTTCAACAACAATGGAACCTGCCATGTGTTAAATAAACATAATTATTATCTGATTGGGATTCTGAGGGCCATCTACTCCAGGTTACCTGTTCTACACATAGAAAAGGAATATATAGAATTAACCATCCTATAAGGTCATTTCTTTTCAAGAAATAAAAACTAGAATCAAAAGACAGATTTTCTGACATTTACTTTAGTGATTTTTTTTTATTAACTTGAAGTCATAGACAGAGATGAACAAAACAGAATAAAACATTATCTACTTTTCATTCGATTGATTTTATTCCTGTCTTATTGATAGCATGTAAAAAGACAACCTATAGGAATCAGAGGATGGCCCAGATTTTAAAGGGCTTTTCGTAAAGTTGAGAAACTTCCATCTTATGGAAACCTCATATGTAAATTGATAAATGAAAACAGAGGCTGTAAAGTTAAAAGACAGCAAAGAAGGGTCAATGGGAACATTTAGAGAGAGGAAATGGGAGGGGGAAATTATATATTTATACTGTGATTTCGAAACGATAAAGTAATTTTTAAATTTTATAAAAGAGGTGTTCATCTTGCAGTGTGTTTGTCACCCTAATACCGGGGTGACAGAGACAAACACATTTCTAGTGCTCACTCACCGGACAGCACCACATACTTAGCCAGCTTCTTGCCAAGTGATAAGCCCTACCTGAAGAAATAAAGCACGCAGTGACCAAGGAACAACAAATGAGGCTCTCCTCTAGCCTATACAAACACAGGTACCACCAATATATGGACATGTGCTTTCCTTCTCACACAAAGGTGAGCTTGTAGAATAAGGTTTTGGTCAGTCATGGGCCTGATAAAGCTCTTCCCAGCAATACATGTGAAGAACCATTAAATTAAATAAAGAAATGGTATATGCTTCAGTTTGAAAATGGACAAGTAGCATTAATGTGACACATAACTAACTTCCAGGTAATTTATACAAATGCCTACCACTTAAATTATTAATAACTAGGAAAATGTAAATAAAACATTGCAATATGAAACAATATTATATACATCCAAGAAAGTCAAAAAAATCAGAGCAGACAATAAGCATTAAGAAGTATGACAATATCTAAAGATACTGTAACCTCACCATTTGCTGGTGAGATTGTGCAACCAATTTTTGGAACAATTTTAGTTACACCCTGAAATTTTATAAGACCCAGAAATTATACTGCCAAAACACACCCAAGAGAAATTCCAAGTTGATGTCTAATGAAACTTCTCAGGGCTGATGATAGTATACTTGGGAATAGTACTTTCTGCACAAGCCTGAAGATTTGACTTCAGTTCCAGGAATGCAGAGTAGAAGGAGAAAACTGAATCCTAGGAGTTATCTTTTGACCTCTACACATGCACTAGGATATGTGTATTCCTGTGTGCATTCGAGCACCCATGCGTGCACACATACACAGTAATAGTAATGATTACACACTTTAACAAATTCTCACATAAGTACTATTTAAATTATTTAAAAAAGGAAGTAATACAAATTTCCATGAACTTCTAGTTATAAAGGAAAAGTGCAGCTCCAGAGGGGGACTCAGTTCAGCTGTAATAAAGAATGGAGCCCTAATTTCATGGATGCACCTTGAAGACATAGTAAGAAAAAGAATGCTACAAAGAAGGCAGCCTAATACTTGATTCAGTGGAAAGCTAAGGGTTCACTAAACTTAGCAAAATGAATATTTTTCAGCACGAAAGAGAGTCATTGTAACTGAAAGTTGCCAAATACCTAACAGGGCCTTGGCACAGGGGCAATCTCTCTGCTGTACAGGAAAGGGCAGAATTTCTAAGTGTCCTTATTGGAGGGTGGTGTCATGTGTGGTTATAGATAAATGAACTAGACACAGAGCATCGTACCTAATTAATTATGGGAGTCCTTCTACTGGTCTTGAAAATAGCGGTATTAAAAAAGATATTAGAGGGTTAAACCTTGTCATTTTTGCCCAGAATCATAAGGTTTATTGTTTGATGTACTAAACTGTTTACTGTGTAGAAATGTTGATATCTTTTGATGTTTGCTGCAGATTGTGGGTCAGGATTATATTTTTTATCATGTACCTTATGGCTTCATGTATTCAGTCTCTTACTTTATTAAATAAAATACCACAGTGGGTGGAGTCATGAAGACAGGAAGTGGATTAGGAACTATCTAGGACTAGAAGTCAAGGTGAGTCATGTTAAGTAACTGTATATACAATCTTTTTTATTAGATTAGTAAGATAAGATGATGACTGTTATACAAATATTTAGGATCATAAAACCTCTTCAATATATGTGTGAAATTTATGCTCTTTAAATAACATATTCATGGGTTCTTTGAGAGCAACTGAGTAGTCACTTTGAATTCACTTGACAACAAACTATTTTGGTTATTTCTAGTTAACTTTTGATCACCTAGTTATATTTACTATGGTTATTAACGACCGCCACGACTACATGGATGTGTAGTAGCTTTTGCAGTGTGGTTTCTGGAAGTGATTTCATGCGCATCTATGTGATTTGGATGGGCACAGAGCATCAAGGCAGAACTCCTGGGAATTCAGAGAGCAGTTCCAGTATGATAACAAGACTTGTGTGAGGAGGACATGAGGTGCTTGTACTCACTGATAAGCACCAGGAATGTTAAACAAACAGATACCTGGGAATCCATCGATAGTCTGTATGACCTGTAGGGCCAGGCCAGATCTGACTCCCTAAGCCTCTCGTCAGTCATTCTCGCTAGACCTTTATCTTGAGTACTTACTTATTCTCAGTCAATAGAACCCATCTTTGCCGAGATGCACTATGTATCTATAGATTGGTAACCCCCTTGCTATCTGTACAACTGAGACACACCAGGTTCTCCCCTAGGCCCTTACGCTATAGGACCCATCTTTAAAATGGAAGAGCTCACACATTCTTTGCTAAAGCCTTTCGATGAGTCATGCCTTAAGCTTTATTGGACACAGGGGATTAAGTCAGTTGTTACCAGGAAGCATTTCCCCCAAATTGTACTAAATTTACACATGCCTAAATAAACAGCCCAGTGTCAGACTATAGAATTTGGACCCAACACTGAGTCATGTTGAGGTGATTTTTCTTCTTGCTTCATACACATTGGCACTCTTTTGGCTTTGGGTTGGAGAGTTGTACCCGCCAACCCTCCATCTCCCCTCCTAGCAGATTTTCTTCACTGCCTTTTGAAAGAAGTGTGATGCAGCTCTGGGTTCTTCAGAACCTAATGGCTTTCAGAAGTTGATACACTAGACCAGACAACTAGGATGCCTCAGTGAAGTAGTTAATAAGGAAACCACTGCTGGTCTGCAGGAGTGAGTGTAGACATTCACAGATGTACCAACGTGGCACTGGTTGCTGGGTTACCACAGTGATTTACTGAGCACTACCCCTGTACAAGACTTTTGCTGGTTTGGATTAGGTGCTCAAGAAGTGAAGGATGGTTCCTGCTACTCTAGACATTGTTTGTAATAGATAAAGGGCTGAGCAGCCTGAATTGAGCTGTCTGCTCAGTGATAGTAAAAGGAGACACACACCATGTGAGTTTGTTATAGAATCTTTTATAATATTGTATAATATTATTGGGTACAACAATATTGGGTCCTGTAAATGGTTTTTCCTTCACTTCATCTACCTTTAGATACTATTTTTAATTCTTGGTATGTATCTAACATTTATCTAAAAAGTTAAAATTGCTTACTTTGCAAGTTTCCCAAAGGATTTTGTGTCTGAAAACCAAATACATGACTTGCTGAATTTAATTTCTGTATAATGAAAGAAGCCCAGATTCTGCTGTACTGCACATCACATAAACCAGACAATAGAGATGCAACTATAATCTTCATTTTGAAGATGAGGTAAGTGTGGCCTGCTTCCCCAGTTTTACAACTGCTAATGGCAAAAGTTTGGATTGATGAATAGTTCCAGCCAATCATATTGCAGAGTCCATTTTTCTAGCCACTGAACTATTTTAAAAGTTCTGAGGTTCTTAAGGCATTTGCATTGTTGATTCTGGTCTTAGTGTTCATTCTCTGGGACTATTAGTTTTTTAGAACTGAACTAAACCTTGTGGCACCCTACATGTGAAACTCCATTTATTGAAACTCTAAGAAAGGCAAACTACCACTGTTACTCACCTTGCTTCTCATCAACAACAATCACAATGTAAATCTACACTAGGCTAGATATGTAGTCTTAAACCATATTATCCTCTGAGACACCTGCATGTAAATCAGCGGGTTAATGAATTATTGATTGCAAAGTGGATTTTTTTAACTCTTATAATGAAAAATTTTAACTAATTTTATTTTAGGTATTAAAAACAACCTCATTTTTAATAAGGTGAGTTCTCCACTATTTATTATTTGTGCCTGTGTATTGTAATAAAAATAAACGGACATATAGATAAACTCAGGAAAGACAGTGTCTGACCTTAAAATTAAAGCTGTATTAAAGTATATGAATTGAAAATTATTGTAAGCAGGCATCATTAAACTTAATACTATGCTAAAAATTAGGGTTTAAAGTATTTATTCCTTTTCTAAAATCTACGATACACACTCTTTGAGATAAAAATATTCAACTTTTTTATATCGTGACAATTCTGTTTTTAAAATATTTTATGAACTGTTTTACTTTGTAAAAAGCAAGAAAATTTTATAGCCAAGAACACTGAGGCTAAGTCAAATGAGGCGAATAACTTGTTTTGTGCCCAAATACTAGTCTGAAACATGTCAAGACTTCATAGGCAGAGATCTATGCAACAGCTATCCACATATTCACGTATCAGAGAATATCAATACTGTGCCTAGTTAGTGGAAGTGCCTAATTAATGTCATTTAATTCTACTTTCCACTCTCAGACTAGAGTATCTCCACTGAGATGCTTTTAAAAGTAGTGCATCTTGTTTTACACGTCTTGTCTTATATTTTTTTTTAAATAATCCTTGTCATGTCTAAACTAATAATTATAGGAACGCCCTCAAAAATCCTGCTCTAAGCCACTTCTTTAGTCTCAAACATAGAGTTCAACAGGCAATAAAGAATCTGGCCATAACTGTTACAAATTAATATAAGAGGCAATGACAAGATTTCTATCTCCCTAGGTTCTGTGATAGGGTTAAATGTGCCCTGGGTTTGGAGTCAAGCAGTTTGGATTTCAAAATTTATCTGTCAACCTTTGCTTTATGACTTTGACCCAATTACTTAACACTTTGAATTTCAACTTGTCCATAATAGTATATATGATATTATAAGTCCCACAGGCCACCTCTTAAAATACCAACACCATTTTCAGACGTCTGGCCTGACTCTGCAAGGTCCTTGTGAATGATAGCTTCCTCTCTGGTCTGGTCTGGTCCCGTAATTTCAGAGCTGGTCTGGTCCTGTAAGTTCAGAGCTGGTCTGGTCCTGTAAGTTCAGAGATGGTCTGGTTCTATAAGTTCAGAGATGGTCTGGTCCTGTAAGTGCAGAGCTGGTCTATTTCCATAAGTTCAGAGCTGGTCTGGTCCTATAAGTTCAGAGCTGGTCTGGTCCTGTAAGTGCAGAGCTGGTCTGGTCCTGTAAGTTCAGAGCTAGTCTGGTCCTGTAAGTTCAGAGCTAGTCTGGTCCTGTAAGTTCAGAGATGGTCTGGTCCTGTAAATTTAAAGCTGGTCTGACAGAGTTTAGCATCAAATGTCTTGCTGTGTCACAGCTATTTGTGTTGTTTACATGCTGTCACATTTGGAAAGTGATATTCTACATATTCATGAATGCTAATAGGGCTTCAAGGTTACAGAATTTAAGTTCCCAAATTTAGATCTGGATACCAACAAGAATCCTTGAAAATATCTGGATTATATTAGCCACAGGGAAAAGCCACTGAACACCTAGAGAGAACTTTTTTCTTCCTTGATCTTGATCTAGGGATCACTGAAGTTGTGTGCTATGCAGCAATGCATCTATAGATTATAAATATCAGGGGTGTTCACTGTTTTATTCACCATTATTGCCTTATTGTAGGTGATACTCTTGTTACTGCTTAGCAGCTAAAACTTAACCCCTCTATTCCTTGCAGTATATGAAATAAAATTTTATTTCCTTTACAATCTCTGAAAACTAATTCATTCACACATACCCCAAGTCCTCCTCTGCTATAGCTGTGGCTTATCAACCACAATGAATTTACTCCTGGGTAGTAGAACACTGGGAATGCTGTTTAGCTCATTGTCATATTATTTTTCCTGTGCTTGGAATATTAAACTTGACATACTATTATTATTCTGAACTTATTTTTTATATACACCTATAGTACTTGCTTGTTAAACATTTAAAAATGCTTTAATTCCAGAAATGATTACCAAAAGAAAATAAAAGAATTAAAGTCCCATATTAGTTTACTGTTGTTGTTGTGGCAAATTACCTGGGATTTAGTGGCTTAAAACAATCGTAATTCATTTTTCTTGAATTCCCGGAAGCTAGAAGCCTGAAATGATTGCAACCAGATGAAAACTGTCAGAGTTTCAGTGTCCCCAGATGATTTGTGTCCTGATTCCTGCAGCACTCATGACTTCTGGTATTCCTGGATTTATGGGCTCATCATTCTTATCACCTTGTGTTTCCATCTGTACAAACAGCTATGCTTCCTCTGTCTTCCACTTTCATGAACACGTTACGTTTAAGGCTCTCTCAGATCACTGGAGTCAGTTTTTTTTCTCTAATATCATATGTCTTGAGTCACATGAGCTAAGAGGCCAAAGCTTAAATCTGATATTTTTGAGTATTATATAAGCATTGTAAATTGTTGCAAAGAGATAAGTGTAATAAATAAAGGCCTTCAGTTGCATTTTTAACTGTATTCCTATAGTGCAAATCTGATTCAATATCAGCTATCAGTCCATATTTATATTTTGAGCTCAATTCCATTATATGTAAAATTTTAATTAATTAATTAATTGTGTGTGCACACATGCACAGGCACATACCAAAAAGGCAGGGGATAATCATTGAATTATGTTCTTTCAATCTATCATGTTGGATTGTTCAATCATACTGAGTTTTCTAGGCTTATAGCAGGTACCTTAACCAGGGTGGAGTCATACTGGCTGGCCTGTGGAGTTGTTAGCATAATCTGCTTTCAGTCATTTTAGGGATCTCTGAAAATTTATTCTTTATATAATACTGGGTATATCTTCATAGCCATACCTTAAGTTTCCAAGAATCATGCTTTTTGAGCCAGAGCTTCACTGAGGGCAACATGTAGACACTTCATTCCACCTCATCCTGGGGCAAGCTGGGGAAAGAGAGTTGCTCCTGTGAAATTACAATCCTGGGGCAAGCTGGGAACAGAGAGTTGCTCCTGTGAAATTACAATGAGAAGTAATCTCCACAGTCTGGGGTAAAGTCCAAGCTCCTTCCTTCCTGAGTGTAATGGTATAAGGAGACAATGTGACTAAGGATAACCATTTGATGAAATGTGGGCTCTGTTTCAACCTGTTTTTCTGATGGAGCCTGAAATTTCATAATAAAAAAAGTTGTTATGATGAATTTTCTGGGCCATGTGTCCTCCAGAAGACAGCATATCTTCTCTAACCACACCTCCCATTACTAAAAGTGCTTGATTCTTCAACAGTCTCCATATTTCTGTCAGAGACAACTGATGATGTTTCTTTGCTCAGATATGATCTCTTTTGAACTATCAATGCAACTGAGGAAAGATCTTGGAGGAATAATCAAGGGAGGCTGAAGAGCCAGTCCACCGCCATCAGGAATCATGGCTTGCATGCAGACAGCTGAGCATCCAGAGAAGCCTCAGGAGCACCTTCACTCCTGAGCCCATGGGTGAGCATATATTTCTCTTCATAGACAATCTGTGGAGAGACCACCTGGAACTCTTTGAGTGCATATATGGTGGTGCTGCCTGGGAATAGAATGTTCTGGCCTCCATCTGTGCCAAGAGTCAGAGCTGGGCCACCACAGTCAGGACTCACAGTCTACCCATGGAGGGGTGAACACTCAAGAGCAATCTCTCTATTGAGCCCACAGGCCCACAAACCCACAGGAGAGAAAAGCTCCAGTCACAGTCAACAAGATCCACTAACATTGCAGGTAAGAAAATTGCAAGTGGCAAGCACAAGAACATAAGCAAAAGAAACCAAGACAACCTGGTAACATCAGAACTCAGTTATCCCACTACAGCAACACACCAGAAAACCAAGATTGGACTTAAAATAATACGTCATAATGATGATGTTGGGCCTCAAAAAGCACATGAATAACTTCCTTAAATGAATATAGGAGAACACTGGTAAACAAATAGAAGCCCTTAAAGAGAAAACTTACCTAAACAGCTACAGAAATAGAAACAATAAAGAAATTAGAAAAAGAGACAATGGTTCCCAAAGGTTTAAAGACTGGAGAGAAGGGGATCTGAGAAACCAGGGAGCAGAGAGATCTCTGCCGAGTGCACACAGAAAGTGAGCCCTTGCCCTACCTGATTCAGGGACCAGGAACCCAGCATTGGGGGCTCTGTTCTCACATGGCGGCTTTGGGGCGCAGAACAGGGCTCAGACCATCCACCACCTGGACCAGTAGAGATCCAGGGACACCGACCAGGTACAAGGGAAAGGCAAAAACATATCACTGACAACAAGATGGCAAGAGGAAAGTAAAAGAGCATATCCCAAGGAAACCAAGACAACCTGGCAACACCAGTACCCAGCTCTCCCATCACAGCAAACAGCGGAATGCCAAACACTCCAGAAAAAGAAGACACAGACCTAAAATCATACCTCAAGATGTTGATAGAGATCCTTAAATAAGAACAGGAGGAAAAGCAAAAAGAATCAGAAGCTTTTAAAGAGGAAACACTCAAAGAATTCAAAGAACTAGAGGAAAACAGAACCAAAGGGATGAAGAAATGGAAGAAAGAATTTAAAACGGAAATTGACACAATAAAGAAAACACTAAAAGAGATAACCCTAGAGGTAGAACACCTAAAAAAGAACTCAGGAGTCACAGAAGCAAGCATTTCCAATAGACTACAAGAGGTGGAAGAGAGAATCTCGGGGGCCGAAGACAACATTGTAAACATAGACAAAACAGCCAGAGAAGATGCAAAAACCAAAAAACTCCTAACCCAAAATGTCCAGGAGACGCAGGACACAATGAGAAGACCAAACCTAAGGATAATAGAAATAGAAGAGGGAGAAGAATATCAACTAAGAGGCACAGTAAATATCTTCAACAAAATTGTAGAAGAAAACTTCCCTACCCTTAAGAATGAGATGACCACAAGCATAAAAGAAGCCTTCAGAACTCCAAATAGGTTGGACCAGAAAAGAAATACCTCCCGACACATAATAGTCAAAACACCAAGTGCCCAAATCAAAGAAAGAATACTAAAAGCAGTAAGGGAAAAAGGTCAGGTAATATATAAAGGCAGACCAATCAGAATCACACCCGATTTCTCAACAGAGACTATAAAACTAAAAGAGCCTGGACAGACATCATGCAGACCCTAAGAGAGCACAAGTGCCAGCCAAAATTGCTATACCTAGCAAAACTATCAACCACCATAGATGGTGAGATGAAGATATTTCAAGACAAATCTAAATTTGCTCAATATCTGACCGCAAACCCAGCACTACAACAAATTATAGGTGGAAAACCCAATACAATAAGGGAAACTACATCCTAGTAAAAACAAGAAAACTCCTAAGCAAGAAAACCAAAAGAAGAAAGAGACACAGACACAACTCAACCTACAAAAGCAATAATAGCAGGAAACAGAAACCACTATTCCTTGATATCTATTAACATAAATGGATTCAACTCCCCAATAAAGAGACATAGGCTATCAGACTGGATACATAAACAAAATCCAGCATTTTGCTGCATACAGGAAACTCATCTCAGAGACAAAGACAGACACTATCTCAGAGTAAAATGTTGGGAAAAAAACTTCCAGCAAACAGCCCCAACAAGCAAGCTGGACTGGCTATTATATACCGAATAAAGTAAATTTCCAAACAAAAGTTATCAAAAAAGATAGGGAAGGACACTTTTTACTCATTACAGGGGAAATCTGTCAGGAGGAACTCTCAATCCTTAACATATATGCTCCAAATACAAAATCACCCACATTCATAAAAGAAACCCTATGAAGCTCAAAAATACATTTCACCCCACACAATAATAGTGGGAGACTTTAATACCCCACTCTCTCCAATGGGCAGATCATGGAAACAAAAACTGAACAAGGACACTGTAAAACTAGCAGAGACTATGAACCAACTAGAATGAATAGATATTTACAGAACATATCATCCTAAAGTAAAGAATACACCTTCTTCTCAGCACCCCATGGCACCTTCGAAATCCATCCTCAACAAGAAAACATCTGTGAGAATCACTATCCCTGACTTCAAGCTATATTACAAGGCAATTGTGCTGAAAACTTCATAGTACTGGTACAGAAATAGGTACGTGGATCAATGGAATAGAATAGAAGATCCAGAAATGAGCCCTCACGTATATGATCACCTGATTTTTGACAAAGGAGCCATAAACATTCAATGGAAAAAGGACAGCCTATTCAACTATGGTGCTGGTCCAACTGGCACTCAGCATGCAGAAGAATGAAAATAGACCCTTTCTTTTCTCCTTGTACAAAGCGCAAGTGTAAGTGGATCAAAGATCTCCACATTAAACCAGATACACTGAAACTATTAGATGAGAAAGTAGGGAAAACCTTAGAATACATAGGCACAGGAGAAAATTTTCTGAGCAAAACACCAATGGCTCAAGCTCTAAGGTCAAAGACTAACAAATGGGACTTAATGAGATTACAAAGTTTCTGTAAGGCTAAGGACATTGTCAAGAAAACAAAATGACAGCCAACAGAATGGGAAAAGATCTTTACCAACTCCACATCAGATATAGGCCCAATATCCAAGGTATACAAGGAATTCAAAAAGCTAGACACCAGAGAATCAAACAACCCTATTAAAAAATGGGGTACAGAGCTAAACAAAATGTTCTCAATTGAGGATTATCAAATGGCTGAGAAACATCTAAGGAAGTGCTCGACATCCTTAGCCATCAGGGAAATGCAAATCAAAACAACCCTGAGACTCCGCCTCACACCAGTCAGATTGGCCAAGATCCAAAACTCAGATGACAGCAGATGCTGGCGAGGTTGCGGAGAAAGAGGAACACTTCTCCACTGTTGGTGGGGTTTTAAACTGATACAACCACTCTGGAAATCAGTCTAGCGATTCCTCAGAAAATTGGACATAGTACTACCTGAAGACCCAGCTATTCCACTTCTGGGCATATACCCCAAAGACACTCCAATATACATCAAAGATACATGCACCACAATGTTCATAGCAGCTCTACTTATAATAGCCAGAAGCTGGAAAGAACACAGATGTCCTTCAGTAGATGAATTAATACACAAATTGTGGTACATTTACACAATGGAGTACTACTCAGCCATCAGAAACAATCACTTAACCAAATTCTTAAGAAAATGGTTGCATCTAGAAAATATCATCCTGAGTGAGATAACCCAGTCACAAAAGAGCAGACATAATATGCAGTCACTGATAGTGGGATGCTAACCCTAGAGGCTCGGACTGCCCCAGAAACAACTCACAGACTGTGTGAAGTTCAAGAAAAAAGAAAACAATACAAAAAAAAAAAAAAAAAAAAAAAAAAAAAAAAAAACAAAAAAACAAAAAAAAACAGCAACAACAACAAGAAAAAAAAAAAAGTCATGCTCAATTCTTACTCACCAAGAAAACCTTGACTAATTCCGTGTTACACCATGTTTTACATATACTTTTTGCTCATTGTAACTAGTAAGACCTTAATGCAGAGTATCAAATTAAAAAAAAAATAATAAAGGCAAGCACTGACACAATTGTATTTGTATACATTTATGCAAAAATGTTTAAATTTTTTTTTATCTTTTTTTTTAAATAAAGTTTAAAAAAAAGAAATTTAATAAGGAAAGGGCAACCAGTATTTTCTTTGTAATGCTAGCCTGCAGTCTGAGTCAGTGTTGTGGTTTTATGTTATTGAAACATATTTCATAAAGTCTAAGTACAGTTAGGGATTGTGTTGAAAATATGTGTATGGTTTTGGGTTCAATCACTGTTGCTTTTCTCAAATAAAGGTCTACAATAAATTTTTTTTAGAATGTAAAAAAAATCATTTTATTCTCTTACATTTCAAATGATTTCCCCTTCCTTGTTACCTTTCTACTATTGCCTCCTTTCCTTCTCCCTTCACGTTCTTCCCCTTTCTAGGATACATCCTTACTAATTCCCCCCCCCCCAAAAAAAAGAAGGAAAAAGAAAGAAAGAAAAAGAGACAACTCTGGAGATAGAAAACCTAGGAAAGAGATCAGAAGTCATAGACACAAGCATCACCAACAGAATACAAGAGACAGAAGAGAGAATATTAGGGGCAGAAGATACCATAGAAAACATTAACAGAATAATCAGAGAAAATGCAAAAATCAAAAGGTCCTAACCCAAAACATCCAGGAAATACAGTACAAATTGTGAAGACCATATGTAAGGACAGTATGTTTAAACGATAGCAAAGACTTCCTACTAAAAAGCTCTGTAAACATAGTCAACAAAAGTATAGAAGAAAACTTCCCTAACCTAAAGAAAGAGATAACCATGAACCTACAAGAAGCCTACAGAACTCCAAATAGATTGGAACAGAAAAGAAATTCCTCCCAACACATAATAACCAAAATACCAACTGTTCAAAACAAAGAAAAGATTCTAAAAGCAGTAAGGGAAAAAAGACTAGTAACATATAAGGGCAGACTGATCAGAATTACACCAGTCTTCTCAACAGAGACTGTGAAAGCTACAAGATCCTAGAGAGACATCATACAGAATCTAAGATAACACAAATGCTATCCCAGGTTACTATATCCAGTAAAACTTTAAATTTCCATAGATGGAGAAACCAAGACATTTCAGGACAAAACCAAATTTATATAATATCTGTCCATAAAATCCAGCCCTACAAATGATAATAAATAGAAAACTCCATCACAAAGAGGAAGACTTCACCCTAGGATAAGCAAGAAAATAATCTTTTTTCAACAAACCCAAAAGAAGGAAAGCACAGTAACATTGTTCTACTTCTAACAATAATAAAAAAAAAAAAAACAGGAAACAACAATCACTATTCCTTAATATCTCTTAACATCAATGGACTCAATTTCTGAATAAAAATACATAGACTGGATACATAAAGAGAATACAGCTTTTTGCTGCATACAGGAAACTCATCTCAGTGGCAAAGAGAGACATGACCTAAGTAAAAGACTAGGAAAAACTTTTCCAGTAAAATGGTCCCAAGAAACAAGCTGGATGCGCCATTCTCATAAAGAATAAAATTGACTTTCAACCAAAAGTTATCAAAAAAAGAAAAGGAAGAACACTTTTTAGTCATCAGAGGAAAAATCTAACAATATGAACTCTATCCTGAACATCTATGCTCAAAATACAAAGGCACCCACATTTATAAAATAAACTCTACTAAAGCTCAAAGCATATATTGCACCATACACAATAATAGTGGGTGATTTCAACACTCCAGTTTCAATGGCAGATAATGGAAGCATAAACTGAACACAAACAAATTCAAACTAATGGCAGTTATGAACCAAATGGAATTAACAGACATCTATAAAACATTTTATCCTAAAACAAAAGAATATACCTACTTCTCACAGTATCTTCTCCAAAACTGACCATATAGTCAGTCACTAAACAGGCCTGAACAAATAAGAGAAGATTGAAACACTCCCATGCATTCTATCAGATAATTATGAGCTAAGGTTGGTCTTCAATTAAAAACAAAAACAACAAAATGCTCACATACTAATGGAAGCTGAAAAATGCTCTTTGCAATGAAACTTTGTCAAGGAAGAAAAAAAGAAAGAAATCAAAGACTTTTTAGAATTTAACAAAAATGAAGGAACAACATACCTAAACTTGTGGAATAAAATAAAAGCAGTGCTAAGAAGAAAACTCATAGCTCTGAGTGCCTCCAAAAAGAAACTGGAGAGAGCATACTCGACCAGCTTGACAGCACACCTGAGAGCTCTAGAACAAATGCTCTAAATACACTCAAGAGGAGTAGATGGCACGAAATAATCAAACTCAGAGCTGAAATCAACCAAGCAGAAACAAAAAAAATTATACAAAGAATCAACACAACCAGGAGGTGGTCCTCTGAGTAAATCAACAAGATTGATAAACCCTTAGCCAGACTAACTAGTGAGCATAGGGAGAATATCCAAATTAACAAAATCAGAAATAAACGGGGATATATAACAACAGAGACTGAGGAAATTCAAGAAACCATCAGATCTTACTACAAAAGCCTATACTCAACAAACTGAAAAATTTAGAGGAAATAGACAAATTCCTAGACAGATACCAGGGATCAAAGTTAAATTAGGATCTGATAAGTCATCTCAACAGTCCCATAACCACTAAAGAAATAGAAGCAGTCATCAAAAGCCTCCCAACCCAATAAAGACCTGGAATAGATGATTCAGTGCAGAATTCTATCAGACTTTCATAGAAGACCAAATACCAATGCTTTCCAAACTATTCCAAAAAATAGAAACACAGGGAACACTACTCAACTCATTCTTCAAAGGCATGATTATGCTAAAACCTACACACAAAGACTTTACAAATAAAGAAAGATTTTGACCAATTTTCTCATGAATATCAATGCAAAAATACTCAATTAAATTATTGCAACCTAAATTTAAGAACACATCAAAGTTATCATTCACTTTGATCAAGTACACTTCATTCCAGGAGTGCAGGGATGGTTCAATAGACAAAAATCCATCAATGTAATCCACTGTATAAACAAACTCAAATGAAAAAAAAAAAAAAAACCATGATCATCTCATTAGATGCTGAGAAAGCATTTGACAAAATTCAATACTGGTTCTTGTTAATAGTCTTGGAAAAATCAGGAATTCAAGGCTTATAACTAAACATAATAAAAGCAATGTACAGCAAACTATTAGCCAACTTCAAACTAAATGGTGAGAAACTTGAAGCAATCCCACTAAAATCAGGAACTAGACAAGACTGCCCACTCTCCCCCTACCTATTCAATATAGTACCAGAAGTCCTAGACAGAGCTATTAGACAGCAAAAGGAAGTCAAAGGGATATGAATTGGAAAGAAATAAATCTAAATATCACTACTTCCAGATGATATAATAGTATGCTTATGTGACCCCCAAAATTCCACTAAAGAACTCTTACAGCTGATAAACAACTTTACCAAGTGGCTCGATATAAAATTAACTCAAACAAATCAGTAGCCTTTCTCTACTCATAAGATAAACAGGCTCAGAATAAAATTAGGGAAATGATACCCTTCACAATAGTGAAAATAATATAAAATAACTTCGTGTGACCCTAACCAAGTTAGGGAATGATTTTTATGACATGAACTTCAATTTTCTGAAGAAGCAAATTCAAGATCTCAGAAGATGGAAAGATCTCCTATGCTCATGTATTAAAAGAATCAACATAGTAAAAATGGCCATCTTACCAAAAGCAATTTACAGATTCAATGCAAATCTCATCAAAATTCCAACTTAATTCGTCATAGAGTTAGAAAGATCAATTTTCAAATTCATTTGGAATAACAACAACAACAACAAAAAAAAGCCAGGATTGGAAAAACTATTCTCAACATTAGAACTTTCAGGAAAATCACTTTCCCAGTCCTCAAACTGTATTACAGAACAATCGGTCAATAGTGATTTAAAAAAAAAAAAAAAAAAAAAAAAAAAAAAAAACACATGGGATTGGTACAGAGACAAGCAGGTAGATTAATGGAATAGAAATGAATACCCAGAAATGAACACACATATCTACAGTAGTTGATCTTTCACAAAGGAGCTAAAAACATTTAATGGAAAAAATACAGCACCTTCAAAAAATGGTGCTGATTCAAGTGGCAGTCAGCATAAAGAGGAATGCAAATCTATTCATTCTTACCTCCTTGTACAAAACTCAAGTCCAAGAAGATCAAAGACCATCAGATTTAACAGAGGACCACAATGAAGGAGCTAGAGAAAGGGCTGAAATGTGCTAAAAGGGTTTGCAATTCCATGGGAAGAATAAAATTATTAACTAACCAAACCCACCACAGTTCCCATTGACTAAAATACCAACCAGTGAGTATAAATGGAGAGACCCATGGCTCCACTTGCATATGTAGCAGACAATAGCATTCTCTGGCATCAATGGGAGAAGAGGCCTTTGGTCCAGTGAAGGCTAGTTTTCCCAATGTAGGAGAATGCCAATGTGTTTTGTTTGGGAGAGGGAGCACCTTGATGGAGGCACGGGGAGGGAAATGGGCATGGTGGAAAAGGGGATAACATTTGAAATGTAAATACAGAGAATATATATAAAAAGGAAGGCTTCATCTGTTTTTTTGCAGGTCATTTTTATAAATAGTTGAATTCAGAAAAATCTCTCTTTGTATTTCTTATTTCCTCCCCCCCTTCCTCTCTTCTCTTATTCTACTTTATCTTTCTTTTTTTAAGTTAATCATTTGTTCATTTACATTTCAAATGATATTTCTTTTTCTGGTATCTCTCCATAACCCCCCATTACCTTCTCCTCTTTGTCTCTAGGCGTGTGCTCCTCCACTCACTCACTCATTCCTGTCTCACTGCTCTAGAGTCTTCCTGATTAAAGCATCATGCCTTCCTTTCCTCCCTCTGATGTCAGACGAGGCCATCTTCTGCTCTGTTTATCTGGAGTCCTGGTTCCCTCCGTGTATATTCTTTGGTTGGTGGTTTAGTCCCTGGGAGCCCTAGGTAGTCCTGGTATTAGATATTGTTCTTCTTTGGGGTTGGAATCCCCTCTAGCTCCTTCAGTCTTTCCCTTAGTTTTTTCATTTAAGTCCCCAGACTCAGTCTGATGGTTGGCTGTGAGGATCTGTATCTGTATTTGTCAGATGCTGGTAGAACCTCTTAGAAGACAGCTATATCTGACTCCTGTTGGTAAGTGCTTTTCGGTATTAACAATAGTGTGGGGATTTTGTGTCTGCAGATGGAAGAGATCTCTTGGTAGAGAGGACTCTGGATGGCCTTTTCTTTGACAGGAATAAATCTTTCACTACTCACCTAATAAGAGTTACTGCGATTATTTCTTGTTGGTTGGAAAGAGATTCTGAGGTCAAAGATGTTAAATCATCTTCCTATAATTTACTGAAGTACCAACTGAGCTGGGTGTACTCTGCTGTGTATCATCTTGCAGTCTACCATTACCCATGTGACTATTCTTATTCTCCAATAAAGAACAACAAATACAAATGAAAAACTTCATACAGTTTCACAGGAGAGATCACTGGACACTTTTCCTCTCTGTTACTTTAGAATGTAGAAGTTTAGTCCAGTTGACTTACTGAAATATAAATGCTTCACCAGAGATTGAGTTGATTCATAGTTCTTTAAAATATTTATTTATTTTACATTTATGAGTACTTTGTAGCTGTATTCAAGCACACCAGAAGAGAACATCAGATCCCGTTACTGATGGTTGTGAGCCACCATGTGGTTGCTGGAATTGAACTCAGGATCTCTGGAAGAGCAGTCAATGCTCTTAACCAATGAGCCATCTCTCCAGCCCAAGTTGATTCAGAGTCCCTAATCTTGATTGTGTGCTCGCCATCTGACTGGAAGTCTTTGATAAATTGTTGTCAAGTATGCCTAGAGTAGATTTTTCAGTACTTAAGATCAGGACCAGGAAACTGAGAGAAATAATTTAGCAAAGCAATGTTTCAAGTGTAAAATTATCTAACTCCCATTAGCCTTTAGTTCTGATATACTTCCTATTTTCTTTAATTTGGAGCTAATACTTCAAAAACATCTAAATGTGATTAACAACATGATAGTGACCGACAATATAAATAACTTTAAGCGTAGCCTCGTTCTGAAGGCATATAACTACTGATTGTAAATAGGAAACACTTGGCATTTTATACTGCTTTGTTTAGCAACTGTACTGTGCATGATCATGTACACACACGGTGAATTGAACAGCTGCATTTTATTCCTTCTATTTTTCATGCTTATATTTGCATCATTTAAATATTAATGTTAAACAAATTAATGATGAAAATGCTTTGTAGATGTTTCTACTGAGTGATTTGGTGGATGTTTGATTTGTAGAATGTTTACTTTGAGATTATCAGTGCCTCTTTTGATTCAAATCGCAGTAAATTTGAAATAGACTTTTTAAAAATAGAGTAAGACAGCTCTTTCCTTCTTCATTTTTAAGTTTCATATGCTGTATTGCTTGAAAATACTCACACACAATAAAACATGATCTTTTTAATGTATAAGTTTAGATTTAGAGTTTATAAAGTGAGGTGTATGTGGGTATCGATGTTTATAGTAGGATGATTGTATATTAGGCATGGATAAGATTGTCAATTTGAATATTTTGTCTCAAGATATAAGATATTATATCTTCCTTGAGGGATGGCATTTTTTCCTAAGTCATTTTGTTCTCCTCCCCACTGTCTTCCATGACAACCCTAGAATTTCAACTTCTTTAGTGTACCATGTATCATTTAATGCCTCTGAGAGCTCTACTGCGGGTACTTTCATGCCATCGCAAGGACACTCATCAAATGGTTATGCTCCACAAACAAATTTGGAGGATACAGTGATTACTGTAAAGACATTAGAAGAAGGGCACCTTACCTCTCTAACAGTGCCTGACTACACATTACTACTCTAGAAGCTGTTACTGACACAGAAGTATAGACTTACTGAATTTTGAGATGAGAGAGGGATAAAATGCCAGGCTTCAAATGTAGTCTGCGAATTCTTACTGGAAGAAGCAGTTACTTTTATCAGAAAGTCTGAGGAGACTTGTTGGCAGCTGAAAGAGAGTATGAAAGTTGGCAGGAAAGGCATTCTTGGTGGCTTACAGAATCCCTCTTCTTTATCAGCAGGAAGGAGCAGAGTAGAGCAAAGTCCTGTGTCAGAGTGGGTATGTTGCAAAAGAGATTAAAAGCCAGATACCTTCATGAAGTCTCAGTGATATGACTGCCTGAGCTGAAACCATGTGGACAGGAGCAAGCCCAGGGTGTCTCAGTCCTACAGAAAGAATTGCATACAACTAAGGAATGCGGAGCCTGAGAGAAATAGTTTCCTTCAGGGAAGAGCACAACTGGACAGCCCTGAAACTATGCGTATGAATAACATTACACAGACTGACCAGGCTCTATTTAGAAATATGAATTACTGAAAATATGGTCAGGAAAGTAAAAGGGGCATATAGGAGGATATATGGAGAAACATATGGGAGGGTTTTGATGGAGGAAAAGGTTGTAACTTTAATCTCAAGAAATAAAAAAGCTCAATCGATATTAGCTTTTTGGGGGGCGAGGGGTGAAACCTAAAGGGAAACCATAGGTTTCCAATGATCAGAAACCTCAGGAATTGTTTAATTTTGGAAAGCTAGCTTCCTTGCCAGTAATATGAGATGATCCATATTCAGCGAGAATTAGAGGAACTCTATAATAGTTTTGATAGATAGGTTCAGCCACATGGGATACCTCAGGCCATGTGTACTCTAGTGCCTATTCCAGGAGAGGCTCATACACTGTAGGACTTACTTCCAGTGAGACATCTCCCTCTGACCAATCCTACCTTACCCAATACTTTCTCAGGTAGTGCTACCTAACAGATACAAAAAATCCAACTGCATCTTACTGCCTACATTATAATAAAGCAATCTCTAATACATTCTAATAATACTCAGGCTAAGCACTCATTGGCAAGAATTAATTACTATTCTTCCAACCTTCCAGATGAGGAGATAATCTCAAGTTAGAATACTGGAGTCCTGGATGATCAGGAAAGAAAGAAAATTTGACTGAATGCCTGTGTCCTGCAGAGGCAGTGGTAGGTACCATTGTACCACCCCTAACTACATTTTCTTGTTTGGTATCTGGTATATATACAGTTCTTGCATGGAAATAGAAGAAATGCCAATTATTTAAATAAATACTTGGATTGTTAAAGCTTATTGTAAAAGAGAGCATAATGGGTGAAAACAATCCTACATACTCTACACAACATCAATATCCTCCTTAAAGTTAGAATTTGGGGAATAAAGCACCTTGTTTGCCTAGTCTGTTGTGTGGTGCTCTTAAACCAATTGTTACTGTGTCCTTGTTGTGCTGATTGTCCTCTTGCTTTGGAAATGTGGGAATCATGTGATTCTGAACTATTTTGCCTACACTCCCCATACCATTGAAGTGAAGCAGTTTAGTTAGGCACTTGTTGGAGCTGCCTGGCATTTATGTCCAAAAGAAAAATGAATTGCTAATGTCGCTTCACATTTCTACCTCAGAGAGTGGTAATCTGAATAGCTCTGCTGTCCTCTGTAGTAAAATGTCACAAGCGGACATGTCTGTGTGTCATCCTTAGTGCTACCACAACTCAGAGCCTCGGGCTGCTACCATTTATAGCATCGAATCAGGTTTTATGGGTCCCTACGTGACAGATTTAAAGTCCATCAACTCCTGAGGAAAATTTATCCAATGGGCCTGAAGATGAAAGAATTCACTTGTCTGCAAGCAGTGAAACATTTCTGCAAAGTCTTCAGCAGGTTACAACCCATAAATCTGTCTCCACCTTTACCTTCCATGTGTGTGAAATTATGCATGCTTTTTTTTTTTACTTTCCTGTCACATTGAATTATTCACTCTGTGTTATAGATAGATCAACCTTTCTTAGGCGGCTACCTGAGCCAGTGGAAGACAGGGGTATGTTTTATTTTCCTGTCAACCTGCTTTGGTTCACTATTTAAGATGACATATACTCAGGCATCAGATTAAAAAAAAAAAACTGTATTAAGGAAATGCAAACCGTGTTCCATCATGACCAATGAGATGTAATTGGAGCTATTGACAGCCCTTGGCACTGCATCGACTGGAAGTTTGATTTTCCTATCAAGCTGAAATCTTCATGACATTTTTCTTTCACTTTAACTATTTGAATAAGGAGAATTCATAAATTCACATTTTTATAGGGAGCTAGGGTACTTTTCTGAAAGAAATGTACACGCTATCGACCGCAACTCAGTATCTGACACCTGATGAATACATATTTTAAGGGGTATTGACATTCCTACTTGGTGGGCTTCTTTCTGTTCCTTACTTGTCATTTGCTTTGCCAGAAGAAAAAGCACATAAGGCCAGACTGTCAGTAGAGCCTGACCCCACTTGCTCACATGCTAAAGGCTAAATGCACTATCACATTTAATTTGTGCAGAACTCACATGTTGGACAGCATCCCCCCAATTTGAACATGCAGAAAGCAAGCCTTATAGTAGTGACAAAACTCATTCAGAGAAAACATGTTTATAAAAAGTATAACGGTATTGCTATCTGCTTACATTATTATATTTAATCTAGATGAAAATATATAGTAGCTAATATTATTCATATTTTGCAGGTAATGAGAAACTTTCTCAAGGTCCTGTGGTACGTAAAATGTCACAGATTATATTAGATATGTCTTTCACTGGATACGCTACATTCCATTCACAAGTGACTCAATAATGGAGTGCTCTGTGCAAGAACAACCACCTTCCTTTTCCTCTATGCCACACATACACTCACATACACACACACACAAACACACACACACATCTATATCTAGTCTCTTTAATCAAACTTTGAATATTCTATAAGCTGCAATTATACATTGTATGTTTTGGAGTTTTCCATTACACATTCCAGATGGAAACATGTTTTCTGCCTACTTAAAGATTTTTCAACTTTCAGTTCTATAAACAATGAGTTATTCTATTAAATTTAGTGCATCTCTCTTCTGTTTAACTGAAAATTTGACTTTCTTCTCTAAAGAAAATTTACTATCATCTACCTAACATATTTATTATGTGAACTTGTAATGGCAGAAACAAGAAACATAGTTACATACCCCAGGGTGTTTTCATAGCCAGCTTGCTTAACGAAATTGTAAAGATTTAAAACCAACTAAACCAAAGTGCAGAACACATATCATTAGCCTCACCATAGAATTGTGAGAAAATGAGCATCTAATTCTCTGTCTATTCAAACTCTGACCTGTTACCCTCTTAAGTTAAGGAAGGTTATAAATAGCATTTTGTTATCATTAGAAACAAAGAGAAATTCTTCTACCCTCCTGTGTGCCCAACTCTGCTGTTTCCCAACATAGTGAACTTGCCAAGTCTTTATCTCTCTGGTCTGCCACTAACAAGACAATAGCAAGACAACACAAAAAGAGCTTTGAGTAGAAGCTGGGGTTTTCATAGCCTAATTAGTCATGAGGTCTGTCTGGGAAACAGTGTTTAAGGCAAGAACATATGTGAATTGATCTTGTTCTCAAGTACAAGATTAGAGAACATCTTTGTACACTGTTCTATGTCAACATGGCCCCTGAGCCCTGAACTCTGTCTTGAACTTATTCCTGAGTTTTAACTGAAAACACATCAGACACCCAATACCAATGATTGGTATCAACGGAAATTACTATTTAGTCTGCACATAAATGATGAAATATCACCACGTCCGCCTCTCACTTCCTCCTATGTCCCGCTTTTCAATTTATTCCCTACGACATTCTCCACTCAAGTTCAAGTTTTCTTCTCTCTTATTTGAGACAGAGTCTTGTTATGATGCCCATGATGGCTCTGAATTCTCAGTTCTCCTTATGCAGCTTCTCAAGAGCTGAGAAGACAGGTATAACCATAACCTCAAATTAATCCATCATTATTACGTATGACATAGAACATATTATATAGTTATATTAATAAATTTTACTGTATAAAACATAATTATTATGTAATATGTATTATATGTTTCCTTGAAAGGAAATAGAAAATATGTGATATAATATATAATTTATTAATATAATATTAATACTTTATATATATGTATGTATGTAGGTATGTATAAAGTTATATAAAACATGACCTGTAAACTTTAACCTGTCACATAAGCTTAATCATTTCCATCCATTTTATACATAGCTCTATGAGGATAGAACGAACTCTCTATAAAAATACAAATCCTATTTTATTCACCAGTTCTGGATACTGAGTTACTTCAGTATTCAGAAATGCTTTCTTCAGTGTTTGCCTTTGCATATGTTTTTTTGCAGAAACTACATTTATTCTGGAAACAAATCTCAAAAACATATTTGTCCTTCCATATTTTTTTTGACTAAGTTAGGAACATGAGCCAGATTTCTCCTATTTCTCTCTTTTTCATTGTGTTTTCTTCTTCTGCATCCAAGTCAATGCCTGAAATAATTCAAAGAATAGTTTTACTCTCCAGATAGAAGACTTTATTATCTCCATCTCCCATGTACATAATTATCTGATTTAAGAGCTGCTTTCCCTGATAATACAAAAATTTTGTACCATGACAAAAAAGCCAGAAAGTTTTGTAATAACAGAAATCTTGTAATAATTGAAGTTTGATATTCCTGATTTTGTTAACAGATAGGATCTCATTTTGCTTGTATTGATCAAAGAATAAAATCATCACAGTCCCTATTCTCAAATAATATATCTTCATTGACAAGAGTTTAAGTTATGAGTATGTCACAATGATTAGTATTTTATACACTGGGATCTTAAGTTTGATAGCAATAAAATGAGCTACTTGTAGCTTTGGGTAAAAAGTATTAATTTTGGAACCTTATTTTCTAACTCTTCTCAAAAAGTGGTTGTGTTACATGGTTTAGAGAACCTATCAAAATGTCTTGTGAATAATGTGATGTAAGCACCGTTCCTACTGAATAAACTAGTACACATAAAAGTGATTGAAAATAAATAAAATATTAATTTGGGACACCAAGGTATGTCTAAACTTCTACTCGTTTCTGTGTGATCTTTTTGCCACTATGGTTACCTCCAGGGCTCTAAATTGAACCACGGGAATCATATAACTTTTCTATGAGCTTTGTGAAACTGGGATCTGTTCTGTGGGAGGGATATTATTCCCACTTACTAAGAATGAACACAGATCATTGATATTGATTTGAATAGGCATCAGAACCACAGAAGCCCTAACTAATAATAGCTGTCTTCTACCATAGAGAGAGCAAGATGGCTAAACTCTAGCAAGGGACATAAAATAAGATATTTCTAATTTTCTTCAAGGAGCAACTAATTCATAATGAATAAGGCAGTTACATTTCCATCCTGCATAATCTAACTTAATAAATAAAATATCTTGTTAATGAGGCCAGTCATTCTTGAAACATATATTTTGATTCTATAGGATGCTACTGTAGATGTAGCTTAGTCATAGTTAGTGAATGAGCCAGATATTTACATTTGAAAGCATATACAAATGGAGAAAATACTCTCCATGAAGCATTTGCAAGAAAAAAAGGGGTAGCTACCAAGGCTAATGCCTTCTCTCTTGCAGACTTTATCTCTGCATAGACATACATCTTAAGTTTAACATAAAAAGGGGAAATTATACTTAATTAGCTGTTACTGCTCTTTTATTTGAAAGACTCTTTGAAAAATCAATAGTTACATAGGAAGGAAAATTGGGATGCAATTTGACTTATTGCCAGGTACCTCAGGTCTCTTTCTACTGCTTCTATTGTGGTAGAAGGTTCTTGAGAAAAGGTTGTAGTGGAGTCTACTAGGGCTTTCTCACAGATGCACTTTGCAGATCTTTTTGTCAAAATTCTCTTCAGTACAAATAAGAAGTTGTTAAGTTCCTACTTCACCGAAGATGATCTTTAGACTTTCTTTGAATTTATTCCATCTAGAAGATTTTTTTCCCTAAATATATACTTAATTTGAAAAATCAAATGAAAACTGAATAACAAAAGTGAGTAATAATAAAGTATTAGCAACAGAGAAGGGTATGGTAAAACTGGGTTTAGTTCAATTCTTGTACCTCAGTGGGCATCATAGTGTAAAACTGATTATAAACACAAGGGGAGGTGGTGGGTTGCTCTCCAAATGAGTACACCCAAACCTGCTGCAAGAGAATGACTTATACTGGAGACTAAAGTGAAGAGATGGTTCGTGGAGCAGAACTGGTTGCTTCTTATTCAAAATGAGAGATATGGACCTGAGAAGATGGCTCAGTGCATAAAGTACTTGTTGTGTAAACATAAGTAAACTAACCTGTGTTCATACCCTCTGTAGCCCTGTAAAAGCATGGCATGGCTGCCAATACTGTAAACCCAGCTTTGAGAGATGGAGACAGTCACATCCCTCAGGCTCACCGACCACACTTTCTCACCAAACACTCAGTTCTAGGTTGAGGGAGAGCCTTTGTCCCCTAATGTAATGTGCAAAACAAGGTAACTGAGTTCACTGTCTTGTATTGGCTGTTACATAAAAGTAGATCATTTATAACATGCACACACACACACAGACACACACAGACACACACACACTAGTCTCACTTCAGAATGATTTATTGGAATGGTAAAATTGAAAATCCTGTGTTTGACTGTTTTGGAATTTTCTCTAGGGTGGTAACTCAACACAGGGAGATGATGTTCTTCCTTTTTTGGTTTTCAGGGGCAAATTGCTTCTTTGCTGCCAACTCTAATGACTTTCCCTGGACCAGCGAATATGGATACATTGTTAAGCCTTTCTCCTTTTGGAATTCATTGGTGTATCTGGTTCAGATTCATTTAGTGATCAACACCAGGCCAAACTAAAGATACTACCAGTATCCAGTATGGTAAACCAATGAGTTTTACAGGGTGACTTACAATATGTGTAAGCAGAAATGAGTCAAAGAGAATTGTGTAGGTTTATGTTAAGGTGATACATATTTGGAGAAGGGGGAGATAAGTGGAAAAGCTGATGGAGGAGTGGAAGATGAGGCTGTAGGGGAGGAATGATGGAGGTGGAGATTCTCGAAGAAGATGGAAGCATATGCGTATGTTTTTCTCGGGGCATCTCTAGTTTGATAAGGTTGTTATTATTTCTAAGGGTTTCTATGATTCTAATTTATCTCATATAGACGGGCAGTTTATTGTGCAGAGAGTTTGTTGATTGAGAATTTAACATATACACCTGTATGATAAGTTACTGAGCTGTGGAGCATGTTTGTAACAGGTGGTGGAGGAAAGGAGCATACTGGGGTGGTCATATCCACCCAGGACAAAAGCAAAGGGGGAGGCGGAGTGAACCTCACTTAAGTTCTTAGAGGCAGCATGGAGTGCCAAAATATAGATCCCTGTAGTGCCAGATGGCGCAGAGCCAGAACTAGCATGGGATAAGTTTAAGCCACAATTTAATATTTACCTCAACACTATTGCACGAAAAAAAAGCTGACCTAGCATGGGCAACAGTTTATGAAAGCTGACAATGTGGGCTGTTTAAGTTGTGGCCCGCTCAGCAGGTTGGAGAGCTGAGACCCTTTCCAGGCAGATTTGCTAGTCTGAGTGCCTTCCTGCAGTTCAATTCTTGTGAAGACTTAGGAAGGGCCAGGACTCATGAGTTGGGTGGTTCCAGGGCTTTCTTCATCAGAAAAAAATGGGCTTAGTAAATTTGTTTGGTTCCCAGGGCTGCCCACAAGATTTAGTTACTTTTCGAAGTTATCATGCTTTTCCTAAAGTTGAACTATTTCATCTACCTTTAGAAATCTTTCCTTCTCCATGGTGATTAATCTAGGAGGAAATTATACCACACATTTGGTCTAGACTGACAGAGAAGATGAAACATTCACAGGTGGAGCTAATATTTAGTATGACATTTTTGACAACAATGTTACCTATACAGTATTATATGATATATGAAAGATAAAATGATGTGTCCTAAATGTTTTTTTACTTTAGTGTACCCTCCTTGCTCTTTCATGTCACCTTCAACTGTGTTCTACTTTCTTCTCTAATTATACTTTTTCCTTGGGTTGCAAAATCATATTTCCATATAACTTTATAAACACCCTGTATTTGGTTAAATGGGGGTAGATTAACTAAAACTAAGTACCTAGGGGGAAGCTGTATAGAAACCTAGTAGACTGTAAGCTAATTAGAGTGTGGGCAATACTACTCCCAGAAGACCAGAGTTATTTAATGCAAACATGCCAAGCATGAAATATCTCCCTAAATGTTTTGGTCACCATGGCATTTAAAGCAACATAAGCTATGCCATTGTTGTCTGGCTTTTATAGTGCTGAAAGTTGCTGTGTGGTTACATGTAGAGAAAACAACACCAGTGGTTTGAGCTGGTGCTGGATTGTGCATGTTACAATGCAAGCCTGCCAAGTATATTTTATCTATTTGTTCTATCCTGACATAATTGTTATAAGGTTTTAATCAATCATTTTTCTGCTTGAAGTATGGCCAGCCCCACAGAAACAGTTTCATGTCCGGTAATGTAAACCTGGTCAAAAGTCCATGACTAGAGAGATTATAGGCTGCAAGGGGAAATGAATGAATGGTGTTATTTCACTAAACCGTCATATTGTCAAGCTACCTTTTAATACTTTTATCTATTTATTGACTGCTTTCAACCTTGGTCAAAGAAGCTTCTTTTCCAAGTGGGTAAATGGAAAATATATATCCTGGTCAAGGTGAAAGTTCCAGAACTAAAAAAAGCAGAAACACTCAAGAGTAGTAGAAGGCACGAAATAATAAAACTGAGAGCTGAAATCAACAAGTAGAAACAACAAAAACAACAACAAAAAAACTGTACAAAAAATCAACAAAACCAGGAGCTAGTTCTTTGAGAAAATCAACAATATGGATAAACCCTTAGTCAGACTAACTACAGGACAGAGAGAAAGTATCCAAATTAACAAAATCAGAAATGAAAGGGAAGACATAACAGAAACTGAGGAAATTCAAGAAATCATCAGATCTTACTATAAAAGTCTATACTCAACAAAACTGGAAAATCTAAAGGAAACGGACAAATTTCTAGACAGATAGTAGATACCAAATTTAAATCAGGATCAGATAAACCATCTAAAAAGCCGTATAACCTAAAGAAATATAAGCATTTATCAAAAGTCTCCCAACCAAGAAAAGCCCAGAACCTGCTGGATTTAGCACAGAATTCTATCAGACATTCATAGAAGTCCTAAACCAATACTCTCCAAACTATTTTACAAAATAGAGTCAGATGGAACACTACCCAACTCATTCTTCAAAGCCACTGTTATTTGCATTTCTAAACCACACAAAGACGCTAAAAAGAGAACTTTTGACCAATTTCCTCATGAACATTGATGCAAAAATACTCAAAAATTTTTTGCAAACTGAATCCAAGAACACATCAAAACAGTCATTCACCATGATAAATAGGCTTCATCCCAGTGATGCAAGGATTGTTCAGTACATGGAAACCCATCAGTGTCATCCACTATATAAATGAACTCAAATAAATAAGCCACATTGTCATCTGTCTAGGTGCTGAGAAAGCATTTGACAAAATTCAGCACCCCTTCATGTTAAAAGTCTTGGAAAGGGCAGAAATCTAAGGCCCATACCTAAACATAGTAAAAGAAATAATCAGCAAACCAGTAGCCAACATCAAACTAAATGAAAAGAAAGTTGAAGCAATCCAACTAAAATTGGGGACTAGACATGGATGGCTATTCTCTCCCTACCGACTCAATTTAGTAATGGACATTCTATCCTGAGGTATCAGACAGCAAAAAAGGGATACAAATTGGAAAGAAAGAAGTCAAAATATCACTATTTTCAAATGATATGATAGTATACTTAAGTGACCCCAAAAATTCCACAAGAGAGCATTCACAGCTGGTAAAAACCTTCAGCAAAATGGCTGGGTATAAAATTAACTATCGGACTTTCACAGAAGACCTAATACCAATACTCTACAAACTATTTTTACAAAACAGAAACAGAAGGAACACTTCACAACTCATTATTTGAAGTCACAATTATGCTAAAACTCAAACAACACAAAGACCCTACAAAGAAAGAGAACTTCAGACCAATTTTCCTCATGAATATCATTGCAAAAATACTCAATAAAATTTTTGGTCAATGTTTTCAAAAACATAGTTTGTATGTTTCAACCAAAGATAGATCATTTGTACTGATTTCTTCTCATCCAAGGCTCAGGGAACACTATGGCAAAGTATGCAGAAAGCCTGTAGAGTTGGGGGATGGGAAGGGGAGCTGTGAAATGATATCTCCTAGATATGACATCACTTTTCATTGAGGTTGCCCATAATCATAATATAAAACCAGGTATTTATGGTCAGTACTAATTAAACACAGGAGACAATAATAATAATGTTTTAAAAAATAGGTCAGGAAGGAGTTAGGGGGATGGGTTAGTGGGTCCTTGTCACTGTTCCATGGAGGGTGACTAATAAAAATACATTGTATATAGGTATAAAAAAAATAAAAATATTTAAGCTTCTATATTTGGAAGCAATTCATGAGGAGAAAACTGATGGTGTTTCTAGTATAACAGGGCAGAAGATTTCTCAATTTGTAATAACCGTATCATTTTTATAGTTGCACATTCTAAAATAACTATGTTCATGTAAAAAGTGAATTTTTGTTCACAACTATTATAGCTGAGAAAAATATTTTTATTTGGTTTCAAATCAGACAGATACCAGGCAGCAGTCCATTCATATCATAATTGCAATATCATATTAAAAGAAGAAAATTTAGTTGCAAACAGTTTTAATGTAACTTACTTATAAACTGTTAACACATGCATTTACATTCTATTACATATTTGATTTTATCCTAGAATTACATGTATCTCATTATATTGTGAAGTACAAGGTCATTTTAACCTGTGATCTTATCGTCACACAAGATCTTGCTTATTTTGTTTAGAATAAAATTCTGAAGAGGTATTTACCTGTTAACATTTAACTTCACTGTGATTCACAATAGACTCTGATTGCTGCCAGTTAAGCAGGGATAAGTGCTGTTGCCAATTGGGTCATCTTGCACATCTGAACTGGGTCCTATGGATTCAAAGTTCTTTATCTTTGTCTCTTCCTTACTTTGAAAGTTTTCTGAATGCTTCCCAGTACTAGACCATTGGGGTTCTTTACAGAGAGAGTGTGGTGTAAGTTGAATGTCAATAAAACACGATTCTTGTTTTCAAAATGAACACATCTCTTAGCTTGAATGATCTTCCAGATCACTGGTTCAGTGATCCGATTACGGTTCACATGTGCACCAGGTCTGGACTCCAGAAGAAAAGTCTGTGTTGGAAGCTTCCCCTAGACAAACCCCTTCAGCTGACCTAGTGGATTTGCACACTTAGTCACTCGGGAAACTTATTCTCAAATTTGTGAGGTGAGTAATCCCAATACATTTTCTGTTGGCAAATCATCAGGATAAATATGTATCCTAGAACAGGATATGTATGAGAGAGTTAATATCGGGTTTCTGTTGGTAAAACTGAAAACTGTTGAGCCAGACATTTTCTTTTTGATATCTCAATCCATTCCCCCACCTCTGCAAAGGTAGATGTGATGGCCAAATTCATTTGGCACCCATGGATAGTGAAGTTCGAAGTGACTTGTTCAAAATTAAGCCATTGCGAGACAAATGAGTCGAGGTTCAGATCTGGCTCTCTTGGGCCTCAGAGCTCCACACAGTGCCTAATACTCCAGCAGTTCCTTTAAAACCATTCCAGAAAATTCCCCAGGAGGGGGTTACTGTTTCTGAGGGTTAATTGTATAATTTTGCTTTGGTCGGCTCAGTTCTGCATTTACCACAGTGTTCGAAGGCTTTTGCACAGAAGTAAAGCCATGGGCAACGGGCAACATTCAAGGCAGTGACAGTAAAGAGCAAGCTGTGGCTTCTCCATAAACACGCCCATATTCATCACTTGTATTATCGTATAGAAATGATGAGAATGCTGTATGTAACCCACTGCAGAGGAAAACATACCGCATCCCAGAGAAAGGCACAGGGGTGTTGAGACACACAGGAGCCAGAGATGAGATTTGTTTGGCACTCTTGGTCTTTAGATATAAAGCCTATATTATCGGAATAAAACTCCTGTTATAAGTTTTCGTCAATGGTACAGTACAATTTTTACTTTTTATTCTCTCATTTTATCAGGACCAACAGTGTAGCTTTGCACATAACTGAAGAAAGTGAAATTGCAGGATTAGGACAGAGAAAGAAAATAATTTATTTTTTAAAAAGCCTTTAAAGTATTTATCTACTTTCAAAGCAGCAAGAAAAAGGTAGAAACAATTTCACCACTTGTTTAGAACTTTCCTTGAATAGAAGAGAATATGAGGCTCTGTGTAAACCTCGTGGGTGGTAACAATTTAATAACTACGTGAACCAGGGATGTTGGATCAGACTTTTTTAAAATTAACATTGCAAAATATAACTGAGAATAAATTATACCCTTAAATATAACCCCCAACATCATATTGGTTAAAATATATATTGGTACTACAAATATATATCTGGACAATTACAATTTTCAAAATGTGTAGCCAATCTGTTCTTCTATATATATCCACAATAAATGCAGATTAAAATCCACATGGACAATAGAATGTAAGATTTTCTTTAGCTATATTATTTATAATCGAAAGCGGGGATGGCTCAAATGTTTAGCAGCTGCTGGAGTGATGTATCAAAGAGATTATCTGTCCAATGGGTTCTAATTTGGTAATAAAAAAGTTAAAACAAAGCATATCAGTAATATGGCTGACCTTGAAGATGTAAATTAATTAGGTGCAAGAAGTCAGTTTGCCAACCTCACTGATCAATATCTCTAAGATGAATGATGGAATTTTGGTTGATCAGTCCCCAAATGTGCAAGAAATTGGTGAGTGATTGCTACTGTGATTTTGCTGTGATGAATAGTGGTTCCAAACATTTTAATATTGATTTTATTGTGGCAGTAGAACATTCTGGGCCTATTAGAGCCCACTGAATTTCAATCTTTAAATGAGTAAACTGCATGGTGTATGAGTTATAGCTCAATAAAACTGTTGAAATCTCACTGTTTAAATGTACACCAACACTGTGTTTTAAAGTTTATAACTTTTGGATAAATGAAGCACATAAAACAATAGCATATATGTGTGGTTGGAAAATTAAAGAATGCTTATAAAAATATAAACTAGATAGTAGGGCACTCAATTTAAGCAATACTGTCCTTTTTAACTACGTGGTTCTCTTTAGGGGTATCCACTGTGCCACACTAGGTAGTACTTCTGGGCTGTAATTAACACTATGGTACTGAAACTCGCACAGATTCAACCCCTACTATTTCTATCTGTGACAATACGCACTGTTCTCCAGAGATGTCATTTCCACCTAGAAAATAAAATCATTTACAATGAAGAACACGATACACATGAAGTAAATACAGTGTATTAGTTTCTGACATACTGTTACAATTACCACATATAGAAATGTAATGTACAATATATAAAAATTATATATATATATATATATATTGGTGCTCAAAATCTAAAATATACATCCTTGGTCAAAAAGATCAAAATATTGGCAGAACTATGTTCCTCTCCCAGGCTAAACAAAAAAGTCCTCATCTTTTCAATCTCTCTCTCTTCTCTCTGTCTTTCTCTGTCTTTCTCTGTCTGTTTCTCTCTCTGTCTCTCTGTCTTTCTGCCTTTCTCTCCTCCCTCCCTCCTCCCTCCCTCCCCACCTCCCTCCCATCCCATGTGTGTATGTTTGATTTTTCACTGTTTGTTTTGCCAACATATTTGTTTCTCTACTTCTCACTCTTTGCTTCTATTGTAAAGATCTTTTATAGTGTGCCTTTCTCTCTCTAGCTGTCCCACTACAGAGCAGGTCTGCAGACTTGGCCCTTCTATGCCATTCTGCCTTCCCACCCAGTAGGGAGCAGAAGCCTGCCAGTCACCTGACCTAATTACTCAAGGAACACTGTTTTTGCTGTTGTTTGTTTGTTTTAGTGTTGGTTTTGGTTTTCCTCTTTTAGTTGCATGACAAAACCATGTGATTATTCTCCTGTGATTAAAAATTCAGGTAGAAAAGTTGAGTTAGTTATAGACCTGTTATAGACTCAGTCATCTTTAGAAGAAATGTTTGACTTCTTTTGTTAGAGAGAGGAGAAAGGGACATAGGTGTTGGCGGCAAGAAGGACAGCAAACACAGGTGCTACTTGCTAAGCTACTTCAATGCATAATGTTGGGCCTTCAGGATCAAAAACTGGATGAACACTGCCGAAGTGGTGATAGGAAGATTAACTCCAGCGAATCAGAGTTCTCTGTGTGTGAGCTGAATATGGGAGACTGAGATTCAAGTCTCTCCTTTGTTTTTGGTGCTTACGATTGTTTACTGGCTTGTTTTCTTATACACAGCACTGAAGTTAACAACACAGAACAAAAAGGCAGCAACAACAGAAACCTACTTAATTGATTTAGTTGGCTGTGTTCTCTTTCCTGTTGTCCTCCCTTCCTTCATTCACTCTGATTCCTACAATCTTCTCCTGTGTTACTAGAAGATGGAACTGATGGAGACCTCTAATTTAGTTACTTCATGGGGGAAGTGGTGTGATGGTGATGAAGCTGGGAAGAGAGAAGGGAGGGAAAACTGGAGTCTGGATATCTTCCCTATGAGAAGAATCTATTTTCAATGAGAAAGAAAAGAAAAAGAAAGAAAAAACAACAATAACAAAGAAAAACTAACTAAAATATTCTGCTTAATTATTGTGAACATTTGCTTTTCCTGGCATAAATTCTTCAAATCTTCTTTGGCATTATTAAATCTGGTGCCACAAAATATCCCCAGGGGAAAGGGATAGGTGCCTATTCTTAGTAAAATTATTTATTGAGCGTCAGTGTTAAAAATCTCTCTCTCTCTCTCTCTCTCTCTCTCTCTCTCTCTCTCTCTCTCTCTCTCTCTCTGTGTGTGTGTGTGTGTGTGTGTGTACCGTATTGATAAATCTACACATGCATATGTTGATATGCTTCTCAAAGTGTGCATTTGATTGTCATAGTAATGTAAGTGCCTTCCTGTATCGTGCCCCATATTTTTGTGACAAATCTTCCCGTGAAACTGGAGCAGGCCACTTCCGATAAAATTGTCTAGAATATCGCTCAGATCTACCAATCTATTCGTGCTCTAGTTATACTAAATTCAAGGTTTCTTACATAGCCCTGATTTTGACATTGATATTTAAGATAAGAACTCAGATCTGATACTGAAATACTTAATATAATACTCAGAAATGGAATCCAAGAACACATCAAAAATTTATCTACAATGATCAAGTAAGCTTCATCCCAGGATGCATGGATGGTTCAATATACAAAAATCCATTAATGTGAGTGACCACATACACACACTGAATGGGAAAAAAACCCATCATGACAAAAATCCAACACTGCTTCATATTAAAACTTTTAGAGAGATCAGGCATACACGGTCCATACCTGAAGATAATAAAAGCAATATACAGCAAGACAACAGTCAATATCAAATTAAAAGGAGCAAAACTTAAAGCAATTCCTCTGCAATAGTTTCTAGTGTACACGGTAGAATCTGAACTATTTTCTGGGAGAAAAATGGAATTCTAACTTTATCACACCATCTATACTTTGGGATTTATGCCTCTCAATGGTCGTTTTGCACATTTTTATAATGTGACAATAATATTGGTAGTAGTAACAAGACTACCATGCTACTCGATGACCTATATGCTTCTTATAGTTACTGAGAAAGGCCTCCAGTTACTTATGAGCTCCATAAAAGAGGTCTATGAATCACTTTTCAGGCCTAGAATTTCATAACCCCAGTTAATGTTACAGGAGTATTCAACCATAACATTTATAATTGGCTACAAACATAATCCAATATCCTCATCTTACCACCTTGTCATAGAAGTTAATTGGACTTACACAGCTATATATTGGTTTACACAAGACTGACTCTTTTCTCCTTTAAACATCCTCATGTAAGAGCGGTACAGACAGAAGGTCAAGCAAAAAGAATACTCAGTGTTTTTCAAAGGGACTGTGTGCTTCCACATCTCTACTCTTGGTAGGAAGACATAAAAGACTATATAGTGTGTGTGTGTGTGTGTGTGTGTGTGTGTGTGTGTAGATACATATGTATGAGCAGACTGAAACAAATATTTTTCATAGTGTAGGTCATCTGTGACCAGATTAGTGGCAGTTGAGTTAGTTTCCTGATTTAATATGTATATGTATGTGTATATATTAAAAGTTAGAATTCCATTTTTCTCCCAGAAAATAGTTCAGATTCTACCGTGTACACTAGAAACTATTGCAGAGGAATTGCTTTAAGTTTTGCTCCTTTTAATTTGATATTGACTGTTGTCTTGCTGTATATTGCTTTTATTATCTTCAGGTATGGACCTTGTATGCCTGATCTCTCTAAAAGTTTTAATATGAAGCAGTGTTGGATTTTTGTCATGATGGGTTTTTTTCCCATTCAGTGTGTGTATGTGGTCACTCACATTAATGTGTGTGTGTGTGTGTGTGTGTGTGTGTGTGTGTGTGAGAGAGAGAGAGAGAGAGAGAGAGAGAGAGAGAGAGAGAGAGAGAGAGAGAGAGAGAGAGAGAGATAATGAGAGTGAGGGAGAGAAACAGACCTCTGGAAGTTTACTAACCCAACTTGAGATACATCTTCTCAAGGGGAGGCTTTGAGACATGACACCAATGATGCTATGGTGTGCTTATAGACAGGAGTGTAAAATGGCAGTCCTCTGGTAGAGCCAATAAGCAGCTGACTGAGACAGATTCAGATACTTATACACAACCATTAGACTAAAGTCAGGGTCTCGTATGGCTGAATTATGGAAAAGTTGGGAGAAACTGAGTAGAAAAGTGACCCTGTAGGAGAACCAACAATCTCAATTAACCTGGACCCCTGAGATCTCTCAGACACTGAGCCTCCAACCAGGCAGTACAGACTAGCTGGTCCAAGGTCCCCAACACATATATAACTGAGGACTGCCCTGTCTAGCCTTATTGGGAGAAGATATGCCTAACCCTGGAGGGACTTGAGGACCCAGGGAGTGAGGAGGCTGGTGGAGGTTGGGGGAATGAGGGGTGGGCATGCTCTTGGAGACAGGGGGAAGTAGGAATAGGATAAAGAACTTCAGGAGAAGGGATTGAAGAGGGACAGTGTCTAGATTGTAAAAATAAAAGTAATAATAATAATAATAATAATAATAATAATAATAATAATAAATTTCCAAGAATTAACAAGAAAGTGAAGTATCTTTTCTTTGCAATCTTTATTCCTCTTATAAATTGTCTTAGTTCTTCAGATTCCAGAGACATAGATTTCAAATTTGGGTTAAAATCACTTGAGTTCCTAGAAAGAAATTGATTATATTGGCTACTACATTTGTCATCTACAGTCTCCTGTCTTTGGGGAAGTCATAAAATACATGTCAGATTCGGCATTTTGCCAATGAAAACAGTTTCAGTTTCATCATAAAGCCATGGAATGATTGAACGAGTATCATTTTACTGCACATATTAAGGAAGTTCTAAACCAGCTAATAGTCATGACTCTATAAGCATGTAAGGGGAATTTTACTTATTTCAAGTCAACAGAGAAGGTAGGTCCACATAGCTGTTAGAATTATAGAAACTGGCATTAAGCTTGAAATCAGGTACAAACTTTAACGGGGAAGAATGAAGAAAAGGAAATCACCCGGACAACGTCTAAAGAAACAAATGAAAACACATCAACTCTGGGGAAGTTGAGCAGAAAGAACAAGGGAATGAAATGATAGATCAGAGGATATTTACCAAAACAGGAGGCACTAATATGGGTATAGAGCTCCAAACAGTATAAATAATCCAAAAGATAGAAGAAAAATGACTAAGTGACAGGTGGAAATTCTCCATTTCATGTAAATGGAAAGGAGATTCACATAAAAAGGTAGAGTTTACAGAAAAAAAAAAATGAAACAAAACAAGAGCAGGTTACACAAGACGTTAAAGACATAAAGAGATTCCAATTAATTGGATGCAAATTTTTATGCTTGGTGAATGACTGAAAACTTAATGGCATATAGAGTAATTACATGCTTTTAAAACAAATGCAATGTGTGATGAAATTATAGGGTAAGACTATTCCTCTGTAAGAACACATGGAAGTTCTATAGTTTTCCATGGGAGCTGAAGGAAGAACTTAGAGCCAACATTACTGACTGTGCCCTCTCCAGTCCCCATATCAGGTTTATAGATAGGATCTCATACAGAAAATGTCGACTTGCACAGAATGAAATAAGTAGGTACACACACACACACACACACACACACACACACACACACACAAATATGTCAGCCAAATAAAATTATATATACATATATAATACATATTTATATGTGATTTATATTTTAAATATATAATTTAATATCGTATTATTATTATCATCACAGTATATTAAATTATATCTCTAAAATAGATTTTATATATATTATAAATTTTATATAATTAAATATAGTATATGAATGTTTATATATATATTGTTTATATGTAGCAATAACACACAAGCACACACACACACACACATATATATATATATATATATATATATATATATATATATATATAGAGAGAGAGAGAGAGAGAGAGAGAGAGAGAGAGAGAAAGTTAGTGTCAATAAACTTTCAGCAGCTACAATGAACTATCAAATACATACTACACATGAAGTAGAGGGAGGGAACCGACTCTTACAAGATGTGAGTCTTATTTAGCTTTAGCTTCAGGGTATTCAAATTTAAGATGAAGAAGCTCCAAAAAAACTCTGCCCCTGGTGATGATACACATTGGGGGAAGCAGGGATGGAGAGATGGCTCAGTGGTTAAGAGCACTGACTGTTTTCCTAGAGGTCCTGAGGTCAGTTCCCAGCAAACTTACAGTTGCTCACAACCATCTGTAATGGGATCTGATGCCCTCTTCCATGTGTCTGAAGATAGGTATGGGATTCTCATATAAATATAATAAATAAATCTTTAAAAAGACTAGGACCTGACCAAATATTCATTATCTACTTTTAGACCCATACTTTGATTGTAAGTTTGAAGCAATATTTTGTAACGTCACAAGTTAGCATGCTTTTGTCAAGAAATAAATCATCTGCCTTGTTCTTTGTTTCTCATTATTTTGAGGTTTTGTATACATAAACTAGTCAATACTTTATTTTCTGTACTTGGCACCTACAATAAATTTTCCATTCCCAGCTTATGACCTATAGGTACCAGATAATGGTCTCACAGCTAACCTAGAAGGAACATGTTCCCAGATCATACATTTGTTCCAAGCCTGCTTTCTTCTTCTAATATAATTAGCATGTAACTCACAAAGGTTTACAGTGCTCCAATTGCAGCTTTTTGTGTAGAGGGCTGAAATTACCTGTCTAAATTTAGGAATTTTATAAAACCATTATTAGAAATTATGAAACCATCCATTTGTCTCCATAGCATCACTACATGAGAGTACACCTTCATGTTAATCTTCAGAAAAGTTGCCCAGGAATCATTAGCCTATGTAATAGTGACAGGGAAGAAGATATATCAGTATCAAGAAGGAATCCTGGGGTGAAGTCTCTTGGGATCTTGTCTCTGAGCTCACCTATTGCAGGCCATGCAAAATGGTGGGCCATCTCCAGAAAAGCCACTTACAGGACTTCAGCCTTTCCTAGATGGCATCTGACAACCTAATTTATGGGAACTAGGTCAAATTGCTTCACCTTAGTCTGATGAGTAGGATGTTGGCTTTGTGTAAACTTATCAGAAGGGGTTAGGTGGATTATCTGGTTGTTAGTTGGCTAACATGAAAGCCATGCTTCTTGGTGAGTGTTGTCAGTCTCTCTTGACTGGGATTTTCTTTTCAGCTGAGGTGCCACTGGCACCCAGCAGATCCCGCCAGCAGGTGACTCTGTTCATGTCTTGTAGTTGTTGAGCATTATTACAGGAAGAGGCAGGAGCTTGGAGACAAACAGAACAAAGTGCTAATCAGTATCTGAAGCTTGTGTTTATGTCCTTGAATAATCAGTTTGATTTGATGATGTCCCCTGTGTACAGCTGGGAGAGTATGTTTTAAGCCACTGCAAATATACAGCCTTGTCTTCTTTGTACTGTCATTTTCTTCAGGCTAATTCCGAGTTACTGGTGTCTCAGGGGACCAGCCACACGATCTGAAGTCACGAAGGATGGATTTTATGAAGAGTCTATCACCACCTGCAGACCACAGTGGTGGAGGAGGAACAGAGGTGGGTATTTGGCTCAACCCTTTACTCCTACTGACCTTCTAAATTTTCTAAGTTTTATAATGTACAGGTGGCAGATGGAAGTATTTTTTGGCAGACAAATAAAGTCACCCTGTATTGTATCAATACTCTGATTAATTATCTATAGCAATGATAGAAGTAAATTACATAATTTAAAATTCAGGTTTATAGAACAGACCAAAATGCTTTTCCCAAGACTTCTTGATATCTTGAAATTTTCAACATTTCATGAAATTAATATTACTATTGCCACGGTACTCATTGATATCAGAGGGTTTAACAAGTGTACTAATTTTTTTAAATTAACTTTTTCACTTAATTTATATAAAATTCTATAATGCAACTCTCATATTGCCATTTTTCAAATGATCTTTAGTGAGGACAAGTAACTTACAGGATATCAGAACTGATGTGTAGGAGCTGCAGTGTTATTGATTTCATTGACAATTTCCTGGGAATGAGACTCATGCCATAAACTTTTGGCATTTAACTACTACCTAAAAGTATATTCAATGCAAATGCCTTAGTAGTTGCCAAAGAAATGAATTAATATGTCCTTCTGTCCTTGAGAGACAGTGCAATTAAAAATAGAAGTGATGAATCCATGAAAAGATTTTCTTGATCAAGATTAGCACATCAGTGTCAGAGTTGGGAAGGAAACCAAGGACGCTTATGTCCAATCTCTCTTACGGCTTCCTTCTAATGATTGCGTTCTTGTTGATTCTTCTAAGAAAAGGTGATTTATTACAGGACTTTTAAAAATATAGTCATCATTTTATACCTGTTAGTCCCCACATGCTCTTAATTTTCTTCACAGTGATCGTGAATGTGTTCAGCTGTCTTTACCTTTGGAATTGCTCAACAAGCTCTTACCCTTCCCTATTTGTCGCCTCTACTTTTCTCCACGTCTTTGGACTCTCAAAAGCATTTCTTGTGGATTGGTGCTGCTTATGGGTGTCTTGATATGAAAGTTAAAGACACCAGAAATGGTTATGAAGAGGAAAGATGTAGAAAAAAGAGATGGAGGAAGTCTGGCCGCAAGCAAAGAGACACAAAGACAATAGAGTAGGGATGAAGAGAGGGTTATGAGAATACACGTTCCTCTTTCATATTGTTGAGACTGAAATTTAACTATAAAGTTTCTCCTTTTCTTTCCCTCCTCAAACCCACTCAATACACTTTCCTGCTCTTCTTCAAATTCATGGCCTCATTTTTCATTGACTGTTTTTGCACGTTTATATTTTGTTTTGGATAAAATAATGTCCATTCAGAAACTTTCTTGTGTGATCTTTGCTCAATGACATAAACTTGATTTAACTAGTTGTTGTCTCCCTTTTTACCCACATTGTTGAACTGAGAAATGGGTGAAGACCATCAATGATATACTTTCTTTTAAATAATGCTGTGATTTGTTTTGCTTTAAGTATTTGAATGAAATAACCTGGAACTTTCTGGAAGTTGAATTTGGAGAAGTGCCCTTTTACTTTATTGTCAAATAAATTACTATAATTTTTGCCTTTTAAATTTGATTTTAAGTGTATACAAACACATTATTGTAGAATTTTTAAAACAGACCCCCCCATTAGCAGTTAAACTGCTAAGGGTCACAAAAGGAAGTCTATTCCTCACCTTCCAAGACAAAGTTGCTTATATGCATAGATGTGGTGGCTGCAGTCTGTCAAGACAGCAGAGGCATTCCTTCAGCACCTAGTCTGATTCACAGCATGATACAGGCAACAAAGCAGATATGCCAATGGGATGCCACATAAAGAAAACTTTAAGTCATTGAAATGGACACAGACCCTGTGAAAAAATAACCCTGCATACTCCCAAGTAGGAATGGCAGGTGAAAAGATCTATCTCATCACCAGCAGAATAGATTCCCAGGGAGTTATGATTTGATTACGTGCTTAAAGTTACCTATTATTTATTTCTTGAAATAAGATAGAGATAGAATTGTAGAGGGATGGAATACCACCTTTCCAGAAACTCTACATTTATCTCCCCAATAAATTCTCAAAATCGTTATTGCTACAGCCTTATGATTACAGGAATTCAGATTTAAAAAGAGGATGGATCACTGATAGAGGATAGAAAGGTTTTGTTTTTTTTGTTGTTGTTGTTTGTTTGTTTGCTGAGGTTTTTATGGCTGTCATTGTAGAGCGCTCACAGTGGGGGAACTGTTGACTTTGAATGTATGTTTACATAAATATAGTTCTTTCTAAGCTTTATATGTCATCCTCCCTTTCTCTGAGCTTTACCATTTATTCATCATTTATTTCTTTTTAAATTTGCCAAATTGTTCACTTACTCACCAATAGCAATTATGCTAAGATCAAATGAAAAGAAAAACCTCCATTGAATAATTCAAAATGACTATTTTGGGCATGGGGGGAATAGGTGCTTAGGATGGAATCTATAGTTTCTCCCCAGAGGTTGTATAAAACAGTTGTACATTATTTTACACCACATGATACTAACGAGGCTGATGGAATGACTAATCTTATGAGGCTGAGTCTTCTCAGGAAGCATGGCTTGCACAATTGGGTGCAGGGTAACTGTCTCTCATCCTGGCCTTATGTTTTAGAGCTGGTTAGAGACAATGCTATAGTACTTCAAAAAGAAAACAAGACACTCTGCATTAAGGTCTTACTAGTTACTATGACCAAAAAGTACATGTAAAACAGGATGTAACCGGGAATTAGTCAAAGTTTTCTTGGTGTGTAAGGATTGAGCATGACTTTTGTTTTGATTTGTTTTGTTTTCTTTTTTCCTTGAACTTCACACAGTCTGTGAGTTGTTTCTGGGGCAGTCTGAGCCTCTGGGGTTAGCATCCTATTATCAGTGACTGCATATTATGTCTGTTCTTTTGTGACTGGGTTATCTCACTCAGGATGATATTCTCTAGATGCAACCATTTTCTTAAGAATTTGGTTAAGTCATTGTTTCTGGTAGCCAGAATTGTGTAAATGTATCAAAAATTAAAAGAAAAAAGCCAAGCACTGACAAAAATGTATTTCTATACATTTATGCAAAAATGTTTAAAATTTTTTCTTTTATCTTTGTTTTTAAAAATAAAGTTAAAAAATGTCAAAAAACGAAAAGAAAACAAGACACCTTATAAAGATGCCACCTTGCTTTTGTTTGTTTGCTTTTGTTTTTTGTTGTTTTGTCTTGATTTTGTTTTTCATCTTGAGAGATTGTTGATTAATTGGGCATCCAGTGAAGTAGTTGCCTTGTTTGGATGGTCATGCCATCTGAATATCCTGCTTCAGCATGGTAAAGAGCTATAAAACATTCTCATGTGAGCAGGAATATAGAGTTCATGGGAAGGGGGGTGGCAAATTATGGGCATTCATGTCTTCTAGGAGGCTCACTTCTTATATATTTCAGAACTGTGCCTTGCACTGGTTGACTAAATGCTCTCTCTCTCTCTCTCTCTCTCTCTCTCTCTCTCTCTCTCTCTCTCTCTCTCTTCCCCCCACCACATCTCTCTCTCTCCTCTCTCTCTACCCCCAACTTATTCTTCCTTTCTTACATACAGGTAACAACTTTCAAATTCTTTTAAATGCAAAGCTACAGCCCTATAAAATATTCACAGATGTCACTAACATTTGAATTACGGCTCCTAGGCTTAGTCCTCAGCTTTGTTTCAATGATTTTAACTCTGTAAGATAAGTGAACGTGAGTCCTTGGAACTGTACCCACTTTTTTTAGTGACCACCTAATAACTCATCACCCGTGTTACCACACTACATTTATCGGTTGGTCAATATTTGCTGGTGATCACTGGTACCCACAGGGGTCCTGTCCTACAGAGTATTCCTCCTGCATCCCTCTAAGTGGCTTGCTCTTGTGATAGCTCAGAACTTTCCAAGCTGTATCTGCAACTAAATCCTTTATCTTGGCCATGCTGTTCCTGTAGCATCTCACAAAGTCAAAAGGCCATGCTCACATAATTAAATTTGAGGTGCATCATTTAACATCTTTGCCAGAATTTTTATGCCACATGGCCCTTTTCTACCTTGACCTACTCAGGTTTGAAAGTTAAGCAACAACATGGAACAGTGAAGGTCACAGTGACCAGGGGGAACGTTAGTTTCTAGTTATTACTTTTTCCTTCTGATATAAAAGATGCATCTAACAATCTTCTCACTGTGCTTCCCAGCTATAGAGGTAGCTGTAGATGTATCCATTGAAACTGAGCTCCATAACCCAAACTCAATAATTTGAATGGTGGTACTTTTCTGTGGTTGTGTTCATCTGTTGCAAAGAAAAGTTTCCATGACAAAGACTGAAAGCTATCTGTGGGCAGCAGGACAAACATTTATAGGTTTTTACAGGATATGCTTTATGCATAAAGTCTTAGCAATAAGACCACTCAAATGTGAACTGAACAAGAATGACAGTAATACCTCCAACCAACCCTTCTCACCTTTGGCAGGCCGAACTAGTTGGTCCTGTAGTCACGAGAGCAGGATAGCTTACCATGTTCCTCATATTCAGAGGCACTCAGGAGGGCTTGCCTGGTCAGAATAGTAGAGCTGACCCTAATGGCTGAGCGTGGATGAACCAACCCTAAAGGTATAAGAAAGGGAGAGCAGGTCCTGTAATTTGACTCTATGTGGTAATGTGGGCAAAGGAGAGATGCCTCTCCCCTCACTCGCCCTTGCCACCTATGTATGACAGGCAGGAAAGATGGCCCCAGGCCATGATTGAGGGAGATATGGCCCTGTGCTTTACCAGCTGTAACAGTCAGGAGAGTAGAGCACCTTGCCTGCTCAGCACACCCTGTTGGTACGGGTGTGGGTGAGCCAGAGAGCTGTCTCTGCCCCTTGCTGCTTCTGACATTGGATAAACTAATGGGACTGTACTAGAGAGCTCTCCCTGGTAGTGGGTTCAGAAGAACTGTCAGGCTGACCAGCTGAGATATCATCCAGGCCCAGATCCAGGGATTTGATTGGCTCACTCCAACATCTACCTCATCTATTAACTGCTGGAGCATGTGAAGGGGCAAGTCTTCTAGATCAAAACCTGCATGATCTTTCTGTCACAGGACAACAAGATATCTGAAAGGAGTCCTATAAGGATCCAATATTGGTAGTGTAGCAGAGAAGCCAGTGGCCTCTAGTCAGACCAGTGATTCATTGCAATGAATGTTTACCAGCTAAGAAGTGTGAACAGAAGAGTATACTGGGGGATATACTATGACACACCACAGCTTCCACAATATTTTTTTCTTTTTCAGGGAAGGTTGCAAGGGTAAGGGGTGGGTACAAAGGAACTGGGAGATGAGTGAGATTTAGTATATCATGTGAAATTTACAACAATAAATAAAACAATAAAAAAGCTGACAGTAATAAATCTTCCAAACTGGATGAGGCACGTGAGACCTCAACTCTGAATAAAGAACTACAGGCAATTGAGTGAAGCTGGAAGCAAAGAAATAGCCCCTTCCACCAAGGGAAGAACATACCAATTGGCTGTACTGTCTCAAGCTATTAATCCTGAAAACACACATACAAGTAACTTTATATGGACTCAACATGTTATGTTTATGGGTATATATATATATACAAAGCATATATGCACTCAATAACAATTACTGCAAAAGAGAGGAGAGGGATTTGAAGGGAAGCAGGCAAGGACATGTTTGGAAGAAGGAAGGGTAAGGGAGAAATGTTGTAATTAAATTAAAATCTCAACTGTAAATAACAATCAAGAAGTACACCTATCTGTTGTTCCTCCACTGTCTAATCCTGGCTCCTCTGCTAAGGGCACGGGGGCCAGAACCTCCTAAGCAAGGATCAATGCCTATATTCCTTTGCTTATTCAGCTGCAGTGTTTGCAGCACTATACAGTGCATTAAATGTCTCCTGGATAATTGCTATGCACTGGAAATGTGTTTTGAAGAATGAGTATACTAAACATATGAGTAGTGAAATAAGCTTTAGTTACAATGGAAAATAAGAAGAAAAAGTGGGTGTCCCACAGCAAAGATGCCTATCTCTATCCATCAAGGCCCAAGACCATCTGTCACTAAATTGAGCAGAAGTTAAAATGCCTCAAGACTCATAAATAAAAGGAAAAAGCTGAGCTATAGCAAGGATCTATGCTTATGGGCTAGAGAGAGAAGTCAAAGAACCAACAACAACCTTTTTTGTATGTTTTTGTTTTTCTGACTATCATTATATAATATGGATGCATAAGGCAATTAGTTTTTTTGTCTGTTTACTTTGTGTGGTGTTGACTGCAAGGATGTGGTGTCACTGTATCTTCCTGGTTATTCTAAGAAATGCTATATCGAACTTCTATATTGAAGTAATTCTCTTACCCAAGCCTCCAGAGTAGATGACATAACCATTAGGTCAGTAGATGTCAGCACCACCAAAAGACGCTGATGGTTAATTATAGCCTATAGCAAAGCCTCACTGACTGTAGTCCTTTCTACAGGCCTGTCAGAATCAGATAGTTTCCAGTATGTTTAGGCAGAATTGTTACAGTGCTAATCAAAACACACAGCACTGCTTTACTTTCAGAAGATATGCAAACAATGTCATTAAATAAAACACAACTAGGACTTTCTCCAGGTGCATAAGGAAACTGAGAAATTCTATTTAATTAAGATGAAACTTTAGTTTCGCAAACACAATGAAACTGAATTTTGACAACCATTAGACTGGACATCTATCTTTCTTTCACACTCTCTTGAAATTTCTTACTCTCTCCTGTGTCTTTGCAATTTGTTCACACACAGACACACACTAGTCCTTCATTATTTCACTTATATACATAAAGATGTGAGTGATAAATAAATGAGAAGAGAGAGATGGAGAGGGTGAGGGAGACTGAGTCAGAGACATGGCAGGACTTACATACAAAAGGTAGTGAATGTACCTAAAACAAAGGAGCAGTAGTTTTTGAATTTCCCTTCTCAAGGTTTATGAATAAAAGTAATGTTATTTGGTAAGTTACTTAGTGTGCTAAAAATTTTACTTGAACATTTAGAAAAGAGAGTAGAAATACAAAATCTTTCTCAAAATGCTGCACTTTGACCTATGGATAGAAATTTTCATTTTCTTTCAAAAACAACTTTAAGTTTAGATAGGTTATTCATTTTCACTATTAAGGTGAACACTGAAAGATTATATTTGACAAATATGTGTGGTCAATTTTAATATTTAAATTGGCATGTCAGGACAGGGCTTTGGCATTATTTTACTAGACTGTAGAAAATTAAGTAAATATAAACATAGGCATATATATGCATACAGAGAGAGAGAGAAGGAGGGAGGGAGGGAGGGAAGGATGGAGGAAGGGAAGAAGAGAGAGAGAGAGAGAGAGGGAGGGAGGGAGAGGGAGAGGCAATTATAGAAAAGAACATACATTCTCACTTTAGAAATATTGGGCCTGAAAACACATCTATTGGTTCTAAGGACAAGCTCTCATGATAGACTCCTTTGGTGCTTCTCTGGCTCTGTCAGGGTATGAGATTGTGGAATTGGTCTCTCTGTTTTAGTACCTATATAGAAAGTAAAAATAAAAATAATACTTAAGGGTTTCATGCTAATTTAAAAGATGTAAAAGACCAAAGACAATATGGTATCTGTAACCGTTAAATGAAAATATTTCTTAAGTGTTTCTTGCTAATTGAAACATTGTTATCTGTAATTTTTAACTAATATTAGAAAATAATAACAATGTGAACTAGACAATTTAAAATGACAAAATATTTTACAGCCTTATGTCAGTTTCCCAAAATATTATCGATATTGTTGACGCCATCATATCCAAGCCAAGCTAATTGTGAAACTTCAAATGTGTACTACATGAATGAGAGACCAAGGGTATGAAGAATTAAAAAGAAACTGAAGAAGAGAGGAAAATATTTATAACTTATGGGACAGATTTTGTTTAGAATAATGGACATAGGAAAGGGTTTGTTAATTTGCATTCATTAGGACCCTTTAATTTTGAGTGTTCACAGTGGAGCTATTCTGTGAGGGGTTGGATGGTATGGGGGTGCATGTTTTATCTTCCACTATATGATGTCAAATGTGAAATCATTATGTTTTCACTCTCTTGTTTATGCTCATCTCTGTGACAAACAGAAATATTTACAAAGTTTAGTAATTACTTATTCAGTGTCATAGGAAAGAGTTGGTTGCTCCATTAATGTCCAAGGCTTGACTTGAAGTTACTTCAGTGTTGGGAGTGCTCTGTCCTCTAGCCTGTGAAGGGTACTATCCCACTGTCTCAGAGCATATGCAATATAGTCTAGGAATCCTCATTAGTGAGGGCAGCCTGGATGGTCCCCTAAGCATGGACTCTGCATGAGAAAAGTGAGTGCTGGCAAGCAGTTTTTTCCTCAGCATGGGTTTATACATAGGTTTTAATGTTGATTTTTACAGCAGTTCTAGTCTTAATACCGAATTAACTGTAGGAAATTACTTAATTGGCCTTTTATTTTATTTTTTTTTAATTTTTTTAAACGACTTTATTTTGCAAAACAAAGATAAATGTAAAGATTTTAAACATTTTTTGCTTAAAATTATACATTTTTGTCAGTACTGTTTTTTCAGACATTAAAATAAATTTTACATAAAACCATGTGAATATGTATTTTAGTCAGTACTTGATTTTTTTCAAGGGCTTGACAGTATGCATTGAAAACCTACTAGTTGCAATAAGCGTAAAGTACATGCAAAACAAAACGCAACATGGAAATAGTCAAAGTCTTCTTGTTTTGTGAATATATGTATATTTTTTGTTTTCTTTATTTCTTGGACTTCATACAGTCTGTGAGTTGTTTCTGGGGGAGTGCAAGCCTCTAGGGTTAGCATCCCACTATCAGTGACTGCATATTATGTCTGTTCTTTTGTGACTGGGTTATCAGGATGATCTTCTCTAGATGCAGCCATTTTCTTAAGAATTTGGTTAAGTCATTGTTTCTGGTGGCTGAGTAGTATTCCATTGTGTATATGTACCACAATTTTTGTATCCATTCATCTTCTGAAGGACATCTGGGTTCCTTCCAGCTTCTGGCTATTATAAATAGAGCCGCTATGAACATTGTGGTGCATATATCTTTGTTGTGTATTAAAGTGTCTCTGGGGTATATGCCCAGAAGTGGAATAGCTGGGTCTTCAGGTAGTACTATATCCAATTTTCTGAGGTATCGCCAGACAGATTTCTAGAGTGGTTGTATTAGCTTGCAACCCCACCAACAGTGGAGAAGTGTTCCTCTTTCTCCGCAGCCTCGCCAGCATCTGCTGTCATCTGAGTTTTGGATCTTGGCCAATCTGACTGGTGTGAGGTGGAATCTTAGGGTTGTTTTGATTTGCATTTCCCTGATGGCTAAGGATATCAAGCACTTTCTCAGATGTTTCTCGGCCATTCGGTGTTCCTCAACTGAAAATGATTTGTTTAGCTCTGTACCCCATTTTTTAATAGGGTTATTTGATTCTCTGGTGTCTAGCTTTTTGAGTTCCTTGTACACCTTGGATATTAGGCCTCTATCTGATGTGGTGTTGGTAAAGATCTTTTCCCATTCTGTTGGTTGCCGTTTTGTTTTCTTGACGATGTCCTTAGCCTTACAGAAACTTTGCAATCTCATTAAGTCCCATTTGTTAATCTTTGACCTTAGAGCTTGAGCCATTGGTGTTTTGTTCAGGAAAATTTCTCCTGTACCTATGTGTTCTAAGGTTTTTCCTACTTTCTCATCTAATAGTTTCAGTGTATCTGGTTTAATGTGGAGATCTTTAATCCACTTACACTTGAGCTTTGTACAAGGAGATAAGAACGGGTCTATTTTCATTCTTTTGCATGTTGAGTGCCAGTTGGCCTTTTAATGTCAGGGTGCTTCCACCTGTAAGACTGAAAGGTATTTAGCTTATTTAGAATGAAAATATACTGGTGGTGTGGTGTGAAGGATAGTGATATGGTTGTGTTTTGAAGGTCTCTGTTTATGAATAAGTAAAACTGAATGTTTTTTTTTACTACAAGGAGCAAAAATTCCACTTATCAGGCATGACAAAAAATGAGTTCACATACTCACTGCTTCTACAAGGAAACCACCCATCCCAGGGCGATGGCTATTCTTGGATGTGGATTTGAATAAATTTGGAATTAACCAAAAACATGTGGCTGGACACATCTGTTAGAAAACTTGTCCTAAATAGTTTGAGGTGGTAAGACCCACTTCTAATCTGTGTCTTATACAATGGAAAGATCCGTCGTCTGTCTGGACTACACTTTCTACTGGACACCTGTGTAAAGGACATGGAGAAGGTAGTTCTCTCTCTGCCTCCTTGTTTTCAGCTTCACTCATCAGTCCATTTCTTCAGTGGCAGTGAAGCCAGGATTCCAGGATGCTTCTTCAGGATTCCAGCATATAGTGTAGATCTAGCTTCTTGGGCTTAGCAACTATTAAATTCTTGGACCTCCAATCGGTAAATACTCATTATTGGGGTAACTGGATCACAGCCTGTAAGCACTGTAATAAATTTAACAAATTTTTATTATTCTATAAGTTCTATTTCTCTAGAGAATCCTGACTAATCACACCAATAATAGGAATGACTGCGTTGGACCTCAGGTACATTATTGTCTGAGCTTACTAAACTTTGTTCTCTTTATAAACAAAAGCCCATGCTTCTCTTATATCTGGATCTGAGGTGTGTCCTATAGGCTCATCTTTTAAACAGTTTTTCTTTAGTTAGTATTGTTTCTTAGGAGTTTGTGAAATCTTTAGAAAGTGGGAAAAAGAAGTAGACTTTTTTAAAATCTTCAACCCTAAATGTGTCCTGCCTATAAGATGTTCAGGAACAAAGATGAAGTAGAGGTGGAGGGAATATCCAATCAATGACTGACTGGCCAAAATTGAGACCCATCTCATAAGCAAGAAACAACTCCTGACACTATCACAGCATAGTGTTGTGCTTGCAGACAGGAACCTAGCATAGCTCTTCTCTGGGAGGCTCCTCCCAGCAGCTGATAGAAATAGAAGCAGAGACACACAGCCAAACATGAGATGGAGGTTATTTTATTCCTGCTGTGACTTGGTGAATGAGGGTGGGGTGATACTAACAGGGAGGGAAGGGGAGTGGGGAGAAGAGCTATTTGAGGGGAGAATTGGGAGTAGGAAAGATTAGGATGCAAAGATAACAGACAAATAAATTAATGAAGAAAGCAATGTTACCATGGTACACTTCGTTCCATCTGCATTCTTTGTTTCATGGTCTGCTGTCATGGGAACTGGTTCTAGCAAATGCTCACACTGGAGTGAGCCATTTCTAGCCATCAAGAACAGTTGTGAATCTTTTGGACTTTCTCCTTGAGATATACCCCCTGAAGCAATTTGTCAAACAAACCCTTCTTCCTGTGAGTTGTTTCTGTCAATTATTTCAGTCAGAACTACCAACAAAACCAAAACTGCATGTATGTTTATTAAAAAAAAATATTTAGAAGTGACTAATAAATGCAGTTTCACAGGAAACTGTAGTTATGAATCTAAATACAGAAAATTAATTTGATTTCCTGTTATTTATACTAACTTAGAAAAAGCAAGCCCAGGTTTTTGGAAAGTCAATTCTGTTTTCTGACAGATTGATGAAAACTTCCATTTACCATTGATATTTGAAAATATTCTGCTTATTTAAAAGATTCTCTTTCTACTTAATAAGAAATAGTAAAAGGAGAAAAATGAGTTTACATTGAAGTTTATAAAACTATTTCTTAATTATATGTATACAGATTTAGAGAGACAGATGCACATTCTATTGACTGTGTATTTAATGCAGAGTTTGTAGGTGTTGTAGATTGAAGTTGAATCTTGAAGTAGAAAATAAGGGTTGGATACATGTCTCAGTCATTAAGAACATTTGGAGTCTTGTACTTATCGGTCTGGAGGGGAGCGGGTAGCTCCTCACACTGCAGGTCCCAGGAAAGGCTGCTTCTGGTGTGCTCTGGGTCTGCTTGAGTTCAGGCTGGGAGGCATGGGGATGAATCCCAGCGGGGTGCTGCCAGGCCTGTGAACTCTGGCAGGTCAAGACTCTGTCCGGTGCTCAAATTATAGCCCTGCTGGCCAGGGCCATAAACCCCTGCCTGACTGTTAGAAAAGTGCAGAGCCTGTGATAAGGCTCTGGGATAAAGCGTTCACAGGTCCACAAAGGAGCCAGGACCAAGGAGAAGGTTTCAACTCTGTTTATTTTCAAGTGCTTCTCTCCTTTGTTCTGTTCTTTGTAAACAGCCTGGGATGCAACCACTGCATTTCCATACGTTTGCCTCTGATTAGCCATAGTTGTTCTTCTAATGCCATGTGTGTGTGCAGGGGAGGGACTTAGGGAGTGGCTGATTTGGCAAGAGTCTACAGCACTCTCTCCTGTGCAGATGGGGTTTGGGGCTTGCCTAGAACCTTGTACATCTGACCCATTGTGGTGCATCTAGGCAAAGTGGATTTGCAATTAGGAGTTCAGGAAGCACAAGCCGGTTGACAGTTACCTGTCTTTGGGGCTTCGAACAAACTCGATCTCTCACATTTCCAATTTTAGCCCTTCAAATCCACAGAGTCTCATTCGGGAAAACGAACCACAATGAAGGGTAGGCTACCAGGCCAGTAATAGATTGCCAAGAGCTAACAAACTCATAGGCATCTGCAGAGTTTCCTTGTCTAATAATGTTGTTACAGGAATTTTGTTTTTTTAATAAAAAGTAATATTTCATTTTTCTTTCCTCCGTTTTACCTTACTTTTGTATATGTATGATAGCTTTCAACACATTGTTTTCATGGGATTCTAATGAGAGTTCAAATGAGTGGGTTTCTGCATCTCCATCAATTTCTTGTGCCTTTTTGGGGCTATTTTTCTTTTGTTTCATCCTATTCTCATATATTAATATTTGTTTATCTTACTTTATTTTATTGTTATCATCCCTTAGAAGCCTGTTTGTTTTCTGCTGAGAGACATAAAGTATTCAGGTGGGAAGGAACTAGAAGTAATAGAGGGGGAAAAAAAACAAAAAATAAACGATGTAAGAAAAAAATCTATTTTCAATAATAGAAAAACGTTTCGGCATGCTTTGGAGCATATTCCATTTGTACTACAATAAGAGACAGTTTTCCATTTGCTGCTTTGAAAGGGCACTTTAAGTTTGGTCATAATTACAGTAATTTATGGTAGCTTTTCTTTCTCCTAAACATTTTTCAAAGTCTTAGATAAAGTCAGGATATTGGAAGAAAGCTTTATATGAAATTTGAAAAAAATCTTATTTTGGATATTCATGTGACTTATCATTAGACTTAAAAACACATTATTTTGCTAAGTTTAATTAACAAAGCTACAAAACTTAAGCATTAAAAAAGAACACTTGCTTTACCCTTCTTGGAAAGATATTTTTTAGTTACATAAATTTATTTTTAGTTACAACTGCAAATTTCATGATGTTCTTGTTTTTAATAGTGGTGTAATATTAGACTGTGTAAATGTACCACATTATCTTAATCTATTCTTTGAAGAACAATTAGGTTGTGTCCTGTGTTTGGCTATTACAAATAAAGCTGCAATGAACATAGTTGATTGAGCAAGTTCTCTTGTTGTATGGTACATTCACTTTTGGGTATGTGACCAGGAGTGGTGTAGCTGGGTCTTGAGATAGAGCTATTCTCAGATTCCTGAGAAACCAACAAGCTGATTTCCAAAGTGGTTTTAAAAGTTTGTACTCCCTTCAGAATTTGAAGAGTGTTCCTCTTGCTTCCTGTCATTTGATCTTTTGTGTTTACCTATTCTGATGTGTGTAAGGTAGAATCCAGGCTCTTTTTGATTTGCATATTCCCGGTGACAAAGGATGTTGAGCATTTCTTTAAATGCTTCTTGGCCATTAGAGATTTCTCTGAGAATTCTCTGTTTAGATCTGTACCCCATTTTAACAGGTTTGTTTGGTTTATGGGTCTCTAATTTCTCTAGTTCTTTATATATTTTGGATATTAGCCTTCTGTTAGATGTAGAGTTGGTGAAGATTTTTTTTTCTCATTTTGTAGGCTGCTGATTTTTCCTATTTCTGGTGTTCTTTGTCATACAGAAGCTTTCCCGTTTTATTAATTTTTCATCCTATTGCCTGTGCTGTTAGTGTTTCCTTCAGAAAGTTGTCTCCTCTGTTTATTCATTCAAGGCTATTCTTCATTTTTCCTTCTAGCAAATTTAGTGTATTCAGTTTTCAACCTACCCACAAAACATTTGATCCACAACCTGTTTTGCCTACAAGCTTTCCTTCAGATATTCGGTATGTGAATGTATGTGTGAGTACCTGTCTATCTGTCTGTCTGCAAGTATTTGTATGTGGGAAGTTTCTGGAACTTATCTTTGTATCTACCATTCTCTCTGTGTGTAATAGTTTGAATCACCCCGCCCCATTTCTTTCTCTAATCATTAGCTGCTATAGCCAGCAACTCTCATCTCATCATTGCTATCAGCATTGACACACACCTGCTTCTCTTAGCACTGATCTCCACCGTCTGCTTGCCTTGATTTTCCTGTGGTGGCATGGATTACCAAACAATTTTGCACATATTAGATTAGATTTTTAGAAAACAATAATGTGTGCTTACACAAAATATTGTTTAACTTTGGTATAGATATCATTCAGATACTCTTAAATTTGAGTGTGTAGAAAACTAAAGAGTCTATCCTGGATATTTTTAATACGAACAGAGAACCTAGTTGGTGGAAGGAGTTCAAAGCCATGTGAACCTACGAGCCACCTCCATCCATTGTTATTCCATTTCTGTGGTGAATTGGTTCCCAATAAATTTTGTCTGTGTAGGAAGTTCCACCATGATGCTTATAATATTCCCGGCAAATAGACACCAGTCAATGAAGTTTAATTTCCAAGTTGTTAATGGAGGGGACCAATTTCATGTCATCTCCATCCTTTGGATTCAATGGTTTGTTGCAAATCAAACTCTGCAGTGATAGGAAAGCTCTCTCTACTCATCTCAGTCACTACAGGGGAGACTGAGTCATCATTCACTTTCTCATAAATCACAACATACATTAACTTGTGATCTAAATCCCAGGAGGAAAAGACAGGATGATCGACAAAAGGGGGTTTCCATTGCCAAAGGCTTAGCAAAGCATGATGCATGGATGTGTCTTTCTGCTCCCTGACTCCAGCTAATGCTCTTCATGTACTTTCCCTTCACTGTCTTGCTCTGCTCCCCTGTGGTGATTCTCAGAGACAGAACATGGTATTTTGCTGTCATTAGGGTTGAGAAACACAGAAAAGTTCATGTCTGCCTATATCCCAAGTTTATATATACATGGGGCTGAGATTTTCTGGCATCCAAATGCACATCATAAATTTTCTATTTACATGCTGGTCAAACATCAAGTTCTCTGTCAGTTTACAGTAGACTTATCAGGGCGACACACAGATGATAAGAAAGGCCCCTGTGTGGAAGTCCACAAATAAAAAAAACAAAAAACAAAACCACAACAGCAACTATTGGCACTGAGATAATAGCAATGGTTTTATGGTTTTGCTTTCTATTTTCTGTACTGTTTAAATTTTACATCATAGATTTTAATTCCTGCTATTTATTTATTTTTGAGGTAAAATAACATTATTTTTGTTCTTTCTTTCTTCCCTTCAACTTCTTTGGTGTGCTCCTCCTTTCCTTTTCTCAAATTTACAGTCTCTCTCTCTCTCTCTCTCTCTCTGTCTGTCTCTCTCTCTCTCTCTATATATATATATATTGCATTTATATATTAAGTAGTACATGTATTATATAATATATGTTAGATAATATACAATGCATGTATTATATTATATATACAATATATTACTAGATACATAAATGCACCTGCTCCATTCATATAAAGTTATTTGCATATATAAGATTTCGGGAATAATCTCCTAATATTGGATGCAGAACTAAGGAATGCTGCAGTTGGGAATATAAGTCTTCCCTGTTGCTTTTCTGTGCCAAACCACTCTGCGGCCCCTTGTATTCCCTTTATGGTTAGAAAAAAACTAGAGAAAAATCATTCAATCTGTTTTCTTTGTCTTCATGTAAGATTCATCTTTTGTAGTTGATATTATTCCAATTTTTCCTGATATACACTTTTGTCTCTTCAGTTAGCTCACAGATTACTTCAGGAGAGGTGTTGTGGCAAATTTCGTGGTGTGCTAACTCATATATTTTTTTAAATCCATGGTTTTAATACAAAACGGCTCTGTGGTCAATAAATTGATGAAAATTTATACTTTGAATATTTTTGCTAGACCAAAGATTATTTTTAAGGAATTTATATAAGTAAATTCATACAGGTAGAATTTTATAAGTAACTATGAATTCTTTTTGGGGATGATACACTTTATACAGAAGAAACAAAAACATCTTTTTACTTCTAGGAATGAATGAGTGTGTTTCTATATGGTGTGTGGGGGGTGTAATTTAACACAACTGAAAGCAAAGAAAATAACGGGCAATGCAGAATAAAATGCAATCCGAAGGCATGATTTCAAGAGTTTAATTTCTGCACGAGAAAGTCCTCTTTTGGTAGTGTGGAAGATGCTACATAGTCTTCTATACCATAATTTCCTTACTATTCAAAGATGTTAATATTTATCACAATTAGCAGAGTGTGCTATTGTTTGATTAAGGAAAATAAAAAAATTAAAGTTTAACTTATTTCCTTCACTAAAGAAGCACTTCCTATTTCGCTAGCATACAACTGTACAGCAACAACTCAACAAGATCTCTAGGGTTGACTTTTGGACTGCCACACACTTTAAATTGGATTATACTGAAGGCTTCGTAATGCTTTAGATTTTAGCAGTTCCCTGAGAGGCAGCAGTGTAGTTCATCTCTTTTTACATCATCTTTCTTCTATGTAACCACAACCCATAAAAGAAATATATTTCAGAGAAAGTACTTGTTGACTGAAACTCTAGGAAAATAAAACAATAAACAAAAACAAAATAAAAAAAGTGTTCATCTTTTCATCACAAACAACTTTTATTGCTGATAAACTTGGACCTTTCTGGACATCAGATAAGGCACAATAGCATGCACAAATTTGTGATGTCTCCACACAAAGAAAAATAAAATGACAATATATGTAGTGGTAGATCTGCCCAATCAAGGCATGCAGCTTGTATTCATATTAATTGAGTTGTATTTTCATTGCACGAGAATATTTGGTTTGGAGATTTACTGCCACATGTTACTGTGTTTAGGATGAGGACCTTTCTGTTGCCTAATTCCTGTTCAATCCTAAAACCATAATCAGGTCCTAAAATGACCACCAAGAAAAAGACAACTTTTGGGTGTATATCACTGAGGTCTTCAAAGTCAAGGAATAGTATAATCGTTTTTTTAATGTTCTTTATTGGATATTCTCTGTATTTACATTTTAGATTTTATCCCCTTTCCGCCAATCCCATCCTCAATCCTTCTTCCATTGCCTCCATGATGATGCTCCCTCTCCCAAACACCCTCTCCCACCTCAGCACCTTGGCATTCCCCTACACTGGGAAAATGAGCCTTATTAGAGCATTTTTAATAGAAAGGGGTATTACATAAGATTAGCATAGAAAGGGTAACCTTCATCCTTGTTATTTTCTAGAGACCCTGTTTTCACCACTTCTTTTGAAGGGGATCAAGTCTTCCTTTTGGTGCTGTAAAACATGTCATTCCTTAAATTTTGGCTGATGTCCCTGCCATCCAGCTGCATCAGCTGAATTCATCAGTGTATGCCAATAGCCTTTATAAGTCTCTTAAAGTTATTATTATAACCTTAAATATGCTTGTGCAATTATCTGAACTACTCCTAGAGGGCATTTATTCCATCTTGACCTCAGCAAATCCCTAGGTGAAAACAGCACTGTGACACATAATCAGAAGAAGCAAAGAGTTTAGTTCTAAATACTGATTGAACTTCCAAAACTATTGTGTTTTAAAATAATAATTACCACTGATTTTTATTATTTGTAACAGTTTTAAATTTAATATGAATTTATCACTTTATTTCTGTCCCCCAGGTCCTTCCAGATGCTCTCCTTCTCCATACCAACTCAATTTTAAATTATTTCTCAAACACAATGAGCTATGAAGTCCATTATATATTGGCCAACTATTCCTGAACGTAAGGCCTTCCCTAGAGTGATTGATGTTTCCATGGTTGCTCCATTGGAAAAAAATATTATTTTCTCTTTGAGCAAGCATAAATGGCAGTTCAGTTGTTAACCTTTAGTGTAATGGCTGGGTTTTCCTTCCTTCATTCATTAATAGTTTTAATATAACATAATAATATAGCAAGATAAAAAAATCACATTAAGGTTAGAGAAGATAAATCAACAGAAGGAAGAAAGCCTAAGAGAAGGCACCAGAACCAGAGATCCAGTTGTTTGCCCACTGAGGAATCCCATAAGTACACTATGTTACAAGCCATAATGTAAGTGCAGAGGACCTGATGCAGACCCGTGCAGGCCCTGTGCATGCCGCTTCTGTTTCTCTGACCTCATTTGAGCTTTTCTCAGTTAAATTTCAGGGCCTTGTTCTGCTGGTGTCCTACTGCCCTGCCTTCTTAAACTCTTTTACCTTCCTTCTAGGTGGGCTTTCTTGAGCTCTCTCTCTCTCTCTCTCTCTCTCTCTCTCTCTCTCTCTCTCTCTCTCTCTCTTTCTCCCTCCCTCCCTCTGTCCCTCCCTCCCTCCCTTTCTCCCCTTCTCTCGCTCTCTCAAGACAAGTATTATTTTATCTTATGTTAGGTCCCTGGAGTAACTACTCTGAGGTTCCTGGTCACACACATGCAGTTTTGGGTATGGGTTCAATCTCCTGGAGTGAAATCAAATCAGTTATTGGTGGAAGTAGAGCTAATATAGACAGCCTAAAAATGAAAAAAATCATGAAAATAAAACATTTAGAAATTTGAGCAGAAACCACAGAGTCACGGTTCACCAATACAATAGAAGAGATGAAACAGAGAGCCTTAGGTCTTGAAGATAGGAGAGAAAAATGGATACATCAATCAAAGAACATGTTAAATATAAAAATATTCCTGACCTAAAACATCCAGGAAATCTGGGAAACTATGAATAGATCAAATCTAAGAATAATAAGAAAAAAGGAAGGAGAGGAATCCAAGATCAAATGCACAGAAAATATTTTCAACAAGAACAAAGAGGAAACTTTGTCTCTCAACCTAAAGAAGGAGATGGTTATTAAAGAACAAGAAGCATACAAAACAACAAATATACTTCTCCAGAACATAAAGTTCCCTCAGCACAAAGTAATCAAAACACCAAACATACAGATCAAAGAAAAATATTAAAAGATGCAAGGAAAAATCAAACATGTAATATATTCAAATAGACCTATTGGAATTATACCTGGTTTCTTAGTGGAGACTATAAAAGCTAGAAATGCCTGGAGCCCTACCTGGGGATCCATCCCATATGCAGCCACCAAACACAGTTACTATTGCTGATGCCAAGAAGTGCTTACTGTCAGGAGCCTGAAATGAATATTTCTTGAAAGGCTTTGCCTGAGTCTTACTGATACAGATGAGGATGCTTGCAGATAACCATTGGACTGAGCAGAGTAAACCTAGTGGAGGAGTTAGAGAAAGAACTGAAAGAGCTAAAGGGGTTTGCAACCCCATAGGAAGAATAACAATATCAACCAACCAGACCAGCCAGAGATCCCAGGGACTAAACCACCAACCAAAGAGTGCACATGGAGGGACCCATGGTTTCAGCCATGTATGCAGCAAATGAAAGCACTGCCTTTCATCTATAGGAGGAGAAACACTTGGTCCTGTTGATGCTGAGGTGGGAGTGGCTGGGTGGGAGGGGGAGCATTTTCATAGTAGCGGGGAGGGGGGGGAGGGAAGGGCCATGAGAGAGGAGGGCTCTGGGAAAGGGGATAACATTTAAAATGTAAATACATAAAATATTCAATTAGAAAAAGGCCTGAAGAGATATATTATAGACTCTGAGAGAACACAAATGTTCAGCCAGACTATCATATCCAGCAAAACATTCAATCACCAGAGATAAAATATGATATTCCATAATAAATTAAAATTTAAACCATTTTTATCTACAAACACAGCAATGCAGAAGGTACCAGAAGGAGAATTCCAGACAAAGGAGGTTAATTGCATCCAAGAAAATAAAGGGAAATAATAATCATAGACCAGCAAAATCAAAAGATGGGAAACATACAACAGCAGCAGCAGCAACATAGCAGAAATCAATAATCACTGGCCATTGATATCTCTCAGTATCAAGGATCTCAATTCCCTAATAAAGGACAATGACCAACAGAGTGAATGTAGAAACAGTGTCCATATTCCAGGAAACACATACTGACACCAAGGATAGACATCACCTCAAGCAAATGATATTTTAAGCAAATGAAATTAACAACCAATCTGGTATTGCCATTTTACCTGAAAATATAGATTTCACACCATAACTATACAGGATAGGGAAAGAAATTACATAGTCATAAAAAATTCCATCAGGATAACATTTCAATTCTTAACATCTATGCCCCAAACACAAGGGCATCCAACTTTGTAAAAAACAAATACTACTATAGCTTAAATCACAAATTGACCCCCCCCCCACACACACAAAGTGGGAGAATTCAATACCCTACTCTCATCAATGAATAAGTCAAGCAAACAAAAACTACACAGAGAAATACTAGAGCTAACTGGTTTAATTTTAAATTTAATTTTAAATTTACTTCAACAGTAAATCAGAAAGAATAAAAACAAACAAAAGACCTGAGAAACCTAATCTCTGATGTCTGGTTTGTTTGTTTGTTTTGTTTTGTTTTTTTTTGTTGTTGTTGTTTTTGTTTCTGAAGCAAGTAGATTTTATATTGAAATTGTGTGGTGCCTTGCCTCAGAAATTGGCATTTTCTTCCAGTTTTCTCTGAAATCATATGATAGACAAATGAAGAGAATCTCTTTAATTATAGAGCAGAAGCTCTTCCATGTAACTAGTGTTCAAATCACCATTTTAACGTTGTGATTATTTTTTTGGACAGAATCTCATCTCAGGAAGCAGATGAAAGATTAGGAGGGACATATGCTTGAATGAAGATAATGTTTTCCTAGAAGTGTCTCAGTTCAACTGAACGCTCAGGCCATTTGCCACTGGGAACAGCAGAAATCCAGGGACACAGGCCTGGTGAGACTGCACTGTGAGTATCCAGGGCAGAGAGAGGTCTGGGCCAAGCACAAAGAAAGTGAGGTCCCCTGGTTGGTTCAGAGGAGCAGGAACTCTGCCATAGGGACTCGGTTTCCAACCAGAAAGCCCTTGTGTGCAGAACAAATGCTCAAGCCATTTGCCACCTAAAACAATGGGGATCCAGGGACACAGGCCAGGTACATGGGAGAGATGGGAACCAATCATTGACAATAAGACTACATATAATTACAGACAACAAGATGGCAAGAGGAAAGTGAAAAAATTACCCAATGGAAACCAAGACAACCTGGCAACATCAGAACCCAGCTCTACCATCACAGGAAACAGCAGAATCCCAAATACTACAGAAAAAAAAGACTCAGAACTGAAATCATACCTCAAGATGATGATGGAGAAAATTAAATAAGAATGGAAAGAAAAGCATGAAGAAATAGAAGCTTTTAAAAAGGAAATACAAAAAACACTCAAAGAAATCAAAGAACTAGAGGGAAACAGAACCAAAGAGATGAAGGATTTGAAGAAGGAATTAAAAATGAAAATAGAAAGAATAAAGAAAACACTGAAAGAGACAACTCTGGAGGTAGAAAACCTAAAAAAGAAATCAGGAGTAACAGATGCAAGCATCTCCAAAAGACTACAAGAGATGGAAGAGAGAATCTTAGGGGCTGAAGACAACATTGAAAACATAGACAAAACAGTCAGAGAAGATGCAAAAGCCAAAAGTACCTAACCCTAAGTCTCCAGGAGATCCAGGACACAATGAGAAGACCAAACCTATGGATAATTGGAATAGAAGAGGGAGAAGAATATCAACTAAGAGGCACAGTAAATATCTTCAAAAAAAATTGTAGAAGAAAACTTCCCTACCCTTAAGAATGAGATAACTATGAGCATAAAAGAAGCCTACAGAACTCCAAATAGAGTAGACCAGAAAAGAATTTTTTCACAACACATAATAGTGAAAACACCAAGTGCCCAAAGCAAAGAAAGAATACTAAAAGCAGTAAAGGAAAAAGGTCATGTAACATATAAAGTCAGACCAATCGGAATTACACCTGACTTCTCAACAGACACTATGAAAGCTAGAAGATCCTGGACAGACATAATACAGACACTAAGATAACATAAGTGTCAGCCCAAGCTGCTATACCCAGCAAAACTGTCAATCACCATAGATGGAGAGACCAAGAAATTAGAGGACAAAACTAAATTTACACAATAACTGACCACAAACCCAGAACTACAATGAATTATAGGCAGAAAACCCAAAACAAGGATGGAAACTACATCCTAGTAAAAACAAAATAATTCCTAAGCAAAAAAAAAAAAAAAAAAAAATGAAATGCCGAAAGACACACAGGCACAATTCTACATCTAAAAGCAAAAATAACAGGAAAGCAACCACTATTACTTGATATCTGTTAACATAAATGGACTCAATTCCCCAATAAAAATACATAGGCTATCAGACTAGATACATAAACAGAATCCAGCATTTTGATGCATACAGGAAACTCATCTCAGAGACAAACACAGACGCTGTCTCAGTGTAAAACTTTGGGAAAATACTTTCCAAGCAAGCAGCCCCAAAAAACAAGCTGGAGTAGCCATTCCAATATCCAATAAAGTATATTTTCAACCAAAAGTTATCAAAAAAGATAAGGAAGGACACTTTTTACTCATTACAGAGAAAATTTTTTAAGAGAAACTCTCAATCCTTAACATATATGCTCCAAATAACAGAGCACCCATATTCTTAAAAGAAACCCTACTAAAGCCCAACAAATACATTGTACCCCACACAGTTATAGTGGGAGACCTCAACACCACATTCTCATCAATGGACAGATCATGGAAACAGAAACTGAACAAGGATGCAGTGAAACTAGCAGATGTTATGAACTAATTGGAATTAATAGACATCTACAGAACATTTCATCCTAAATCAAAAGAATACACTTTCTTCTGAGTCCCTCAAAGCACCTTCTCCATAACTGACTATATAATTGGTCACAAAACAAGCCTCAATAGATATAAGAAGATTAAAATACTCCCATGCATCCTATCAGAGCACCATGTTCTAAGGCTGGTCTTTAATAACAACAAAGTCAACAGAAAGCCCATTTACACACGGAAACTAAACAATGCTCTATTAAGTGATAGCATGGTCAAAAAAGAAATAAAGAAAGAAATTAAGGATTTTCTAGAATTTAATGAAAATGAAAACAAAACATACCCAAAACTATCGGATGCAATGAAAGCAACACTGTGAGGAAAATTCATATCTCTGAGTGCTTCCAAATAGAAACTGGAGAGATCATACTCTAACAACTTGACAGCACAGTTGAAAACTCTAGAAGAAAAGGAAGCACGTAGAACCAAGAGGAGTGGATGGAAAGAAATAATCAAACTCAGAGCAGAAATTTACCCAATAGAAACAAAAAGAACCACTCAAAGAACCCACAAAACCAAGAGCTCGTTATTTGAGAAAATTAACAAGATTGATAAACCCTTAGACAGACTAACTAGAGGGAAAAGAGAGAGTATCCAAATTAGTAAATCAGCAAGGAAAGTAGGGACATATTAACTGAAACTGAGGAAACTGAGGAAATTCAAGAAATCATTAAATCCTACTACAAAAGCCTGTACTCAACAAAGCTGGAAAATCTGTAGGATATGGATGAATTCTTCAACAGATACCAGATTCTAAAGTTCAACCAAAACCAGGTAAACCATCTAAATAAACCCATAACAGCTAAAGAAATAGAAGCAGTCATCAAAATCCTCCCAACCAAAAAAAAAAAAAAAAAAAAAAAAAAACCCAGGTCCAGATGAGTTCAGTGCAGAATTCTTTCAGACATTTATTGACGACCTAATACCAATACTCTCCAAACTATTTCACAAAATAGAGTCAGATGGAACACTACCTAACTCATTTTTCATGGCAACAATAACCCTCGTTCCTAAAGCACACAAAGACCCTACAAGGAAAGAGAACTTCAGACCAACCTCACTTATGAACATTGGTGCAAAAATACTCAGCAAAATCCTTGCAAATTGAATACAAGAAAACATCAAAACGATCATTCACCATGATCAACTAGGTTTCATCCCTGGGATGCAGGGATGGTTTAATATACAGAAATACATCAATGTAATCTACCATATAAACAAACTCAAAGAAAAAAACCTACATCTCACTAGATGCTGAGAAAGCATTTGACAAAATTCAACACCCCTTCATGTTAAAAGTCTTCAAAAGAACAGGAATCCAAGGCCCATACCTAAACATAATAAAAACAATATACCGCAAACCAATAGCCAACATCAAACTTAAGGGTGGGAAAATTGAAGCAATCTCACCTAAATCAGGGACTAGCCAAGGCTACCTATTCTCCCCCTATGTATTCAACATAGTACTGGAAACTCTGGCTGGAAAAATTTTACAGCAAAGGGAAATCAAAGGGATACAAATTGGAAGGGAAGAAGTAAAAGCATCACTGTTTGCAGATGACATTTTAGTGTAGTTAAGTGACCCTAAAAATTCCACCAGAGAACTTATTCAGCTGATAAAGAAGTTCATCAAAGTGGCTGGATATAAAATTAACTCAAACAAATCAGAAGCCTTCCTCTACTCAAAGGACAAACATGAAGAGAAAGAAATCAGGGAAAAGATACCCTTCACAATAGTCACAAAAAATATAAAATACCTTAGTGTGACTCTAACTAAGCAAGTGAAAAATCTGTACGACAAAAACTTCAAACCTATAAAGAAAGAATTCGAGGAAGATCTCAGAAAATGGAAATATCTCCCATGCTCATGGATTGGAAGGATCAACATTGTAAAAACGGCCATCTTACCAAAAGCAATCTATTGATTCAATGCAATCCCCATCAAAATTCCAACCCAGTTCTTCATAGAGGTGGAAACAGCAATGTACAATTTCATCTCGAATAACAAAAGACCTAGAATAGCTAAATCCTTTCTTAACAACAAGAATACATCTGTGGGAATCACAGATAAGAGCATATGAGGAAGAAATAGTACTTACGTTCTATAGTCTTAAATTAGAATTTATTTCCTTGGTATAAAATGCAGCTCCCATTGGCAGTTCCTATGACTCTTTAATTGGCTGACCTTAGGATTTGTAGGGAATTTAATGTGCTTTATCTCTTAACTTTAATTTTGCTGTAAAATTGAAATATTTATTGTATGTGAAAAATGAAATCAAGAGACTTCTTGTTTCATGCTGGAATCCTCTGCTACTGTGGGAATTAAATTTGTTTCATTGTACACATGACTGAAAACACATGCAAAGGGAGGGACAAATGAGGGAAGGGTCAGTACCAGCTTAGATAGTGATACTGGGTCACAATGGTAGCCGTGGGTAGAGGGTAGCCAGGTTTTGAGAATTGATAAAGTAGCTGATGTCTAATGAATATACACACTATAATGGACTACCATTTTTGATAGAATTTGTAAATTAAATAAAGTCACTGTGGGGCTGTTGAGATGACTCAGTGGGTAAAAATAATCTCTAACAAACATGACAAGTTGTGTTTGACCCCTGGAACCCACCCACAATGTTGGAAGGAGACAGTTGTTCTCCCGTAGATAGCTGTTCTTTGCCATCCTTACAAATACTGAGTTAAATGCATAGACATATTTACATACACACACACACAATAAAAAGTAATTTTTCAAGTGACAAAAATATATTCATACAGTTTATGCAAAAATGCTTTTAAAAATCTGTACATGTATCTCTGTTTTTTAAAGTAAAGTTGTAAAAAATAAAAGTGTAATAGAAAACTAAAAGGCGTCACTGTTACTTCTTAAGTTTGTTACAATGATTTTTAATGCAAGCTAGCTGAAGAGGTGAAGCAAGAGAGAGAAGCAGCAACTTGATAGAGGACACAGGTAAAATGGTAGAACTCTGATATGGAGTGGGTATGCAAGAATCCACCCTTTAATTGCTTAGTTCTTGCACAGGCACAAACAGGCATGCACATGTACGCATGCACACATGCACACACACACACACACACACACACACACACACACACACACACACACACATACACTGGTAATAGAAAACACGATTAGCTGAAATAGATAATGTTTCATGGAATGGATTGAGGAAAATCACAAGAAAGTCAAGTGAGGACCAGTCATTCATGACTTATTTCCTTCAATTTCTCCAGTGGATAGCAGAATCAGAAGCAGATCTAGTCTGAACACTGCAGCTAATTTGGTAAATGACAGCAGAAATAACATACTCAAGTGAGCTTGTGACAAACTCAGGGAAGGAAGAGAACTCATTTGCTGTGGTGGAGCTGCTTGGGGCTTCAGGGGCTTCTGAGGTCCTTAGAGCTTAAGCTCCAGACTCTAGCATAGACAGAGATTAGAAATATATCAGAAACATTGTAGGGACCATGTTTTAGAAAGACCCCAACTTATATAATAGTTCTGGGAACAATCAGACATCAGAAACAGCAGTTTCTTTTATATTCTTGTAAATTTAACAGATATTTTTCTCTCCAAAAATATAGCCTGTCCAGTTTAACTCTTGACCAGTATTTCTCACTGGTACTCAATTAAAAGTGTTAATGATTGAGTCTTCCAACTGAAATGAGCTGTTCCTTTCCTTACTGTGTAGGTATAAACACGTGTGTGCACATGTGTGTGTCTCTGTGTGTTTGTTTGTGTGTTCATCTCTGTGTCTGAGTTTCTCTCTCACTCACAAGCTCTTTGAGTGTGTGTGTGTGCATGCGCACACACGCATGGATGTGTGTAGTTTCTATTTAGATCACAAGGTGAAATTCGTAATATTTTGTGGCTCAAAATAAGGCAGTGGAGTCACAAGGCTACTTCCTTTTATGAGTAAATACAACTTTAGCAAGAGAAGTCCATTGAGACACTTGGACAGGTCCTGTTACTTGAATGTTCAGAGAATGGCATTAAGAACATTTTTATATAAACTCAGCAAGATTGGCAAATAAGAAGAGGTTCTTGTAGAAGGACTTGGGCTGTGTTTGTCTTGAAACAGAATAAAACTAAAAAAAAACAGTCCTGAGTGGACTTGTAAAAACAGTGTGGTCTAATAATTGAGACATTAAGTAAAGATATATTGGTACCCAATGTCTTGATGTATAGCCTGCATTGGGAGGTACTATAAGCTGTGTGTATATATATGAAGGTAGACTACCTGGCTATATAAGTGCTCAAGTATTTTTTTAGGATTAAGCATATATTCATCTCAACACATAACACAAAGTCTGACTTTTATTTTGAATACACTAAATGCCCACTGATAAAATTTAAAATTAAATTTTAATTAGTACATAATGGTTGTAGAAAGTAAGTAGATATTTTTATTGAGATAATTTACACCTGGGAATAATAGGATTTGGGATCTGTTGTGTTTTTAAGGATTTAATAGCTTTATAGAGAGTCCATTCATACATCATCTCACTTATCCATTAGTGTTGTATGTGTTAAGGACTTTAGTTTTCCATATATGTTTACAACCATCACTACATTTGTTTTTAGAGTGTGAACATAAGCCCTTAAGAATTTAAGTATTTTGGAAAGCTTCTACTTCTGGACAAGGTGGTTCCCTTGTGTGGCTTGCTTTCAGGCATCTCAGTGCAATCTGGAGGACCTTGTGTTTCTAGGTTGGCTCTTCTGATGAATTCAGTAAGATACTCAGTAACCCACAGGATTGTCTCACTGTTTCCTCCCGCCCTTATGTCTCCAGGTTTTTCTTCATTTACTGCTCTAGAAAAAAGTGTTTTCTATCACCCTCCAGGACCTCATCTTATAACTTAGAGCACAATATTATATGTAGGAGTAGGCTGCTTGGAGTAGATGATATGATAAGAAAATATATTGGAAACTAATCAATTACTAATGCAGTTTTGTCATAAGAAACTAGTACAAACACGTTTTTTATTAAAGTCATAGATACTGGGGGAAATCATCAATGATGTGGAGGACCAAAGCTTATATTTATACAAACTCATCTATCAGGTTGGGCAAGGAGATACAGAAGCTGTAGAGTTTGGTTATCTTTCATGTTGGAGTTAATGATTACTATTATAAAATAAATATATTACTTCAGGATGAGAAAGACAAATAGTACATGCACTCTTTTATATGTGGACCCTAGGTTTTAAATTTTATATCTGTATGTATGAGGGAATAGGTGAAAGAATTAGAAAGAGACTCATGATAAGCTGTTAACTAACAAGGTAAAGATAGCAGACAATGTCCAATTTAGCTTTGTTTGGAATAAATGGCACAATTTCATTTTAACTCAGTAGCTGATGTCTGCCATATGGTAAGACTCTACAATGCATTGTTCCAGAAAACCATCTTTAAACAAAAAGATTTGGAAAGGGTTTATTCTTACTGGAAATTATTTTTGATTGATAAAAACCCCTGCCCCAGATTCTGTCTCACCTAAGAAGGAAGAAAACAGTCAATCAATGTTTGACCTACATGGAAACACTTTAAACATGGAAGAGACTAAGGAAAGAGAATGAGCAAAGGGGAAATTTTCAGCACTTGAGAAATATTTGTGACAATTCTGGGGCAGTTTATAGAATTTTAATCAAAACATACCAGTTCTCATCCTCTGTGACTTATCACTCAACAGCACAACATAATAAAACCACAATCACATGATGAAGAGTAGCAAAAGACCGACTTCCAGTGAGGGTGGGTTTGAGGAAAGCTCATGAGAAAGAAAGTATTAAGAATACCCAAGACATGGGATAGCATCGGTGGTATCTTAAGGTCTGCATAAGATCTGTTCAGGATCTTCTGGTTGTAGTGTCTCTGTTGAGAAGTCCTGTATAATTCTGATAGGTCTGGCTTTATATGTTTCATGGCCTTTCCCCCTTACATCTTTTAATATTCTTTCTTTGTTCTGTAAACTTAATGTTTTGATTATTATGTGGTGGAAGGATTTTCTTTTTTTGGTCCAATCTATTATGTATTCTATAGGTTTTTTTTTTCTGTACTTTTATGGACATTTTTCTTTAATTTAGGGATGTTTGCTTTTATGATTTTTGTAGAAAATGTTTTCTGGTTTTTTAAACTGGGAATCTTCATCTTTCTCTATTCCTACTATTATTAGCTCTGATATTTTTTGTGCCCCACATTTACTGAATGGGACACTGGCTGGGAACTTTGTACACTTTGCATTTTCTTTGACTGACATGTCAGTTTCTTCTAGGATATATTCTACACCTGAGATTCCTCCATCTCTTTTATTTTGTTTGTTATGTATGCTTGCATTTGCAATTCCTGTTCTCCTTCCTAGACTTTCCATTTCCAGGCTAGTGTCCATTTGTTATTTCTTTGTTGTTCATTTACATAATGTTCTTTTACTCAATATAATATTATTCAACTACTAAAAATGAGAACATCATGAATTTTGCAGACAAATAGAACTAGATGGAACTAGTTGGTGATATTTTCTAGATGGAACTAGAACATATCAGCCTGAGTGAGTTAATCCAGACCCAAAAGAACATGCATAGTATGTACTCACTGATAAGTGAATATTAGCCAAAAGGTACAGAATATCCAGGATACAACCCATAGACAGTATGAAGTTTAAGAAGAAGGAAGGCCCAAGTGAGGTTGTTTCAATCCCACTTACAAGGGGAACAAAATAATCACAGGAGGCAAAGGGAAGGAGGGAATCTGTATAGGAGAGGGGAGAAGGAAGAGAAGGGGGGCAGGAACAGGTTAGGGGAGAAAAGAGAGAATCCCAGAGGCCAGGACAATAAATGGAAATATGCAGCTGCTAGGGTTTAGGGTGGGGTGTGGGGGAACTCTAGAAAGTTTCAGAGACCTAGGATGTGAGAGGATTTCAGAAATCAATGGGAGTGACCTTAGTCTCAATGCCCCATGGTGGAGAGATAGAACCTGGAGAGATTACATCTCATAGATAGAGCCTCCAGTGGTGGGGTGTGGTCACTAAACCTTAAAATTTTTGACCCAGAATTATTCTTATGCAAAAGAAATACAGCAACAAAAATGGAGTAGAGACTGAAGCAAAGGCCGTCTGGTGACCAACCAACTTGGGATCTCTCCCATGTACAGGCACCAAACCCTAACATTACTACTGACACTGTATTGTGGTTGCAGACAGAAGCCTAGTATGGCTGTCCTCTGATAGACTCTATCAGCAGCTGCCTAACACAGATGCAGATGCTTACACCGATCCTTAAAATGAGGTCAAACCCTATTGGAAGTGTTAGAGAAAGGATTGGCGAGCTGTAGAAAATGGCAATCTCACAGGAAGACCAACAGTGTTAACTAACATGTACTCTTGGAAGCTCCCAGAGACAGAGCGCATACATGGGCTAGCTCAAGGCCCAGCACATATGTAGCAGAGGATTGCCTTGTCTGGCCTCAATAGGAGAAGATGTGCCTAATCCTCTAGAGACTTGATGCCCCAGGGAAGGAGGATGTGGGGATCAGGGAACACCCTTCCATAGGTGAAATCAAGGGAGATGAAATGAAGAACTCTAGGTAGGGGATTTGGAGGAGGCAACATTTGCGATTTCAATAATTAAAATAAGTAATTAAAAACCCACAAATACTGGAGGGATCTAAAACCACAGTTTAAAAACAATATGAGTTCTAGACAAATTTACATACACACTGAATGCTTTCGATTATGTGATAGGATAAATCTGGATTCAAGGAAAATCATGCAAGGCTTGCCAAACATCAAGAGAAAACACTCAGAGCAGAGTCAGAAGACTATACAAATATGAAATAGATGTTAGTTAGAATTAGAGGAGACAAAACTGGCATTAACATGACAGGGCTTTAATAGATAGCACTGACTTTTCCTTAAAAAGTTAGTAAATAGAGCATAGGTTTAAAAACTCAACCTCCTGGAAATTAAAGATTGTAACTATGACATGTCCTTAAAACTGGTTTGGTTGATCTTGGCAGGTAGGTGAACTGGTAAACTGCTCGTCTAAGCGTTTGGATAGGAAAGACCTATTAAAAGCTGGTAAAGATATGGTGGCCACTGGTGATTTCAGAACTCCAGAGTCAGAGACAGGGGGATTCCCAAGGCAAACTGGCTACCACACTATCTAGAATGGACTTCCTTTGGGTTTAATTGAAATCCTATCTCAATAAATAAAGGGAAAGACACCTGTGCAGGTTATTTTTTGTCAACATAATATAGATTAGAGTCACTTTGGTAGAGGGTATTTCCAGATTTTGTAGAGTTGGAATGTTACAGATTCACAACTATTTTATCTTCAGCTATTTTTAGTCTACTTGTGGCTATAAAATAATGCATTTTAGAATGTATTAACTAAGCATACCACTAGTTTTCAGTACCCAATAGGTAAGAATGCTATCAGATGTTATCTGAAGCCAATCTCCCACTTTGCTGTAATCTGGTGACCTGATGTTTCACCAACTCTTTGAAAAGTTCCTTTTATATTTATATTATTTTTTCCGTAACTATACAAACTTCATGGGACTCTTTTCACATTAAAGCATATTAATATGGTGAGATTAAGGTAGTAAGTAGCATCTGTATCCATATGCCAAAGCTGTGCTCATTTACATTTGGCCTAAGAAAGAACACCGAATCCCTTCCAGCTAGGAACTGTAAACTGTTTAATGCACATTTCACAGTTTTGTGAATGAACTTTTATTATTATCCTTCTCCTCCATCCAAGTAATTTTGCAGTAAGGAGTTGATCCTATTCCCCTGCCTTGATGGGGTTGGAATAATCAGGAAAGTAGAGGACCTAAAACTTAAAAAGTTACAGTGAGAAGTGGGTGGGGTATAGAAATAAACAGAGGAAGTTGTGTGGATGGAAGGATCAAGTCTCAAAGTTAGTTACAGATAATAAACTGTGTTAGCAATTATTTTCAGTCCTACCTTGAGCTTGAAATGTAGTCTCATTTTCAATAACTGTGTATTTCATACTAAAAGTGTATTGCTTTTTATGAATAACCAGCAATGTGGATTAACGTGACTATAGATTCACAGGACTGCCTTCTTAGGACACCAACATGATATAGCCTTTGGCCCACTTTGTCATAAGTAAATTATTAATTCTTTCTAAGCAATTATATGGGGAAATCCCTTAATTTATATAACAGGTTTATTATTTGTCTGTAAATAACAAAGTTAATTTTCTAACATCATCATAAAACTTCCCTGCTTATTTGAAAATTAATCTATTATTGTTATAATTAATTGTACTGGGCAAAGAAAATACCCAAACCTGAGAAATGTGATTTCTTTCTTAAGGTTTCTCCTTGGAAGAAAATATAATTGGGGCTGGTGTCTTTTTCAGTGTGAAATAAGCCCATGTTTCTGAACACTTGAGCAACAGCTGCTGCTACTAATGAAGAAAGTTGTAGAACCCTTTCCAGACAAAATGAGTCCTTAGGAAGAGCTCTTAGAGTCTGCAGTGAGGAAGCTCATGGGGGTAGCAGGGCTAGGTTATTAATCCACAAAGCTGTTCCTAATGACTCTCTTCTTCACAGTCTTTCCTACCATTTTGGCCTATATCTCTTCAAACTGTAAGCCAAACTACTTCCTCTTACAGGTTCCATCTTGTCTGATACTTGGGCACAGAAAAAAAACTGTAAGTAACACAGGGCTTTGTATCCTGAGTATCACATTTACCCCATAATGATGTACTTTCTTATTTCTGTTGTTAATGTTATGACTGAGATGCCATGTGTCTCTTACTGGTGATAGGTTTCACATGTGACCCACCTTGGCCTCAAACTGGTGGTCATTCTACCTCAGTTTCTTAGGAGCTTGAATCATGGGTGTGCATCACTCTTTCTGGTTTCTAGTGCTTTCTAACTGGACAGCATCAAGAAGTCAAAGTTGAGGATTAGTTACTTAGGTGTTTCATTTTATAGTTCATGTGTAAAAGTCTCATAAAGTAAACATTCTATGATTATGAGATTCAGCAAACTACACATTTTGCCATTATCACACTTAATATCCAGAGTCGAACCAGTGGCGTAGTCACATGTCTGTTCTTAGAATGGGTGATTTTTCATGTTGCTTTTGTACATCGTTGAGAGGGTGATTTTGAACTTTAGCTATGAGGATGGATGTCTTTCTACATTCCATTTTGTAAGTATTTACTGTACATTCTTAGTCCTGTGTTTCAGTTTATAATCAGTTAGGTTTTGTTGTTAGATCTCTTTGTCGATATGTAGGTTTCTTCTTAGCCTTTGGTATTTTCATCCTGAAGAGCTAAACAAAGCTCTCAGTGCTGCCTTTGGATTTTTATTTTACATGGTTCATGGTTTACCATTCTGTTTTTTGAATTGAACTCATAACACAGGTATATGTGAAGTGAGATTTCTGTAGACAACACATATTTGAATTGTATATATCTTTTCAACTTGGACAAGTCTGCCCCTGAATTAATATATTTTGAAACTATGTATCTTATATCATTTCTATTTACTATATCTTAATTCTGTCTAATTTTAGTTTTTTTTTCAGTTACTCTGTGTATCTTTTCTGCATCACTTCTCTGTTTCATGTTCCAGCATCACTGAGAGTTACCTGGATCCATTTTTGAAGATTTCATGTTGACTCTGCACAGGGATGTCCTGGTTGCTTACTACAGTCTGACATCACGATGCTTTTGATATCCTAACATTCTTTTCTGTCTCATTTCTTCCTGAATTATCCAGAACGTCACCATACAGTTCTAGATAGCCTAAAATGGACATACCTGTTATGTTTATACAAGCATTTTATATAGGTACTCAATACATTGTCCTATTCTGCTGTATTATATTGATGTGCACTTAATATCCATGGGTTTTCTGTGTTTTTTATTCTGTGCTTTCTTTGTGTCATAGGAGAATGATTAACTAGACTTCCATAAAGAATGCCTTAACTAGGGTTATATTGTTGTGATAAACCTCATTATCAAAGGCAACTTGTAGATAAAATAATATATTTATGCTTATACTTCTAGGATACAGTCCTGATATACAACTAGTCACTAAGGGCAGACAGAACAGGAACGTAAGTGAGTCAGGATCCCGTAGACAATAGCTGATGTAGAGGCCATTTACAAGTGTAGCTATTGCTTTGTCCTTAGGATTTGCTCAGGCTACTTTCCTTTCCTGGACCAAACTGCCACCAAGGGTGGCACCTCCACATGTACTGGATCTTCCAACATTAATCACTAATCAAGAAAATGGCATTGGATTGTATGATGGGTATTCTAAGCTTTTGGGCTAATATCCACTTATCAGTGAGTACATACCATGTGTGTTATTTTGTTATTGGGTTACCTCATTCAGGATGAAAATTTTCTAATTCCATCCATTTGCCTAAGAATTTCATGAAGTCATTGTTTTTAGTAGATGAGTAGTACTCCATTGTGTAAATGAACCAAATTTTCTGTACCTATTCTTCTGTTGAAGGACATCTGGGATCTTTCCAGTTTCTGGCTATAATAAATAAGGCTGCTATAAACATAGTAGTGCATGTGTTCTTGTTATATGTTGTAGCATCTCCTGCGTATATGTCCAGGAGTAGTATAGCTGGATCCTCAGGTAATATTATATCCAGTTTTCTGAGGAACCACCAGACTGATTTCCACAGTAGTTGTACCAGCTTGAAATCCCACCAACAATGGAGGAATGTTCCTCTTTCTCCACATCTTTCCCAAAATCTCTTGTCACCTGAGTTGCTCATCTTAGCCATTCTGACTGGTGTGAGGTAGAATCTTAGGGTTGTTTTGATTTGCATTTCCCTGATGACTAAGAATGTTGAACAGTTCTTTACATGCTTCTCAGACACTTGATATTTCTCAGTTGAGAATTCTTTGTTTAGCTCTGTACCTATTTTTTAATAAAGCTATTTTCACAGACCACATGAAGCTCAAGAAGAAGAAAGATCAAATTGTGTCACTCAGAAGGGGAATAAAATACTTACACCAGGAAATACAGGGACAAAGAGTGAAGTAGAGCCTGAAGAAGGCCATCAGGAGACTGTCCAACTTGGGGATCCATCCCATATGAAACCACCAAATGCAGTCACTATTGCTGATGTCAAAAGTGCATGCTGACAGGAGCTTGATATAGATGTCTCCTGTGAGGCTCTGCTGGAGCATTACTGATGCAAATTAAGATGCTTGCAGCTGACAATAGAAATGAGCAGGTGGACCCCAATGGGAGAGTTAGGGAAAGGACTAAAGGAGCTGAAGGGGTTTACAACCCTATAGGAAAAAAAAAAAAAAACACAGTATCTACCGACTAGACCCCCGTCCTAGGACTCCCAGAGGCTAAACTACCAACCAAAGAGTACACATGGAGGAACCCATGACGTCAGCCTCATATGTAGCAGAGGATGTATGGTCTTATTGGACTTCAGTGAGAGGACATGCCCTTGCTTCTGTGAAGATTTGATGTCCCAGGGTAGGGGATTGCCAGGGCAGGGGGGTGGGAGGAAGGGAGTGAGTGGGTGGGAGAGTACCCTCAAAGAAGCAGGGGGAGGGGGATAGAATAGGAGGTTTTGGGAGGGGAAACCCTGGGAAAGAGGATGACATTTGAAATGTAAATTTAAAAATCTGAAACAAGAAAAAAATGAAAAAAGAAAATGCATGGAAGTTTTAGAGGGTTTGGTTGGTTGATAATATTATTCTTCCCATGAGGTTGCAACTCCTTTCAGCTCTTTCAGTCTTTTCTTTATCAACTTCATTGGGGTCCCCATGTTCAGTCCTCAAACTTTGGGCACACATTGAGAGACCTATTGATCCTGTTGCATATGTAGCTGAAGATATCAGTGTCTGGCATCAATGTGAGAAGAGGTCTTTGGTCCAAGGAGGGCATATTTTCTAAATGTTGGGGAATGCCAATGCAATGGGGTGGAGAGAGTGATTGGGAGGGAGTGCATCTTCCTGAAGGCAAATGGAGGGGGGGGAATGAGAGGGGAGCAGGAGGAAAGGGATAACATCTCAAATGTAAATACAGAGTATCTAATAAAAAAGACCCCCCCAAAAAAAGAAAAAACAAAGAAAGAAAATGTCCCCACAAGCTTGTCCTAAAAGCTCATCTTATCTAGACATGTTTTCAGTTGGAATTTTCTTCCCAAATGGATCTAGCCTGTTTCAAGTTGACAAAACCTAGAGAGTTCAAAGGCATACAATTATATGTCAAAGCCAAGCATTATCAGTTTCTGTATACATTCTTAGTTCCATATTCATAATTTTATTTGTATGGCTGAAATTTTCATAATAACTCTTATTAGACAGCAATTATTAATACCATTATTTTATAGGCAGGCTATTAAAGCAAAAAAAAAAAAAAAGTGAATCTCCTTATGATTATGAAACCAAGAATAGCTCATAGTTTCTGAGTATAGCTTTTGTTAGACTCTAATTATTATCTTTTGTATGTTTAACTTTTATCAGCCTGTGTCGTATAGGTCTATATATGAAAAACTAAGTTAGCATACATGTTAGTCACCAAAAATCTACTTGGCAGGGACACTCACGCATAGAGTGAGGAGTGGGGGAGCATTTTACTTGCCTTTAGAATATTTTCAGGCTAATGGATATTAGCATGAATGTGAGAGTAGAAAATATAGTGTGTTCATCTAACGAGAAAAAGTAAAATGCTCTAAAATAATTAACTATGGATGCATCCCTACAGAAATAATATTTTGATACAATGCTGAATAAAGAACCAGTCTGATAGAAAAGAATAGAGCTTTTCAAGGGGAGAGAGAGCGAGAGAGAGAGAGAGAGAGAGAGAGAGAGAGAGAGAGAGAGAGAGAGAGAGAGATTTAAAGAAGACAAGACAGAATCCTTCAGAAGTGGAAGAGGACAGTGATGTTGACTCAACTAAGAACCAGGAAGTGTAGGATTTTTGCACTATGAAGAAGGTGTTGTGGTTGAGGTGAGCTGAATCCTTATGGGCAAATGGGCTCTGAACTTTGAAGTTGGTGGCTTGGGATAATCTCTCTCAGTCTTCACCTGTAAAATGCAGGCATAATCTTGTATTCTCTTGTGATAACCTGGAGTCAATAGAGACCTTGGTCTGGGCAAAGAATTGGTAGGTTACCCATACTGGTGGAAAATGCAACAAAACCTCTTGTAAAGTTAGGGTGTGAGTCACTGTATGGAAATATTACTGAGATCAAGGTCAGCTTGTGCTGATAAAACCCTCAAACCACCCACATGAGAGAACACATCAAACCTATCCTGTCAAAGGCTCATGTTCACTTCAGTATGTTCTTGGCTAAAGGAAAAGAACCCATGGGTTTTGCAGAAGTTGCTTTTTTCAATATAGAATTTTTCACACCTTTTGTACAAATGTCACTGTCTTGATTAAAAAAATATTTTTATTGGTACCCAAGCTGGCAATCTCTGCAAGTGATGCTGTAAAAGCTACATTCTTTAAAACATACCAGCCCCAGTGTGGGCCAGAAAACAATAAAATCATCAGAGCCAAATTGGAATGTGATGGCCCTTACTCCAAGAGCTTGTTGCAGACATTATTTTACAACTAACCCATTGCAACTAAGGTTGTACCAGTCTGCCGGTAAAATACACATTTTCAATTTTTCTTGATTTTATTTCTTGTTCTTTGTAACCTTTAAAGTATCAGTTTTGGATGGTTTTGTGAGTTTTATCATGGAAACACTTTCCTGAAGGACATCAAAGACATCACCAACCTATACTTCTGTGCTAGTTAATTGTTTAAAGATGAACTGAGCCAAGATATTAAAAAGATTCCTTTCAGAAAGCAACACAAAATCAGATATATCCATCTTAATCATGTAAAGGGTTTCTTTTTTCGCTCAGAAAAAGAAACTTAGGACCTGCTAACTTTGACTAATTCCCTTTGTCATTTGGGAATAATCCCTAATGGAAGCTTCTCCAGACACTGCAGAGAACCTCCCTTTGGAAAGTAGAGGCTCCCGTTTGTTCTAGTCATCACTTCTTGAAGCCTAGTGCCAACTATACTTTGGTGGAGGCAGCACCAGGTACAAGGGTGACATGCAGGAGGTTGGGTAATTGTATTTGCAAATTGTTATTATATGGTTTAGAACACTCATTATACATATACCTTGGACATTTTTTCTCAAGAATCTTTGCTTACAGTGTATACCTGTCCCCCTTCCTAGACAAATTTACTCATTTACTGGGGAAGTGCTAAGATTGCTACCAGATAGATTTCCAAGTCTTCTCTTTTTCTCTCATTAGAAATAAAAGAACCAACACCATTTAATCATTGTTGAACATCTGTTTTGCATTATTTATCATGACCAGAAACTTCACAAGCACAAAATGTTGATTTCACTGTATCTATTCACATATGAAAACACTAATGGCTAAACACAACCCAATAAAATGCTACCCTGAAAGCTAGTTCCAAACAGTCTTGGAGTCCAACATTCCATCTGTCCATAGATAGTGTTATTATGACAGAATGGCTCCAATGACTTGGGCAGAGAGGGTTGAATAAAAACAGCAACTTCCCTATTTTTACTCAGGGATCTAAAGCAAACTCACTGAGATGTGATTTCATTTTCATGTAACAGTTATTTTCAATAAAAATATACTTACATCACTTCCCAATTCTCTTTTCTTCCTCCAACCTCTCTTTCTCTATCTCAAATTCACGGTTCCTCTTTCTCTAGTTGTTACATAGAGAGACCCTGTTATGCCCAGGACCAATGGACGCATCTGTGTCAGAGTTTCTGTGGCTAGTGCTGAGGTATGGTTTCTTTACATGTTAAAATAAGAGGTTTATAAGGTCTTTGCGACAATAAAATAATCTAAGTTTGCAAATGCACATGACACATTGCCTGATAGCATGAAGTTCAGCTCTGCTTCAGTTTGCACTGTGTAAATGCCTCAAAGGTCAACAAGAAGTCACTGGCTATCTATCCTCCTATGGCACTTGACTAACCCATCCATAAAGACATGAAAAAGTTATGGTATTGGGCACATGAAAAGATATGTCCACACATGCTTCTCTTCAGTATTGGGAAGGAACTCACAAAGGGCTTCTGTTGACTTTTCATTTCTTACATTGCCATTGCCTAGAATGAGTGTAGATGTCCTTGTTTGTATTGATATTCCTCGCACATCTTAACAATTTCATAATATGTTAGCAAAATTTAACAACCAGAAAGAGAACCCATTGTTGCTTCTAGTTTTTAGACTGAAAATCTTTGTATATGTATATGTGTATGTATACGAAATATATGTATGTTATGTATAATATATATGTATGTTTATGTAAAAGTATGATTTCAATATTCATCAATAGTACACATGAAGATACACACACTACTACCAAAAATTCTACCTTTATATCTTTAACTTTTATTTAGCATTCATTGTTTGAACTAATGTATTTATATTTTAAATACTCAGAACATCAATAAAATGTTTTAAAGAATGACCAAGACTGAGTGTTTGATCAATGCAATGGATGCTTCTGTTCTTTCCTGTTGGATCCAAGGTAATTCTGGACACATAGTAGATACTTTGCTATAGCAGTATATTAGTTGGCCCCTTTGATGATGAACACCAAAAGTTTATAATACATCCTAGTTAAGGATAGTTTACTTGCGTCAATCATTGCCATTTTCAAGTTCAAGCTGTAGCACTGCTCAGGAAAAAAAAGCAGCAAATCTAAGACATTACTAGTAGCTATGAAATGACAATAACACGGTCAGCATCAGTAATAACAGTAAAAACTAATTGCAGTTATTGAATTCCTTTCATATGCCAGGTATACACTTAAGGCTCTGTATATTATCTTATTTGGTCTTCAGGAAAGGGACCTATAATACTACAAAGTTCATTCATGAATGAGAATGTAAGGCACAGGAAGCTAAATAATCTACCCAATGCATTAAATATAAATGGTATATATGTTCTGTATAAGTGTAAATTGCAGATATATACTATCTGTATTTCTTGAATTATGAGAGATAGTTTTCTAAGGCAGTTAGTCGTAGGAAATTGTTTTTATAGAAAACCAAGGAGGACTTGCTCTGTTGTAGAAAGGCTGTGTAACTAAAATGTATTACATAACATGTTAAAAGGTACAAGCCATAGAAGTAGCATGATACATTTGTATTTCTATAAGGAGTTAGCATTGAAAGGATCTTAACATTTAAATAAAAATTGCTAAAAAATTTAGAAACCCTTAGATTGTAAGAATTTCCATAATTATTTGGATAAGCTAATTGTCAAACAAAATTGAAAGGTAAGTAGGATCAAGAGTACCAGGAGATTCTATGCCAATTTACAGACACATATATACATGCTTACTAATTTATACAAACACACGTAAATTTATTTTAATTGAGTCAGACAAATTGAGAAGAAATATTTACAGATGTGTCTTGAAAGATCTAAGATGTATAGCCATGATATATTGATGATAATACAATGCCTGTAATGAAATAAACCCACCAGCATTCCAAGGACAAAAGGCTGGCTTTGTATAAAACACTTTTTTTAAGCTGAGTAACAGTAGTCTCCGAAATCCAGTCATATGGAATTGTGCTATACTGACAGTTTTCTCCTTATGTTGAAGAGTTATTGGCTGGTAGTAAATTATGGATGATCTAAATAGTGTATATGAGACATGAAATATTTCTGGTAGCTTATAAAACAGCAGTGTAGGAGATATTACTCAAGCCATTGAGTGTAGTAGGAATTTGCTGCTGTTTTTTTATTATTATTAAACTTTGTAGACTTTTATTTTTCAAACATACTTTGTTTAATAAATGTGTTTAAATGCTTTAACTTCTCTTCTTTAACCACTCATCAGGGGTAGTAGGTATGAGAGGTTGATTGGGCAAAGGAGGATGTGGACCTGTCTAAAAATAGTTCTTTGGGATGGATACAATCTTTACTGTCAGGATATCAGCAGTTCATTTCACACGAACAAGCAGTAGTAGCTCGATCCACTCTCAAACACCATTTATGAATCAACAATAGCAGTTCAATCCAGAAGAAACCTCAAGGCTCTGCCTATCAGCCTGTGTCCATGGAAGTGGCAAGCAGTCAGAATTTTGGTGCATTTCTTTCTATGGAGTCATGACAAATAGTGATCAGCATTGAGTGGCAAGGAGAGAGCATACACCAAACAAGCGTTCTGCACTGTGGGTTATACTTATATCTTTTCCAGATATCACATGTCCCCTCAAGTGTCTGCTCTAACAAAACATCACAGGCCCTTTTTCCATGAAGGGCCCAGAAAAACAGCAGGTATCTTTTCTCAGCAAAACATCCTTCTACCTGTCAATTTCAGCAAAAACATCCTCTCATAAGACAGTTTCCAGGAAAAGATAACTTTAAACAACTGAGTCTTGAAAGAAACTAGAAATTTCCACTTTAGAACTTCACTATAAGCCTGTTTTGGTATAGGTAAAAATTCTTATAAGCCAAATTTTATTTATAATACTTTTTTATTTTTTGAAATTAAAATATGATTACATTGCTTTCTATCTTCCCCTTCTTCTTTAAACCCTTCCCATAAACCATTCTTTAGCTTTCTTTTAAACCTATGGGTTTTATTTCTTTAATTGTTGATATAAGTGAAAAACAGCATTCTGCGCAGTTCATACAATGTAATTAGAATGCTCTGAATTTTTCAGGTGGTATGAAGGCTTTTTTTGTATTGTAAATTCTTTTTTGGTTTAGGGCCCCTGGATGTGTAGAAGGGACAATATTTTTCTGTTTAAATGTACCCACACATATGCAGGTGGCCACAAAGGCTAGAACAGGGCAATATACTCAATGAAGCAAAAATTACAGGTTAATGGGAGCTCCCTGGGGTTGTTGCTGGAAACCAACCTCAAGTCTTCTGGAAGAACAAGAAGCGCTCTTGGCCACTGACAAATCTCTCTAATCCCAGAGACTTTTACATTGCTCATTAATATCTGCTAGACCTGTGGTGAAAAGACATCAAATGATTTGTTCAAACTCACTTTTCCAGACCATCAGAATGGCCAGGCTCGAAGCCCATTTTCTGTGTGCTCAACACTTGACAGGCATAGTATCAGGACAAAAGAATTCAGAACCTCCATGCTCTGAGCTGGTGTGCAAACTCTGAGCTGCACTCGAGGCAATCTTCAGTATTTATCCTCTGCTCACCAAAGGCACACGGGTAAGAAGGGAATCTTTGGTAGACACATAAAAATAAATTTAGTATAAGACACATAGACGACGTAGAGGGAAGTGACAGCAGCTTTTGAAGTATACATGGTAGCACGTGCTAAAAGAGCAGAAACATCATGCTTGAGATGTGGAGCTGAAAGATCACAGGACTGGGTCATAGATGACAGCATTTTGCTTCAGAAGCCACCAATCAGAACGCTGCACATATCCTTAATAGGATGAAAACATAGACTTTAAGACACTCATTTAGTGACGTTCAGCTTCATGCTTTGGATAGATTATAGAAAGTTGAAATCTACTTAATGAAAGTCTTTTCTGAAATCCCATTTGATCTAAGAGATCTTAAACATGTTTTGGCAGAACTGTCATTTCAGAAGGATAACAGATGACAATATATGCTTCATAATTAATGATGAGGGAAATGAATTCAGTTTTAGTATTGAACTGTCAAAGGTACATAAAACTTTCAATGGGAATGTGAAAATGTGTCAGTTATTTTTCCTGTGACTCTGTTGAAAATCACTTTTTAATTAAAATATAAAAATTCTTAATTAAGCTAACAAACAAAAGTTTGAACACTGGGTGATATTCAGCAGGAAACCCTCCAATCACATTCAAGTTTAATGAACAAAAGGTAACCTGATTAAAGGAATGTGTCCAGACAAAGGTAAGTGAGAGTGAAAACGACCCACTGCTGTTTCAGTTCTGTGTCTATGGCCTAGAGAGAGTGATGAACTAAATGAGAAACAACCCCATAGCCCCGGGGATGTGCATTGGTCCCCAGTTGGTGGTACTGTTTGGAGAGCTTTTCTGGTACTAGGGTGTGCTTTTATATTCAAAGCCTTAGGCTACTTCTAGTTTGCTCTCTTTGCTTTATGTTTGCAATATCAAACGTCAGCTCTTCCTCCTGCTACAGATGCTATGCTGGTTGCCAGTTGCCATGGTTCCCCATCATTTTGAACTCCAACTCCCTGGAACCCTTAACTCAAAATAAAGTCTTGCTTCCACAAGTTACTATTGCAGAGCTTTGGGGCTTCATTTTGTGGTTTAATGAGACATGTGGAGGCATGTGTATAGATTAAAGCTGTCAGTCTGCTTGCTGGGGCAATCTCCCCGCTAGCTTCTAACTTAACCTGACTTCTCTGCCATTGTGTTCTTCCAAGTGCTTCTCACTGCTCTACCTCCCTGCTGCGTTCTCATCCATGTTTGTTCTCTCTGCCTGGTATTTCTACTCCCTTTGCCCCACCTCCAGCTGCCAGCTCTTTATTTATCATAAGCCACACTCCTTTCTCACACAAAGGAGCTATTAGCATAGTGTGGGAGGTTTTATAGTTTACACATTCTGAGGTAATCAGTAGCATCCCTCCAACCAGTCCCTATCATTTTACCTTTTAGGGCAGTGTGACCTTCTGTGATGCCCGCTCCCCCCCCACACACACGCATAGTGGCATGCTTTTTAACATGATAATCTCAGAGAATCAGATAGAGAAGCAACTAGCATTTGCATATAGAAAGCAGGAAATGGGCCATAAAAATGACAATATCAAATATCCTACAGGTACTTGGCATTAATAACACAGTGAATAATAGTCCACATTTGAAAATGCAGGGCCTTATCAACAGAGACATTTGATATAGTATGTGTAGGGAATCCCAACAAGTGACTTTAATCATGGTGTTTGGTCAAAGCAAATGTTTTGGTCATGGTGGTTCATTACAACAATAAATATCCTAAGTAGAACAGATTCTGGTGCCAGACCAGGAGCTATTGCTTTGAAAGACCTGATCATATTGGAGGATTATGGAAGGAGGTAAAGCACTTAGAACTGGTAAAGACCATTGAGTACTCCGAGCTCAGTAGATTGTTTGTGGGTGTTGGGATAATCTTTCTTTACTTTGTATGAAGGAGAGCCTCTGTATATTCCATTGTTAATTTTGAAATGGCAAAAAGCTAAGAGCTAGCATGCTCTTGGTATTGTATATTTCTATGGTTCATCTCCTGTTATTATATTTTTCCATTTTTACCAGCCTAAAGTCAATGTAGAAATGTATCAGAGGTTATTTGACCACTGATTGGTTGAAATAAAGAGCTGATGGCCAATAGTTGAGGAAGGAAGTAGAGGCAGGTATAGGAGATTTGGGAGGAGACATGGAGGGGACCAGAGAGCAGCACATTAGAGCGGTAAAAGACAAGCGATGTGGCAGTTCATTGGCTAGATAGGTTAATTTAGATGAGTTGGCTGGGGGACTGCCCTAGCAAGTGGTCTACACTTTAATCTATAATAAAAATCTCATGTCCAGTAAGTCTGAGAAAGTCTTGCTATATGTGGAAATTTAGAGGGTATGGTTAAGAACAGTTCAAATAATGGTGGCATGGTTGTGAAGTTTCTCAGAACTTCCCTCTGAAGTTTGGAGAGTTCCTTGAAGATGCAACTTAGAACATTGATATTTTGGATTAAGAACCACTAGATGGAATCCTCTACTTCACAGGGTTAATTGATACTGGTCATCTGAGGCTGAAGAATTAGTCATGATTAAGAAGAGGAAAGAATCATGCAGGTTGGTAGTCTGGGGAGTATTTTTTCAGTGATGGACTGTGATGAGGTAGAAGAAAACCTTTTCTTGCCAAGGTGATTTTGGTTGTGATGCTTGATCCTAGAAATAGAAACACGAAAATAGCTAACTACTTAAGCTTAGAATTTGCCTCATATATGTACATAGCACTTCCTGAGTTCATTAGCCTCCTAATTGTTACAGACAATAATTTTAGGAACATTTTTATTACATTATAGCTGTTGAACATATATTCTCTCTGTCTCTCTGTCTTGCTATCTCTCTCTGTCTATGTCTCTTTTTCACACAGACATACAGATACATGCACATACAGACATATGAACAGAAACACACAGACACACACACACACACACACACACACACACACACACACACGTTGTTTTATATGGTATAGAGTAGATACTATAATTCATGTTACATAGTAGGAGCAGAAACAGTTTCTGACTTGTTCCCTGCTGTATTCTTATCAGGGCTGATGTTTTGGATTGAAGCGCTTTCTTGTTGATTAACCATCTTTGCTATCATGTGTATTTACTTCAAAACACCTTGTTTTAGTCTCTTCTATAATTAATGAGGAATTTCTTTTATTTAATTCTTAAGTGAAAGCCCTTACTTCAAACAGCTCTTTAATAATGCTATTTAGTGACATGAAAGAAGTGTATGTTTTTATAAATATTTTAGAAGGTGATTTGTAACAAGTTTTCATGATATGTCTTGTCTAATATAATGCTCTTTTTCTCTGTGACATAATTTTATTCTTTTACTGGGAGATTTGAGGAAATCAAAACCAAAGTAATGAAATATTTGGAAGATTGAATATCTTTCCTGGAAAGATCAGAATATGGCATTTTATTTGAGCATTTTCTTAAAGCCTCAATATTTTGTGATTTCTGGGATTGAATTATGAGACTTATTTCCAAGCCCCAGACTGACAGACTCTTTACATAGGTGCTTGATCCCTTATATCCTATCAATATGTACTAAAGTGGTGAATCTCCCACACAGAACTTTTCAGATAATCAAAATCATAAAAATCTCTAGTTTGGAAGTCTCAAATGTTCAGATGTCGAAGGCTAGTTTACTGGCTTACTGTGATTCAGGGAGGAGACAGTGTAAGGAAAAGATGACGGGGCACCAATGAAAGGAAAAGTCGCTGAAAGGAAGAGTCACAAGGCACCAATGTTGTGAGAGGATAACGATCCAAGTCACCGTACCAATGTTAGGGGAAGGATGAAGAGAGTAGGGGGCATATGGCCCATGGAGGTGCGGCGAGGCCTGGGGGCAAGGGATATGCCTCTGAGGGGTCCATGTTGGGAATCCCTTCCCTGAGGCACCAGCCACACAACAGTATAGTACAGAATAGTTTATGCAGGTCATGGGAGAGTTAAGAGGGTGGTAGAGGCAGAGAGAGAGAAGTAGAGGAGTAGAGGCCGGCCATGAGCACGTGGGAGAGAGGGGGGAAGGGAAATGGGAGAGCAAGGCTGCAAGAGCACAAGGGCAGGAGAGGCCAAGAGAGAGAGGAGGGGTCAAGCAGCTCCTTTATAGTGTCAGGTCACTGGGGCGGAGCATACCTGGCCACTGCTGGGTAATTGAGGGGTGGGGTATACCTGGCTGTTGCTAGGTAACTGAGGGGTGGGGTTTACAGAATCCCAACAGACAGGGTTTTATTTATTTATTTTTATTTATTTTATTTATTTTTAACTTTATTTTTTAAAAAACAAAGATAAAAGAACAAATTTTAAGCATTTTTTGTATAAATGTATACGAATACATTTTTGTCAGTGCTTTTTTTTTTTTTTTTTTTTTTTTTTTTTTTTTAAGGTTTGATATTCTGCATTAAGGTCTTACTAGTTACAATGAGCAAAAAGTACATGTAAAACAGGATGTAACCCAGAATTAGTCAAAGTATTCTTGGTGTGTAAGGATTGAGTATAATTTTTTTTTTTTACTTGAACTTCACACAGTCTGTGAGTTGTTTCTGGGGTAGGCCGAGCTTTCTGGGGTTAGTATCCCATTATCAGTGACTGCACATTAGAGACAGGGCTTTTAAAGCCAGAGTCAATGAGAGGAAGACAAAAATTTTGGAGTTTGCCTTTGAAGGGGAAATTGGCATCTTAGCCTCATCTCTTTCTTTTTCATACCCTGCGGGAGAGGAGAGCAATTTCTCCCGGCATTTCTACTGTGATGTGCTTCCTCATCTAGACACAAAGAGGAGGAGCAGACATTCAATGTTCTTTACAAGATGGAAAAACATTGGACAGAGTGGCAAGGTAGGAAAAGCCCCATGTTCTATCATTTCTACGAGAGGCTGGTATTCCTCCTGAAAACACATCCATAGTTTTCAATTCTTCAAAATGAAGTAAATTCCAAAGGGTCTCTGGTGCATCCTTGTCTGTAAGTCCCTTTGTAGAATGTGCTTTTTTATAAAACCACAGTTTATTATAAAGCCAGATCAACTGAGCAATGATTATGTTTCTAAACTTAGTATGTTTTTAATGTTTCTGAAAATTTACAGTTGCAAAAGGATTGGCAATTGAATTATTCAAAGTAGTGACATCTTATTAATGCCAATAAAAGAAGAATTTCTTTGAGAAAAATTTTAAATCAATCTTTTGCTGTGTTGACTATCCAGTAATGACTTATATAAAAAATAACATTCATCGTACTTTGGAAAATCAGAGGCACACAAGGAAGCAACTATTTTGCATTGATTTCCAACTCAGACAGAATTTTTGTATCTATTGGAAAAATAGTGGAAGAAAATATTCACCTTATATTTCATAAAATATTAATCTAGGGTCTTTATTAAACTATTAATACTTGTTACAGGAAGCTAATATTTGAGTATCCTGTATTCAGCAGTGTGGCTGGAGAATAAATTTATCTCGACAAGCAGTTATGTACATTATATCAGGGATCATGCACAAGAAACATCTATTTTTCATTTTTAAATTTGGTTTTTAGGTGAGATGTAATTTAAAAAAAAAACAAGTACTCTATTCTAAGGAATCTCATTAAGGTCTCTAATTAGAGGGCAGAGATGACCCCAAAAACTGTCATAAAAGCATTAACCTCTGTGGAGAGTAGCCCTCTCTGATCTCATCTTTAGATGTATTTGTGTATGTGTATGTGTGTGTACATATGTTAATATTTTTCCATTTTAAAGTTATATGTGTGTGTGTGTGTGTGTGTGTGTGTATTGTGTGTTTGACCCAATTAACGGGGAGTTTTGACTTTCGCTTCTGCGGTCTTTATGGACACATTCACTTCCTCCTTAGTGATGGGTGATCTTATGGAAGGGTAATGGAGTAGACACTTGAAGTGTGACACATTCATATTGCACACAAGTTTGTATTAAACTTTGAGGACTCTCATGTCATCTCTTTAGATGCGGATTTTTGTTTTCTGCCCACCTCCTCATACTTAATTTTATCTTACAGAAGTACCAAAGTTTTTATACCAAGTTTCTTTGACAGAAAACAACTGTATCGCACTGATAAGTCAACCACAGAATACAACATGCCTTTAAATTTGATTATAGAGAATATTTTTCTTAATTAAAACCAATTTACAGGTTTCTACTGAAAAAGAGAAATCACCATAATGTGGGAGAGTACAAAAACAGTATCTTGAAAGACATACAGGTGAGGACTTCCTTTGGCTGCATGAAAATAAAATAATAAAATAATAATAATAATAATAATAATATACTATTATTATTGTTGTTGTAGTTATTATTATTAATTAATTAAAGCAAAAACACCAAACAGCATATGTGTAGCCAGACTTCCTTGAAAGTCACTCTTCTGGTAACTGATTTAGTCCTGGAAGACCTAAAAATTTCTCTTTGTACAGCTATTGTCCCTTGCAGGGTGGTGTTTCTGTTAAAGTCTAACACACTGTTAAAGTCTTTTTTACTTCTCATCCTTGGTGCTGGAAGGTCAAGTCTCTGAAGATTTTGAGTGAGAACAAAACATCTTCATATTGTAACTTCATACAAATGCTAATTCAGTTGTTTGATTTATTGTTTCATGCTCTTTCTTTCTCTGCCGAATTTACTACACATTTGTCTGTTGTTTTCTTTCCAAACATTTTAAAGTTATTTGTTCTACTATGTGTTTATCCTGTGTAGCAAACACTCAGTTAGATGGACTTAGAAATTGGCATCATTCCAAAATGAATCTCCACTGCTCACTGAGTTCCCTTTCTGTGTGGATGTGTCCCAGCAAGATGTTTGAGGTTATTTTCAGTAGATCATTCTGGGCCCTGCCACGTCAGACCCATCTCTTAGTCTAAAGAAAATATCCTCCTACTTCTTCATACAGAAATGTATACTTAGTGTGTTTCTCCTCCTGAACTGTGTTTTTCATTGCCTTTGTGTTCCCTGATTGTAAGGTTTGACTTTGATTCAGTGGGGTTTTTGTAGCTGCCTTCTCTTTCCTTGATTTTGTTGTTGTTTGTAGTTTTTAATTGTTTGCATGTGTTTGTATGTGAGTAGCCTTAAGAACATGAGTGTGAGTTGCTGCAGAGACCAGAGGCACGAGTTTTCTTTAAAGCTGTATTTATAGGTTCTTGTGAGTCAACTCAGATACTGGGAAATGCACTCTTGTCCTCTGTTAAGAGCAGTGCTTACTCTGAGGAACTACGCAACCTCTCTAGCCTCCTTCTTTTGGTCACTGAATAAAAGAAGAAATAAGACATCTCTAGTAGTAGAATATCCCTAAAATTTCTTTTGCTAGTTTGACTCATTAGTGTGTCAGACAATCATTATTTTAAAATGAAATAGAAAATGTTTTCAGGTAGTGCTGTGTCCAATTATCTGAGGAACTGCCAGATCATGGTACTACCTGAGGACCCAGCTATGCCACTCCTGGGGATCTACCCAAAAGATGCTCCAACATAAAACTGGGATACATGCTCTACTATGTTCATAGCCAGAATCTAAAAAGAACCCGGACATCCTTCAACAGAGGAATGAGTACAGAAAATATGTTATACTTACTTCATGGAGTACTATTCAGCTATTTAAAACAATGACTTCATGAACTTCTTAGGCAAATGTATGGACCTGGAAAATATCATTCTGGATGAGGTAACCCAATCACAAAAGATCACACATGGTATGCACTTACTGATACATGGATATAAACCCAAAAGCTCAGACCACCCAAGATACAATCCATAGAGCACATGAACCTCAAGAAGAATGAACATCAAAGTGTGGATGTTTCAGTCTTTCTTAGAAAGGGGAACAAAATATTCACAAAAAGAAATTCAGAGACAAAATATGGAGCAGAGACTGAAGGAAAGGCTATCCAAAAATTGCCCCAGTTGGGGATCCATTCCACATACAGTCAAAAAACTCAGACAATACTGTGGATGCCAAGAAGTACATGCTGACAGGATCCTGATATAGCTATCTATTGAGAGGCTTTGTCAGAGACTGACAAATACAGAGGCAGATGCTCCAACCATTGGAATAAGAATGTGGTCCCCAATGAAGGAGTTAGATAAAGGACTGAAGGAGCTGAAGGGGTTGGAAACCCGATAGGAAGAACAATAATATTAACCAACCTAACCCCCCAGAGCTCCCAAGGACTAAACTACCAACCAAAGAGTACACATGGAGGCCCCAGCCACATATGTAGCAGAAGATGGTCTTATCGGGCATCAGGGCATCAGTGGGATGAGATTCCCTTGGTACTGTGAAGCCTGTAAGTCCCAGTGTAGGGGAATGGCAGGAAGGGAAGTTAAAAGGGAGTAGGAGAATGGGTGAGAGGGAGGGTGGGGGAGCATTCTCAGAGAGGCAGGGAGAGAGGGGATGGGCTGGAGAATACCAGAGGGGAAATTGGGAAAGGGGATAACATTTAAAATGTAAGTAAAGAAAATATCTAATAAACAAAAAGAAAGAAAGTAAAAAAGAAAACACTTTTTAGAATTTAACAACAAACTTAGAAACTATAAAAATAAAACTCCACCAATCAACCAATCAATCAAACACACAAAAAATTCCTTTTCCCTAAAAAGAGAAAGCTAACATTTCAGATTATATGAAAGGCCAAAGCATTTATTTGGTGAGAATTAATTCAGACACTAAAGTGGTGGTCAAATGCAGCTTAGGCAAAAGCTCTCCTTATAAAAGGGCAAACAAAGTACATGCTAATAGACTATTAACCATAAGGTGTGGAAACCTGACTGGGGCTCAGTTTTGTATTGATTTATGAAGGTTGTAGAGAAAGCAGACATGGAAGTAAATATTCATGTTGAGTTCCTCTGTGAGAACATTTTTGGATGAAGCTAGACTTGGGGTCCAAGGACGGAGCAAGTCAGAATGTCCTTAGTATGACTAGGTATCTTCCAATCTACTGAGAATCAAAGGATAACAAAAGCATGTGAGGTGTGCACTTTACTTTCAATAGAATATGTATGGACTTCTGATTCTCTTTTTGAAGAGGGATTTAACCAACATTATTTTATATTCATAATAGAAAAGACAGATGAGTTGAGAGTTACCCTTATCAGTAAGACACACCTAACTCTGTTCTAGCCACACACTGACCCAACATCTTACTCTGTCCACACTCCTTCTAAAGCTGCCTTCTTTAGGTTATGTCTATGTTCAGAGAAGCCAGGCATTTGGAATGCTCCAACTTGAGGATGTGGTGGTGTAACCTAGTGAGCTTTTATTTAGTCTAAGTTAATTATTAATGAGTGTTTTTAAAAGTGAGCGAGAAAAGCACTGCAAAAACAAAGATTAGCTCTGAGGGCAGAGCTCTCAGAGCTGCATCAGCCAATGATAAGGCAATCTGTCAGAGTGATCAAGTTTTAGATCTGATCACTTCACTTGCTTCCTGGTCTTGAGACTTGAGACAAGTGGTATAAAGCTTCTGAGCATCTATTTATTTGCCTCTCCCTAGAAATAAAATAAAATAAAAGCAAAACTACAGAGTGTTTTTTTCCTTAGGGGTTTATGTGGGCAAGTTAAATGTGAGCAGGATTCTGATAGGCATTAATTCAAAATACCCAGTATATGGGGAATTTTATGATATGTATACAGTGATTCACCTGCAAGATTAGACAGACGGCTGCAATTTCCATTTCTATGTTTATGTACTCTCATAAAGTTTGCTCAGCATGAAGAGAGAAATCAGTTACTTGGTGGATGGATGCTGGAGACACATCCTTATTCCTGCTGTGAGAAGTAACAGCATGAAAACTGTCTATAAACGACATCATTTTTGAAGTGTTTAATTAGTTTTTCATTAACTGATATTTTTATTGATGAAGTACGCATCTTATTTCCTTTATCTCATTTTAGCCCATAAATATAATTGTTGAGTTTAATTATAATCACCTAATAATTGCTATATTTCAGCATTAATTATCTCACATCAAGTCATTAAGAATATTACTCAGTGTAAAGCTAATGAAATCACAAGTATACACAGACTGTAGCTTACCTGGAATATTCATTTATTTCATATCTACCTCTTTTCTATTTCTATCTCTTCTCCCACTTTCTCTAACTTATTTATTCTCTTATTTTTTAATACATCAGAAAAATCCTCTTAATGACTTAGCTATTCATAAGCTTTGTTCTGTCAGAAGAAAGCAACCCTCACAAGAATCATGAAGTTGTATTTTTGAGATGCTGAAGTTGCTGATACTGGCTTTTTGTGATCCAATGTAACTGCATGAATTACCTCAGATACAAGATTTCTAAATACAAATAAAAGAAAAGTTTTAAAATTGACTGAATTATAAAAGCGATTAAAGATAATTTTAAAAACTCACTTGGCAATAAAAAAATAAAGAATAAAAAAACTGTGCTATTTCCAGGATCTGATGTCTGTTAGAAGAACATTAAGTATTAGAAGTGTCATGGAAATCTATTTAAGAAGGTTTGCCTTCCTTATCAAGATTCCACTGTTCTATTGTGGATAAAATCCCTCACCAAAATTGGGACTTTGCTTTATGTATGTTGACAAGGAATTGGACTTATTACTGTCAAACATCTGTATAGCTCTAACCGTTGCATAAATTAAAATAAATTGGTTATTTAATCATTTATTAAACAATCCTCTGCTAGTTATTTGCAAATAATTAAAAATAAAATTGTTCTAAATGTAATAAATATATATCTATGTTGATTGCAAATATAGATGTCTACTTGTACCTATATTTAGTATACAACTGCCATAGCCTATTAATGAAAATAGACCAGCCGTGCTATCTTATTGCTGTGTTTTATTGCTGTGAACAGACACCATGACCAAGGCAAGTCTTATAAATAATAACATTTAATTGAGGCTGGCTTACAGGTTCAGAGGTTCAGTCCATTATCATCAAGGCAGGAGCATAGCAACATCCAGGCAGGCATGGGGAAGGAGGAGCTGAGAGTGTTACATCTTCACCCAAAGGAAGCTAAGAACAGACTGAGCATTCTCAGGCAGCTAGGATAGTGTCTCCAAGCCCACCTCCAGAGTGACACACTTTCTCCAACAAGGCCACACCTTCTAATAGTGCCACTTCCTGGGCCAAGCACATGCAAAGGATCACACATGCTTAATAGTTATACATGGGTTATTAGCATTGCATTATAGGTATTAAGAGTGATTAACTTCCAAAAAAAAAAAAAAAAAATGAAATGCTGGAAAGTTGGACAAAGTATTAGTGAAAAAAAATCTAGCAAGAGACAAAATTTGATCAGAAGCCGAGACAAGCAAAATTTATTTGATATTATCAAGTATAATGAACAGTGGCTGAATCCTGTGTTCAGTGGGAGTCAACATTGTACTTTGGCTATGGATCAGTGTCCCACGCTCAGTAATGATGACTGCTTGGAGGGGAACAGGAAGTGGTGATATTTATTTATTACTCCTGCTCTGGAGTGAGCTTGTGGACTTGCTCAACTGTTCTAGTCATGACTGGATCATAAACTTTCTCAATAGGAATAAAATAATCTGACTTGCTATAAGGCGGTGGAATGAGAGGGATTAATGAAGGGCACTGATTTTCATGCTCTTGACATTTAGAGAGCTCTACAAAAATCATAGATAGTCAATGATCTTTGGTTCTAGTTGAATCATACCAGAGCCAAAGAAAGACTTCTTTACATCCAATTTCATCTAGGTCTATAGTCAAAGTGTTGTCCAAAAGCCTTCTACATATTTATATTTATATCCATTAACTTGACTGTTCTCAACCCTGGTCAGAGAAGCTTCTTTGAGCCATGGGTAGCAGTCTACATAGACGTACATGACCACATAAAGTGCAGAGAGTAAAGACTTGGGTGTTCACCCCTAGAGGAGGCATCAAAATCAACCTCCCACCTCCTAACTATGAACAGGAGGAGGTAGAAAAAATACAAGAGCAAAGGAGTGAGGAAGGGTGCTACAAAATTGTTTCTGGACACGACTTGTCTACTGAACATACAACAGCTGCAAATGACCTGCTGAAGACCAGGCAAACCAACATCAAAGATGATCCCAGTGTCAATGGTTCTCTGGGCCTGGCCATTAATGAGGAGATATTCACAGCTGTTACTCAAGGAGGGAGACTAATTCTTTCCTGAGGATGTGGCCATTGAGAGGATTCCCATATTTCAGTGGATAGCCTCATATCCAACTACGTATAACTAGCCTTAAAAGACAAGAAATTGGTCAGGGATTTCTTGTGTAAGAAACTTATATTAAGAAATGGTCATGATGGGCTGGAGAGATGGCTCAGCCGTTAAAGGCTAGGCTCACAACCAAAATATAAGAAATGGTCATGAATGAAATGTCCCTGTTATTTCTAGGAGAAAAAATTGCACAGTAATGTTTTTGGTTCTCTGGCTTTTACCATTTTTTATGCACATTTTCTACAGTTTTTCATAAGCCTTATGCATAGGACATTTACTTTTAAATATTCAATGGGTCTGGGTACCCCATAATCATAGGTTCTCATTCCATATATTTTAAACAATTTAATAAAAAAATGGTAGGCAGTAACTCTTTAGTGAATTCATGAGAAATTACAGTTAGTGAAATACTAAAGTACTATATGTTTGAGATTTTTATTTTTATGGTTTGTTGATAAGTAAGCTGAATTCAGATATTTATGTTAAAAATAAGTATTTCATATTCTTTCCTATTACTACTATTGAGATCCTTAAGCTAATTAATTACCTGCTCATCAAATCAAGTAACTCATTGAACCAATAAAATTTCAAAATCATGCTAGAAATTCCGAAACTACGCCATTAAAATGCTGAGACCCCCATTACCTCTTTGTAAACCTTTTTCATGGAAACTTTATCAGGGTCACGTCATGAAAGCCCCACTGTAGTTATGGGAACATATTGTACGACGTGGGAAATGCATACTTTCAAACCCATAGCCGTCCCAGCCTTCCTAGCACAGACCACAATCCATGAGTGAAGAAATAATTTCATTATCTGGCTGAGGAAACATGAGTTAAATAAGAGACAGGGGGCAGAAGACCCATCAACAACAGTCGCAGGACGTCTCTACTTCAGACTTAGAAGCACCCTATCCCAGCCCACTACAGGTGATTGAGGTCTCCAACAGGGTAACACCTTGGGAAAGATGAGCCTTACTGCACCTTAACTTAAAGTGATAGGTGCAGTGCAATGGTTGTTGAATGTAAACCACTGTGGTTCGGGGTGTTACTCAGCAACGGACTGGAAACTTACCTTTGCAGACTTCTGCTACTTCTCTCTGTGAATTGGAAACTTCCTGTTTCTTTGGAAAGTCAATTATGTCAAATGTTTTGCTGGAGCACACAGGCCAAAGGATGTTTTCCTGAAGTGGATACGGGTGAAAGGATGCTTTGCTGTAGCAACCGTGTGAAAGGACACAAGATGCCCAGAAGGAATCTCAATAGGACCCCAGACACCGTGGGAGTTTGAGAATTGGTTTGCTGTGCCCTGTCTCACCATTCTTCACTAATTGCACACATGTACTGGTTCATCTTACATGACGTCATTGCTGAGCTCTGCGCGTGAGGACGCCTTAGAGAGAAACTCACCAAAGAACTAGTGAGGTTTCTCTGGCTTCTTGCTGCTTCTGTGAACCCCGGGCAGTTAGCAAGCCTCACAGCTTCTTTTGGATCGAACTGCCCCTGCTTGTTGCCGTGCGTGGAAACTGTTGAAAGGACCGGACTGAAGCTGCTGACTCGTATTTTGGTGTTTGCTACTAAACTGAAGTGCTGATGACCTGTCAGTGAGGATTGGACTCAACCCAGAGAACTATTTCTAACCAGGTCTACTTCCTCTGTGTTCTAATAACTTCCTCTGTTACCCATGCTGGCTGGTGGGCCTAAGTAGAAGTTGAATCCTTATTAAGGTAGGCTGGCAATAATTATGCCGATTTACGCCTGGGAAACCTGGAACCACTGTGACTTCTTGCTGCGTGGGGCTCTAGAAGTTTTCAGCTTTCTCAACATACTAAAGTTCTTTAACCCCACACAGAATTGCTTTGATGTTTCACATCCCAATAATTGTGCTGAGCACTCCCAGCGTATTTCAAATTGGAGGCAGGCATTGGGACGATCAAATAGTGTATGATTAGCTTCTTTTCTCTTGCTCATTACCATTTCAAATTAGAAACATACATTATTTCTTTCATTGTATGGTGTTCACTTGAAAATAAAATCACCCAGGTCCAATCTTCCTTGCTCAGTCTTTTGTAGATGCTGTTTGAAATGATCATAATTATAGCCAAATAGCCAATTTCTTGTGTCAAACTCATTGCTACCTTTATGACTTAGATCATTTCTTTTCAGTTTTTTATTTTCTTTCATCAAATTCCTAATAGTCCTACAGCTGATAAACAAGTTCAGCAAAGTGGCCGGATACAAAATTAACTCAAACAAATCAGTAGCATTCCTATACTCAAAAAACAAACAAGTGGAGAAAGAAATTAGGGAAAACGTACCCTTCACAATAGTTACAAAAACTATGAAATACCTTGGTGTGACTCTAACTAAGGAAGTGAAGGACCTGTATGACAAGAACTTCAAACCTCTGAAGAAAGAAATTGAGGAGGATCTCAGAAAATGGAAAGATCTCCCATGCTCATGGATTGGAAAGATCAACATCTTAAAAATGGCCATCCTACCAAAAGCAATCTACAGATTCAATGCAATCCCCATCAAAATTCCAACCCAGTTCTTCATGGAATTGGAAAGATCAATGTGCAATTTCATCTGGAATAACAAAAGACCTAGAATAGCGAAAACCATCCTCAACAACAAAAAAACATCAGCGGGAATCACTATCCCTGACCTCAAGCTATATTACAAGGCAATTGTGCTGAAAACTGCATGGTACTGGTACAGAAATAGGCAAGTGGATCAATGGAATAGAATAGAAGATTCAGAAATGAGCCCTCATGTATATGGTCACCTGATTTTTGACAAAGGAGCAGTAAACATTCAATGGAAAAAGGACAGCCTATTCAACAAATGGTGCTGGTCCAACTGGCACTCAACATGCAAAAGAATGAAAATAGACCCATTCTTATCTCCTTGTACAAAGCTCAAGTGTAAGTGGATTAAAGATCTCCACATTAAACCTGATACACTGGAATTATTAGATGAGAAAGTAGGGAAAACCTTAGAACACATAGGCACAGGAGAAAATTTCCTAAACAAAACACCAATGGCTCAAGCTCTAAGGTCAAAGATTAACAAATGGGACTTAATGAGATTGCAAAGTTTCTGTAAGGCTAAGGACATCGTCAAGAAAACAAAACGGCAACCAACAGAATGGGAAAAGATCTTCACCAACACCACATCAGATAGAGGCCTAATATCTAAGGTGTACAAGGAACTCAAAAAGCTCGACACCAGAGAATCAAATAACCCTATTAAAAAATGGGGTACAGAGCTAAACAAATCTTTTTCAGTTGAGGAACTCCGAATGGCCGAAAAACATCTGAGGAAGTGCTCCACATCCTTAGCCATCAGGGAAATGCAAATCAAAACAACCCTAAGATTCCACCTCACTCCAGTCAGATTGGCCAAGATCCAAAACTCAGATGACAGCAGATGCTGGCGAGGCTGCGGAGAAATAGGAACACTTCTCCACTGTTGGTGGGGTTGCAAGCTAATACAACCACTCTGGAAATCGGTCTGGCGATACCTCAGAAAATTGGATATAGTACTACCTGAAGACCCAGCTATTCCACTTCTGGGCATATACCCCAGAGACACTTTAATACACAACAAAGATATATGCACCACAATGTTCATAGCGGCTCTATTTATAATAGCCAGAAGCTGGAAGGAACCCAGATGTCCTTCAGAAGACGAATGGATACAAAAATTGTGGTACATATACACAATGGAATACTACTCAGCCACCAGAAACAATGACTTAACCAAATTCTTAAGAAAATGGCTGCATCTAGAGAAGATCATCCTGAGTGAGATAACCCAGTCACAAAAGAACAGACATAATATGCAGTCACTGATAGTGGGATGCTAACCCCAGAGGCTTGCACTCTCCCAGAAACAACTCACAGACTGTATGAAGTCCAAGAAATAAAGAAAACAAAAACTATACATATATTCACAAAACAAGAAGACTTTGACTATTTCCATGTTGCGTTTTGTTTTGCATGTACTTTACGCTTACTGTAACTATTAGGTTTTCAATGCATACTGTCAAGCCCTTGAAAAAAATCAAGTACCGACTAAAAAACATATTCACATGGTTTTATGTAAAATTTATTTTAATGTCTGAAAAAACAGTACTGACAAAAATGTATAATTTTAAGCAAAAAATGTTTAAAATCTTTACATCTATCTTTGTTTTGAAAAATAAAATCGTTTAAAAAAAAAATTCCTAATAGTCAATAAGGCCTGTCTCTAGTCTTAAGTCCTTAGGAGGCAGAAATATATTACATCTCTAGTCTTATCTCTTTTGTCTTTCCTGAATTTCTAAAGTCAACAATTCATAAGTCACTGATATGAGAATGGCCATGAGACATTCCAGATCAGTACTTCCAGGAGAAAGAGGATACAAGCCAATCATTTAATTGAATTTTCTAGTAGTCACAATTTAACACTGACTACAGTTGACCTTAAACACGTTTTATAACTCAATGCATAAATGTTAAATGATGTAAAGTGTTTTCAATGTAAGTTTTAAAGCCATAGTTTAATTTCTTTCTATGGTGTTTACAAAAGACATGTTGCATTTTCTCTTTCTACAATAGGTCATATATGATCTGCATAGTGCCTTTTTGAGTTGCTTATATTTTGTCATGACACTGTAATTGTACGTGATGTTAGAGGAGAGCATGTGACGAGTCTGTCCTTTTCTGAAATTTATATTTTTTTCAGTTTTATATATTTATTTTTTTGTTCTTACCCATAGCATCTGAGTAACTGCGAGTTCCTCCTGGCAGGGCAGCACGTGCCTTTGCTGCACTGCTAGTTTTATGACTTCAGCTGTGAATACAGGATTTCTTGTATTCCTTAGGTACCTGGCGTGATGTCAAAAATATTTTGTGTATTTAAAGATTCTTAATATTTTTGTTGTTATTCTCTCCCTTGTCTTTCTCTCGTTTTTCTTTCACTGTCATTTGTCATTCTTTTAGAAAGCATTTTCAACTATCTAATCAGTGTGGTACCTAATCCTGTTTATCATCTTGTGTTCACTGTAATCAGACAGCTTGACTTACAATATCACTTTGACAAATAATGGCTTCTCTTCAGGGTTCTTCCTATTTCGGCACATAGTGGCAGTTTTCTATAGAAGTAAAAGACTTGTCACTCACGTGCATCTTTTCCCAAGGAGCATTTGTAAACGTTCCTAACTAAGGAAGAATCCTTTATGATGCAAAAGAATCATATGCATTTATGTTTTCACGTATTCAAGACAATTAGAATTTGCTTGGTTTTCATGAAAAGCTCTGACTTATTTTAACACCCTCATTTTCCTGTATTGTTCTTATTCATTTTGTACAACGTGATATCATCAAACATACAAAACTATGTAAAAGGCACATATTGCCACTGGGCTCTTTGACCAGAAGGAGAAATTCTCAGTGATTTCATTTTACTCTTAATTACATTTTAAAATAAATATACTCATCAGCATGGCTTTAAAATGTTTTAAGTTTTAGATTAATATATATTACAAAATACATCCAAAATTTCCTTGGAAATGATCATTAAACATTCGTTTTATAAAATTTTAAACTCATTTAATGCAGTTTTAAAGAGTATTAAAGTTTATGGAGATATGATGTAATTGGAAATTACCCAGGTTTCACTCAAGTCCTTTATCAGAAGATTTGTGGAAATAAATGATTTTTATAAAAATTGAGAGAACTTCAATAAATTCTTTAATTAAGAGCCAAGAGATATAAATGGATAACATCTAAAAATAGAGAGAGGTTAATTTCATCACATAACAGTAATTGCATGTGTGGTATGGATAAGGAAAAAAAATGTTAATTTGTACCCACCACCTTGAAGCATTTTTTTGGTATGATAAAACATTAATTTATATATATATATATATATATAATCTTTCTTCAAAACCTCAATTTTGGAGAATGTTGATGGATGAGTCCTAAAAATTATTTTCCTTATGACTAATAAAATAAAATTTAAAAACATTAGTCAAACATACCTTGTAAAACTAAGTATCTCTTGCCGGACTTTGTAATAACAAAGTGTCTTCTATCTACTAGGGGTGTTATAAGCAATAAATATTTATATATTATAATTTTGGAGAATGAAAAGTCCAAAATAAAGGCTCCTGCTGATTTTGTGGCTGGTGAAACTCATTTCTTGTCTTAGAGACTGCCATCTTCTTGAAGTTTTACAAAGGCAGAAGGAGCATGGGAGCTCCCTGGGACATCTTTTATCCTCCTCTGCCTTTGTGAAGGAGTACATATACTGGGTTTCCCATTTGTAAGGGGGCTCAACTTCCAGGACTGTACCTCTATACTCCTGAACACTATGACCTGTGGGTTACTCTCCAACATGAAGAGTCTGGTGACATAAATATTTATTTTGGCAGTTTCTCTCCAATGGATAGTGGAAATAAAGATAAATTCATTTCTATAAGAAAAATAAACATTTCACTTGTTCTTGTGTATTTCTTGGATAAAGATCAGGGATTTTTTTTCCTCATTTGTTTTAATGTGTGTGTGTCTGTGTGTGTGTGTGTGTGTGTGTGTGTGTGTGTGTGTGTGTATACAGTACAGTAAAAGCAACAAGATAAGTAATGGCAAGCAAGGAATGTGATTAAATAGAAGTTGACATGGAGTGTGTGTTATGACTCTTGAGAAGAAGCAGAGGAAAATAACAGTATTGGCCATAACACTCAGTGACACCCAATGCTTAATACTTTTATGCTGGTTGCTATTTTTATTATTTATGTTATTTTCTTCCTCCTGCCTCCGAGTTAAGCCCCAGTAATTTATTGCTTTCACCTTACAAATGAGGAAACCTACTCATGAGATGTGAATTAATTTGCTCAAAGCCACTTAGCTGGCGAGTTGCAAAATTAAGGTTTAAAACCAAGCAAGGTTTGAAATGTTTTCCTCCTAGTTTGTGATTGGTTATATGATAGATTGGACATAGACTTATATGAAATGCTCCTCAATATGTCCTGGGATTGATGCTTAATTAAAAGTTATTAATGTACATCATGGTGAGGCACTGTTGGAATCAAGAACCACATTCATCTATGATCCCAGCGGTGATGTCATCCACAGGCAACAGGGTCTTGCACATCTGTTGCCATGGCAATGGCCATACATTCCCAATGTAAATTTGGTTTGACTCCCTCTTTTCCTGGGAGCAGTTATGTCACAGTTTAAATAAAAGACAGACCCTTTCTTTTCCTTTCACTCTTTCTCTTTCTCTCTCTCTCTCTCTCTCTCTCTCTCTCTCTCTCTCTCTCTCTCTCTCTCTCTCTCTCTCTCTCTCCCTTTTGTCTCTGTCTCCTCAATAAACCTTTTCTATATGAAACTGTTTTGGCCTGGTGTGGTCTGTCCGGACATGAGCCTGGATTCTATCACAATAGGCACTATGTAAATAGATTGATATATGGGTGCATTTATTATCTACCTCTACTCTTGATTGTGGGGTAATAGGACCAGAACCCTCAGGTTCCTGTTGTTGTGACTCCTCTACAGTGGGTAGATATAACCCGGAATTGTGAGCTAAATACCACCGGTGGTGAGACACATCACTTTTAGACTAGTAGCTGCGGTGGCATTTACCTGTTGCCTCTCTTCTTGGGCAGGAGACAGAATTTCAGATACTTGAATTATGACTGGCGTTTTACCATGAGCTTCATAAATGATTACATGATCATTCAGTTTAACAACTGCTTAATAGTATGCTCGCATGATAATAAGTATCAGAAAAAGATTTCCGCATGCACAATCCTTTTTTTATTAATTTTAGGACTCTCTGATTTTTGATGCTCATTCAAAGGTTTTATTCATTGCAGAGGGGTGGGCTGGGTAGTGGTGGGCCTAGTTACAGTAATTCTCCAGCTGGTAGAGGGAGCAGATGCTGGTACAGCACTGATCCACAATGCCGCGCTTCTGCCGCGCCACCTCCAGCGCCAAGGTCTGAAGGTCACCTGCCCCCGGGTCTCCACCCAACTCCAGTTGTGCCACTTCTGGCTCCTCCACCTCACGGCGCGACTTGGGTGTGTAGAAGAAGCCACGCTCCCCGCATACCAGGTAGAGAGCCTCCACCAGATGGGGGCCACAAAGGTGCTGTTTGACAAAAGCCTGGGTAGGGTTGGGTGCCCAGAGGACAAGCAGGGCAAACAGGGGCAGGAAGCGCATCCACAGGGCCATGTTGCAACAATGACCTGGAAGATAGGCAGAGTTGAGGCTAGCAATAGGTCCATGAAAGAGAGGAGCCCACACCCGTCCTCCAGTCCCTGGCGTCTTAGCTAGGGAGCCAGGCCCACCCAGGAGCGTACATACCTGCTTGCTGATGGGTCTCTGATTGAAGCTGGTCGCTTAAGGCTGTGGGTTACTGGGTGCCCACCTGCTTTATAGTCCAAAGCACCTCCTCTCTGGCCCCCTGGACTTTGCTGTTTGGCCCATTAAGGGCTCCAGGTGGGATGGGTAGGCAGATGGCCAGAGGGGCTGAAACTGCAGTTTCCAAGGCCTTGCCTGGTGCTAGGTCTGCAGAAAGCGTTCATTAGACGTCAACACTTCTACTTAGCCCTAGAGTAATTAGAGTCTTAACAAGGGGCCAGATGGCCTTATGAACCAGTTCACAGCAGGGGACAATGTCCCGGAGAGAGTGGGCCTTTTTTATCCTTTGGACTGTTTCAGAGTTCCCATTGATAGCCAGGGTCTTAGCTCAGCTGAGACCCCACCTCTCCCTCAGAGGGAGAAGGAAAGCAAACTCAGGCAGCAAGGCATGTAATGGTCCCTTCTCCTCTCTCTCCTTCCACAAACCTATGACTCACTTCAGCTGCGCTGAAGCTTTGTGGTACATACTCCTGCAGTACCCAATGACCCAAGGTATGTACCTAACGGCCAGCAAGTAGAATTTGAGCGTGTATAAGAAGAGTTCTCTATATATAGTTATTATAGAACTCTTCCTACACATGTCCAAACTCTATTTATTGAAAGAACCCTTTGAATTATGTGGAACATTTGGCCTCATTCTAATTTATTTTCCCCAAAGCATCAGGCCTCAGAAGCATAGTGGTTGTCCCAGGTTAAACATTTGCCAACAGAGTCAGTTGGGCCAGGTAGACATTTTGTAAAAGTTGAGAGGAAATGCAATCCAGGTTCTCTGTCAAGGACAGCATTCAATTAAATCAACAAGCATTTGCTGAGTAACTCTCTGGTGATGGGCAGTGAGTTCAAATGTAGGGACCATAATATGCATGTCAGTTATGTTCAAGTAACTCAAAAGCCATTAGAGGAAGGAGGTTTGTACTGGTTGGTAATGTTAAGATAGTTTGTGAAGTCCTTATGGTATAAAATAAACATAAATTATACAGCAAGAATGTCAATTCTCCAGTGCCATCCATGAAAGCGTTGAAAGCCTTTTTCTACCTCTTTTCCTTAGTACACTTATAGGGATGAAAAACATAACAATTTAACAGTTTTCTAAAGGATGAAAGTGGAGGAAAATAGAAAAGTCCAGCACTGTAAGTGACCCAGCTCACATCAGGCAAGTAAGATTGTCTTTGCTTCTGGACTGGTGATAATTGGGGTTGGAAATTTTGGGGGTGGCAAATACCTGGTTGCTTCTCTCATCCACTGTCAACTTTCTTATTTAACTGGATGCACTGACAATCTCTGTTCAAAAAGAGGACCTTTCTGGGGCTGTTTGATCTCTCCTGTTCTTCGTCATTGGCTGCAACCTCCAATGTGTGGTTCTAGCCCAGTCCAATCGAACTTTGAGAAACTGGTTCGGACACCATGTTTATAAATTAGCATGCCTTTTAGACAACATACCTTCCATTCTATCTAAATTAACAAAACGGTCCTTTGAACAAATATGTGGAACTCCTTTTACTTAATTTGAAACATACTTTAGGATTCTGGTGAGGTTAGTGTCTTCATGAATGCTCAGCCAATCACCATTTGGCAGACCAGGAGAGGCACCCAGAGGGTTGAGAACAGAGAAGAGACCTATGACAGAAAGATAGGTAAGATCTTCGTATTTAATCAAGAGTAGAGAAACCTAGATACTGCAATATAAAGGCTTCTAAACAGGTTTCAAGTTGGACAAAGATATTTTTTAGAGATGATGTCCCTTCTATTTGCTACACTGGTCTGAGAGTGAGCCACAGAATTAGAGGGACCAGAGGGAAGGCTGATGGAAGAGACCGGGACTGCTCTTACTTCATTTTATTGAGACTACCGTCTTTTTTCTCAGGAACTCCTTTCTGAAACTTTTCTTTATCCATATAAATTTTGTTTTTGTAGGTAGTAGTGTTGCATATTCTAAAGCACATGGGTATCACTGGACTGAAGCTTCTCTGAGCTTACACCCTGTGGGAAGTTCTCAGGTGAGCAGACTTCTTCTGAGAAAACTCTCTGGAATGAAATGGGATGTAGGCAACATGAGAATCAGGCTTGAAACAGAAATTCCATCTGAGAATAACGTTAGGACACTGACTGCACACTTACTTTGGAATGGGGCATTGTGCACATGGTTATCTCAGGAACTGGCAAATATATTACCACACACAGACAGTTATCTGGGTCACATCACCTCAAAGATAATAAGGAGGGTGGTGAAACTGAACATATACGAGTATTTTTGGCTTAGACTATCATCTTGTAATGACTGGGACCTGGTGCCTTTCTCTCAAGCTCCTCCCAAATGTGATCAGCTCCATGACAAGCTTGTGTTTCACGTTTATTTATTTACCTAAAATGTGCAAATGCTATCTATAGGTTCTAACTTATTCTTGCTTAGTATTTAGAGTTGGATTCTACTCTATGGGCAGTAGACACAGCTTCTAACTTAATTAATTTCTACCCTTGGTTGTTCCTGAGAACATGGATTGGTGGTGTGACCACAAACGGTGTTGTTCATTCTGATGAAACATGAAGCCAGGGTGTGATTAAGTAGACTTGTTCCTGTAGCTTTAACAAGGCCAGATAATGTCCTCGTTTCTAATAATATATTTGGTAATTCACCCCATGAGAGCTAAGAGAGTCTTTGCATACTGTGGTTCAGTGACAAACGCCTGAGGATAAACAGATAACATTTTCCCCTGTGGTGGTATATTATATTATATTATTTTCCAGTTAACTTGTTCTTAGAGTTTTGAGGTGTTGTTAATGTTAGTGGTAGAATTTCTAGATTTAGTGAGTTGGTTTTGATCCTAAATAGGTCACAACGAAGGCCTAAATAAAATAAAATAATAATAAAAAAGTCTTTAACTTTAGCCTTAGGATATTTAGGACTTGGAGAAGCATTACATGCCATCTATTTTCCCAAGTTCTCAACTTGTTTGAGCAGATAATTAAACAAATTACTCCAGAGAATATTCTCTATTGGGTACAAAGCTTCTTGGCTGTTTGAATTAAGAACTAGAAGCTTTTGTTTTTTTGAAGTTCTCATTTTACTAAATATGTGAAATTTCTAGAGAACTAAACTTCTATAAGTTGGCACATTTAAAATTTTGAGTACAATTCCTGTTTTGATCCTTTCATAGGTCAAAGAATTTAATTTCTGTAATACATACCTTAAAATTAATGAATTATATATAACACATAAGTTCTTCTACACTTCACCAAAAATGCACAGATAGTAGGCTTAAACTAAAAGGTTTCCTGAAATAAAAAGAAAATATTCTAGATGTTTTAGATCAAAATGTTTTTTATCGGTTCCCTAACTGACTGATTAGGGTATATCAAGTTAGGATGTATCATTTTATTAGGTTATATCAAACATGATTATCTTAGTTGTAACTGTACATCTTAATACTTGAAATTGTCATATACTGTAACCAAATCAATTTTATTGGTATTGAGAAATTCCAAGTGACAGCTCAAAGGAATGACATCAAAGGGAAGTGATTTATATTAGATTAGAGTTTGAATAAATGACTTAAGAAATCTCACATCCAAAGCAGAAGTTCTCCCATCTTTGATTGTGTGCTTTATTGGCTTAGATAATTGAATATGATAATGTGAAGTTCTTAGCAAAGATATAAGTGGTTGTTTTATTACTAAGATTCTTTAATTGTCTTTTACATTGAACAGTGTTTTGCCTTTATGAAGGTACGTATATTAATGTGTGCAGGCCCTGTACCACAAAGCTCAGAAGAATCCCCTGGAACCGAGTCACAGATGGAGAGTTGTAAGCCATCATGTGGGTGCTGAGACAGAAACTCCAGTCTGCTGCAAGACAACGACTATTTGTAATAACTGAAACATCTTTCCAGCCCTATAGGAAAATGTTATCCTACTATTTTTAGAACTCTCACGAACATATACAATTTGAATGGGTCAGTTCTGTCGTTCTGGAGAATTAAATACTAGGAACAAAGATCGGCTGTATGTGCAAAACAATCATAGTTGACTCAGCCATAAGGCAACTCTGCTGCTGATTGCAGGCAAGTATTGGCTGGAAGAGTACGTGAGCAAGCATTGCATGGTAGAGTTGAGCACAGACCAGCTCACCTGCAGACTATAGAACTATAGTGTAACTATTGTTCAAGTCCTTCAATTTGGGTCACTTTATTACAGAGCTATAACTACTACATGAATGATGTCTGCTACAAAAGTAGCAAAGATTGACATCCATTTCCATCAACTATAGTTATTCATGTATTTGACTCCCCCAATCAGAACTTTTAGTCAAGTTCACAATTCTAGAATTTTTTTTGTCCTTTTACTCAAGTTCTAAAGCAGCTAGAATCTAAAATTCTCCGCACCACAGGGCGATATGGAGACATATGTCTGCCACTCCAAGTTACTCTTATATTCTTCTAGCCTAGGAGTGTTGAATTCTGGTTGTCTATCGATATTTTTTGAATATGTTCCACTCTGTCCTTTATAATGTACAACTACTAAAAATTCATGAGAATCCATAGGGCACACATTAAATGTGAGTCTATAAATTTCATACTGCATCATTAAAGGAATACGTTAACTCACTGTGGCACATTTCAGATCTAACCACATGGTGTTTTTTTTGGAGAAATAAACAGTCTTAATAAATGATTCCTTTGGTGAATGAGACCATGGGTAGTATTCATCAGGAAGCAATGTATACAACCCCTTAGGTATTTCTAATTTTAAAGTATGACACATTTGGTCAGCAAGTAGCTGAGGGTCACAATGAGAGAGGAAAAGGGGCAGGATCAATTCCACAGACTGGAGAAGTGCAAAACTTGTGCCCTGGAGCAAGCACCAAATACACTACTTCAATGCCAGTGCCTCTGATTTCTTTAGATGCAAACTTCTCTCCATAGCAAATAGTATCTTTGAAGCCATGGAAGAGTTGCTGACAACAGCAGTCTTCTATCTAAATAGTGACTTCATAATCACAATTTTTAAATGATATTTGCCTGAAGTCTAGATGTTGGCGTTCTTATAAAATAATACCGTTTCTTTTTAAAGCCAGCAGAAAGATTGAAATAGATAAAAATTATTCTTTGTACAGTGGTTGATTAATGAAAACATGGAACCATTGTAATGATAAATAGAGAAATTGCTTCCAGAGTTTTTGATTGAAGAAGTCTAAAATTTGTCAAGCTTATCAAAAGTGCATAAGCAGTAAAGATGTACCAGTTTATAAGCAATTATAGAGCACATTAATTCCATAACATGAATAATTTTCCTACTTCATTATTGTCGATATGACTCTTGTGGGAAATGCAGGAAGACAATAAATATATGTCAAGAAAATATTTTTATGGGCATACTGAAGTATTCTGCTTGGTTAATATGTAGTAAATTAATTTTATTTCATTGTCATTGTCTTCTTTGTAGCCTCTGTGCTTGCTGCTAGAGGTAGGATATACTTTGCTTAGAAATTAAAACCACAATTAAATAAAACTCAGCAAAACACCTTAGACAAGTTTATATAAATGATGAATAATTGGGACAATGATGTTCGGAAAGCTGTGGGTAAAGGGTGCTGTGACACCAGAAAGACATGGCAACCTAAATTATAGAAGTTGAAGTACCACTTGTGGCATCTGGAAGATAACAATTTCCATAATGAAAGTGAACTTGGAAAGTTGATTGTTGTGCAGAATATTTTATGCTCCACTTGGCTTCCTTTTACAACCTGTAAAAACTTAGCAGGACCAAGAACTGAACTGAACAAGAAACTGCTTAGTTTGCCCACAGCATTACACACTATCTCAGGTATAGGACTCACCTGGCTCTAAAATTGTTTATCTTCAGTCTTCTCAGAAACTAAAGGTTTTTAAAGTGAAATGCGGCTTGGACAAAAGAACAAATCAAAAGTTAATTATGAAGTCCTTCCTGGCAGGCTAGACAGGTAGCTCAGTGGTAGGTTTGTGGTGTAAGTGATGTTAATAACCCACAGTAAAATGAGAGAACATAGTCTCAAGAGTTGTTCTCTGACATTCATACTTGTACATACATGCCAATAAACATGTACACATACACACTCCCCCACATCACTGATAATAACTAAGTAATAAATAAATAAACAAATACTCCTCCTTACAATGTTTGTAAGGTTTAAGTTGTTACCATCTGACTCTTAGTTTTAGCAAAGAAATTGTAAGTGTTCTTAAAGGATCATTCCATAATCACATATCAGCTTGGTACAAAGAAGAGAGGGCGTTTTCTATTAGTCTTAGCTGTCTCTATCTGTCTGTCTGTCTCAGTGTGTTTATAATCTACCTAATCTATCTATTCATCAATATATCTATCTCATCTTTTATCAACCCATTTGCATGTCTGATTGTATTTTGGTCTATACTTCCAACAGTATGTTTATTTAAGTTCAATAAGAGACTCAAAAGAATCGCCTCAATGATTTATGTTGTTCTGCCTTGCATTCTGTGACCACCCATAAATCAAATGCTGTGCCTAGTAGTTTGGGACATTCTTTAGTGGACATTCTTGAGTGACATGGTTATGCTTAACACTGATGAAATAAACACATCACCATATCAAAAACATGTGAAGACAATACAGGAATAGACAATGAAGAACAGTAATTAAATGAGAAAAGTAAGTTCAGGCCAGATGAAACCAGCACACATCCGCTCAGTCTTAGGTTGCTCTCCAGCTGTTTATAGACTGGCAGTTTGTGAGTTTATGCTTCTGTCGTATCAGCTACTAAATAATATCTCAGCTCCATGCTTCATTTCTCACTTCAATTTCTACTGCCCTTTCCATGCAGACACACATCTCTTTACAAACAACCCATTAGTTTTGATGTTTGAAGGGTTTCTCTGAAGTCTGTGGCATTTTCTGGTTGCTTACTATGCCCTATCTCTGCTTTCTGCCTGAGTCAACATTCTTGGAAAATATTTCACTTTGTCCGCATCCATTAACACTGTTTGAATTTGAAGGTGTTCAGTCAAGCGAGGAGGGGCGACCCATGGAGGAGAATAGACTCTTGCTGTGTCTGTAAAGTATTGAAGCTGGCACAAAGGACAGGAGAATATGGCTTCTTTTATCATCGGCTAATAGGACAGAGCTATTAAGGAACACTGGGCATGCTCTATTGAGGTTGGAACATGTGGGATATATGTTGATAACCAACATATAGCCATTGATTATTTTTATCACTCTAGAACAGCTTAGTCTCACAATTACCTTGATCTGGGGCTGAAGAACTTAACCATCATTCTATATCGGTCTCAGGCAAAGGCCATTTCGGCATTCATCCAACTATGATGGCACCAAAAAGCCAATAGTTTCAGATAAACCTTGACTCATATGATCATTTCTACTCAGGTGCAATAGCAAAATTCTCTCAGACCCGCCATTGATTGTTGCCATGTCTGGCACACACCTCTGAGACCAGAAGGTAAATTTAAATTCAAAGTCAGCCTAAATTGTGACTCCCTCTCTCAGCAGTTACCTTGTAATTTTATCTTTATCACCACATGGATTATAGAATAAAACATATGTAGTATGCTACAGAAGAACCACTACCTTTCCTCTCCAAATTTTCACCAACACTCTTGCTGTCTTCAGGTAACTCTTGCTTCATTTAACTTTTGTGTTAGTGATAGTAGAAATGATCATTCTAGCTACTATTATTAAATAGGCTGTTGTTTCCTTTATAGAAGGGAATTGGGGAAAATTCTAGTGATGTTGATATTGTTACTGATATCAATGTTTCATGAAATGTTTGGAATGTTAGCAATAACAACAACAACAACAACAAGGACAACAATAGCAATAAAACCTTCTGGGACAGCAACACAGAGACTTTATTATTTAGACTAGGCATTGACTTGAGTAGACTGGTTTTGGATTCTATTTTTCCTATGTTCTTTATCTATATTATCTCTACTGTATCTCCATGATACTAAAGTTATCACAATTATTCTCAGAGGGAGCTCTGCACAATTGAGGGAAGAAGATATGAATATAGATATGCATGTTTCTCTTGCGTGCCTTTAGCTTAATAAGGTTATTATGATTATTTCTATGGGTTTCTATGGGTATAATTTATCTTATCTGAATGTGCAGTTTATATTCTTGTCCACTGGTTGTGAACTTATTGAGGATTTGTGGATTGAGAATTTAACATATAAATCTGTTTGATAAGTTAATGGATATAGAGTCATGTTTGTATCAGATGGTGGAGGAAAGTGAGTGAAAACAACATTCTGGGGCAGTTTTATCCACCTGAGACAGAAGCAGCAGGGGCAATGTAGTGAACCATGCACCAGTTCTTAGAGTCACCATGAACCACTTAGTTAGAGATCCCCGAAGTGCCAGATGGCCCCGTGGGTGATAGCACTTGCACTGGATAAAAGGTTTCAACTTTTTAATTTTTACCACAACAGGTTACAACTCTATGTCATTGTAAAATTTGAGAGTGTTTTTGTTCATGAGTCCTAGATCAAAAATATAGATATTTCTATCAACGTCCTTACCTACCAATGGACTATGCCCAGACTGTCTGCTACTTCTGCATAAGTTTGTATCGATCCATCTACTTCCCCTCTGCAATTTCTGCACTGATGGTTAATTAACTTTCCCATAAATGAGAGAAGAGGTGAAGTCATATTTCTCTGCCTATTACAAGAAACTCTCAGCTGTCACCCTTCATATTCTTTCATTCCAGATATTTGAAGGATAAATCCTTTTATTGTGTTTACAGAAGCACTGCATGAATCTCAACATATTATTAGTAGAGTGTCATATTGACAACTTTCCGAGAAGTGGTAATTTGTGATCTTGTACCTCAGCATGCTGAGGTAATGGGGAACAAGTGTTTATGATGAGAAATGACTTGAGCAGATTGAGCAGATGATAACAGCAACAGCAGTCATTGTTTGTCTCCCTCCTGACTCTTGTCCTGTTCTGGAAATTAATTCCCTGCTCAACCTGCAGCTCCGATTACACCATTAGACTGTGTCATTAGAAGGGAAATAGCAAATGCAGTTGCAGGTTTTGTGCTGACTCAAATAATTTAATCAGAGCTTCTTTATAGGATATGCTGGAGAAGAGAATTTGAGACCTGCACAGATTCAGAAGCTTGCTTTGGTTAATGCTGATCAGCACAGATTGAAGAAAGAAGCATGTGATTAGATAAGCCATAACATTTTCTAAATAGATATCTAAAAACAGACAGAGACACACACAGGATTCCCAAGCCTGTGACAAACATCAGATACTCTTAAGTACTAGAGACTGAAAATCACATATGATCCTCAGGTACCAGCATTAAATTATGCAGAATATAGTTGATATTTTTATATACAAATGTAAGTAATCAACCATGGAGTAAATCTGTTTCGTGTTTCTTCTTTTTATTTATTTTTCATCTTTAATACTTTCTATTGGTTATTTTAGTTATTTACATTTCGAATGTTATCCCCCTTCCTGGTTTCCCCTCTACAAATCTCTTATTCCATCCCCCCCTCCCCTGCATCTATGAAGGTGCTCCTCACCCACCCACTCCTGCCTCACTGCCCTAGCATTCCCCTGTGAAGGAGCATCAAGCCTTCACAGGACTAAGGGATTTCCCTCCCATTGATGGCAGATAATGCAATCCTTTGCAACATATGGAGCTAGAGGCATGGGTCCCTCCATACATACTCTTTGGTTGCTGGTTTAGTCCTTGGGAGCTCTGGGAGGTGTGGTTGATTAACATTATTCTTCCTAAGGAGCTGAAAACCCCTTCAGCTCCTTCAGTTTTTCCCCTCACTCCATTGGGGTCCCTATGTTCATTCCAATAGTTGGCTGAGAGCATCCACATCTGCATTGGTCAGGCTCTGGCAGAGCCTCTCAGGAGACAACTAGTTATATCAGGCTCCTGTCAGCAAGCACTCCTGACAACAGCAGTAGGTTTGGTGGCTGCACTTACTGTCCATGTATTTTTTTTTTTTTTTTTGACAGGAACAATTCTGGGCTAAAATTTCTGTGATGAGTGGAAGGCTTCATCAGTCATCTGGAAGCCATGTCTAACCTCTGGTAATGGTCTCTACAGGTTGTGTCTTACCGTTGTTTTGTATTTTAGCAAATATCATCCCAGTTGGGTCCTGGAAACCTCTTGTTTACAGGCATCTGGGACTTTCCACTATGTTCATAGCAGCCTTATTTATAACAGCCAGAATTTGGAAACAACCCAGATTTCCCTCAAAAAAGGAATTGATACAGAAAATGTGGTACATTTACACAATGGAGTACTACTCAACTATGAAAAACAATGACTTCATGAAATTTGTAGGCAAATGGATAGAACTAGAAAATGTCATCCTGAGTGAGGTAATCTATTCACAAAAGAACATACATGGTATATATTCTCTGATAAATCATAATTGGCAATAAAGCTTAGAATACCCAAGATAAAAATCACAGACCATATGAACCTCAAGAAGAAGGAAGAACAAAATGTCAATGACTCAGTCATACTTAGAAGTGGGAACAAAATAATCAGGAGAGGTAGAGAGAGAGAGAGACTTTTGAGGGAAAGAGAAAGGGAGGGAAATGGGCAAGGACAGGATCAGGTATGGAGGAGACAGGAGAAAAGGGAGATGTACAGAAGGTTAGAAAATTGAACAGAGGTGTGCAGCCAAGGATGGGTAAGTTTCCTAATCTCTTAAAAAATTCACAGACACTCCTTTTGTTTTTCTATAAATCTTCAAATAGACATTTGTTAAATGTTCTGTTTCTGGATTATTTATCTTTTTAATAATCTGTTTTTTTCCAACTTAATTATAATAATTCCTAAATGTAAGGTATTTGTGTGTGTTCATGTGTATGTGTGTGTGTGTGTCTGTGTGTGTTGGAGGGTCAATGAAATTCTCCCTATCTAAAAGTTCATGCCACTTGAAACTCTCAATTTTTGATTTCTCTGAAGATTTAAAATTATAAAAATACCTCTAGTCCTGTAAGTATTTGTTTGACTTGGTAGCCAAAGTTAATAAGCGACCTATGGCCCCTTAAGATTGCTAGACCACTCAAAAGATTTAAGTGGTATTTAAGATAACAACATAACAGCCAGCCTTATTTGGCTTGTATTTGGCATGTAATCAAGTTTTACAAACAACTATGATGCAATCTCAGTTTATGTATTCTTTCATGCCTCTGACACAGAAAAAATGTTTGTGTATCATCAAGTAAGTGTATGTAGCAAATACAAAAATTGAAAGGAACTTCCTAAAATACACCATAAAGGTATAAAACAACCAGTTATGGATGTTAATTGATAAACAGTGATGTTTATAGTAACGTTTGTTGTCTGGGTCATTTGGAATGAGTTAGCATCAGTATCTAAACTGCTTGTAAAACTCCTTTAAAGTCTTCTTTAAGGGATCCCATTCAATACATGCAGAAATACAAAGCTATTTGTGAAGGATAGCCTCACATATAGAGAGCCACAGACACAGGGACAGACATATAAGACAGCCCTCAGGGAGACACAGATTCAGACTCATACAACAAAGACACAGATGGACAACAAAGGGAGCATGAAGCAGGGAATCCAAGTCTGGACTTGCCTTTGGTTAAATGATTTCAAAAGGAAGGTTTTTATTTTTTCCTTAATATGACATTGATGCATTATTGGTAATTTAGTTATTCCCTGATGCATCAAATCCATTCAGATATTTAGGACCCACCTGATAGAAGTAGAAAAATGATTTTTCTAAGTTGTATTATGATTTCCACATGTGTACCATGGCAAATAGACATACATACACATGAAAATAAAACACACACTCACATACCCACATGTGCACACACACACACACACACACACACACACACACACACACACACACACACAAAACTTTTTTAATCTTCCTTGACAGTAGAAAATTTCTAGAAGTATGAAGGCAAAAATCTTTAAAAAACTTTGTAATAAGAAATGTCAAGGGATTTTTTTCATTACTACATGTTTTTCTTTGTATCCTCCTCCTCCTTCTTTTCCTTCTCCTCCTCATCTTTCTCAGAAGTAAATGATATGGGCCTCTTAACATTATTTTTTTATTAGCCATGGTTGGACTTTTAAATCAAAACTTAAAAAGCAGGGAACCATGTTACGGAAAATATGCATGTGGCTATAATGTGTTATTATTAATATTTAAATAACATCAAAACATTTCACTGCAGATGAAAATTTAATGATGTTTTATGAAATGCATTGCTGTTTGTAATTCACTCTGAATCACATTTGCAGATGCTATTTTCGCAGATTATTTTAGGTATGAAAATAGAACATAAAGGATGAATCTACACAAATTGTGAGTGTAAGGATAAATATTTAGATTACAGTGAAGACTTACAGTGTGGGTCACATTGGTTTATTTTATTAAAGTTCTACTTTGCAAGTGTTCTTTCTTTATTCTGACAATATGGTAAAATTATGTTCACTTTTAGTCACTTAGGACCATGAGCATCATATACGGATGGTCAGTGATTCACATAAGTATGTTCAAGTCATATAAACAAATCTTCAAATACAGACAGTATTATGACCAGACTGTCTTAGAAATAAAACCACAACATGAGCAGTTGCTGGCTGCTTCTGTAGTTCCTCACATGATTCCTGTATGGAGAGCCAAGAAATTTCTGTCCAAATCCCATGGGTGTGTTCCACAGCTGCAACATTGTATCATCTCAAAGATGGAAAGCCTTGGGGATAAAGTATCAGAGAGAAGAAAATAGAACCCCTTTTGAGAGGTGTCTCTTTTTAACCAGGAATGTTTTATATGAAAGAGGTCCCAGATCCCAGACAGCAAGAGCCTAGTGTTTCTAGCCATAGCCGTAAGTGTAAATAGAGTATACAAATTTAATGAATCAACATAGAGCAAAGAGCCAGGGATTCAGATGGTAACTTTGATAGTCACTTTTTCTCTGCTTGTATATGACTAATACTGCTGGGGCTACTTCCTTACCTTTGAAATAGAGAACGGAAGCAATGCTCACAGTTACTCTTTTGAGGTAGACTTGATGCCAATGTACAGAGGGCATATTCGAAATTGAATCTTGCCAAGCAAAGAATGGTAAGAAGAACTAATTGTTTTTTTTTTTTTTTTTTTTTTTTTTTTTGGCAGCAACGAGCAATAATATAGGATTTTTATACAAAGAAGGGTCACATCCCAGAATATTAATATTTTATGGTAAATTCCAAGATCAGCTCTGAATTTGTAAACTTCCCTCACTTGAAACTCAAATCAGACTTCATCAAACCTGCGTGTTTTAAATAGACGGAAGCAAGAAAAACATGTTTCCCTGTTCTAATAGTATTAAAATTAGACTGAAGTGTTTGTGTGTGTGAGTGTGTGCGTGCATGTGTGTGTGCGTGTGTGTGTGTGTGTGTGTGTGTGTGTGTGTGTGTGTGTGTGTTTGTGTGTGTATGAGTGTGTGTGTGTCAGGGATGAGAATTTATACAAAATTATGGAAGGAAAACAGATTACATGAGTGTATGTAAACTGTATTTCCCTAAAGGCCATATGGGTTGTTTATCAATTTGACAACTTTTATTTTATTTTTAAATTTTTTTAAAATAATTTTTAAATTTAAAAAATTTTCTTTACAACCCAGTCAGTAGCCCCTCCCTGGTCATCTCTCCCATAGTTCCTCATCTCATTCCTTCTCCTCCTCCCTCCTCAAGAGGATGTCACTACCCCATCCCTATCCTACACTCCACCACCCTCCTCCACCCCCTACTAGGTTCCCTACTCCATGGGGCCTCAGATCTCTCCAGTGTTAGGTACTTCTCCCTTTGAGGACAGACCAGGCAGTTCTCTGCTGTACATGTCTTAGGAGTCTCTAACTAGCTCCTGTCGGCTGCCTCCTTGGTGGCTCAGTGTTTGAGAGATCCTAGAGTTCTGGGTTAGTTGAGAATGCTGATATTCCTTTGGGGTGGCCCTCCTCCTCAGCTTCTTCCAGACTTTCCTTAACTCAACCACAGGTATCCCCAACTTCACTTCATTGGCTGGGTGTAAGTATCTGCATCTGTCTCAGTCAGCTATTGTTGGGTCTCTCAGAGGACAGTTGTTCTAGGCTCCTGTCTGTAAGCACACCATAGAATCAGTAATAGTGTGAGGCCATGGAGCCTTCTCTTGAAATGGATCCCATTTGGGCCAGTCACTGTCCCTTCTTTCCCCCAGTCTCTTCATTTTTGTCCCTACAGTTCTTTCAGACAGGAACAATTATGGGTCGACGTCTTTTACACACAAGATTGCATATTTCCATTCATTCTGCTGGCCCTCAGGGCTTCTCACCTGTTTGTTCCCTCCTAATATCTTATGTTGTTCCCCCTTTCCCCTCCCTCTTCTCTCTCCCACCCAGATCTCTCCCTTCATTCCTCTGCCTCTAGTAATTGCTTTCTTCTCCCTTCCAAGTGAGATTGAAGCATCCTTACTTGGGCTCTTTAGCTTGTTAAACTTCTTGAGTTCTGTGGATTGCATCCTAGCTACTCTGTACTTTTGGGTCTGAGTTACCTCTCCTTGGGTAGTATTTTCTAGTTCCATCAATTTGTCTGCAAAACTCATGATGTCCTCGTTCTTAATAGCTGAATAGTATTGCATTGTGTAAATAAACCACATTTTCTGTATCCATTTTCCCATCTTAGGACATTTGTGTTGCCTCTAGCTATTAGTTATCACAAATAAGGCCACTATGAATATAGTGGAGCACAATACCCTGTGATACGGTGGGGCAACTCTTCGATATATGCCCAAGAACGATATAGCTATATTTTCAGCTGCATCTATTTCCAAGTTTCTGAGGAATCTTCCGATTGATTTCCAGAGTGGTTCTACCAGTTTGCAATCCCACTAGACAGTCCTACATCTGATGAAGGGCTAATATCCAATATATACAAAGAACTCAGAAGTTAGACTCTAGAGAATCAAATAGCCCTGTTAAAAATGGGGGACATTTGCTGAAGAATTTCATGACTCATTGTTTTAATACTCCATTGTGTAAATGTATCAATTCTTCTGTTAAAAGTTATTTGGCTTCTTCTCAGCTTCAGGAATTTCTAGCTTGTTTTATTATAAATACGATTGCTATGAAAATGGTGAAGCATGTGTCTTTGTTATATGTTGGAATATCTTTTGAATATATGTCCAGGAGTGTTATAACTAGGTCCTCAGGTAAGGGTATGTCTGATTTTCTGATGAACTACCAGACTGATTTCTAGAGTGGTTGTACCAGCTTGCAATGTCACCAACAGTGGAAGAGTGATCCTCTTTCTCCACATCCTCACCAGCATCTGTTGTCACCTGATTTTTTTGATCTTAGCCATTCTGACTGGTGTGAAGTAGAATCTCAGGGTTGTTTGGATTTGCATTTTCCTGATTATTGAGGTTATTGAACATTTCTTTAGGTTCTTCTCAGCCATTCTGTATTGCTCAGTTGAGAATTTTTTGTTTAGATCTGTCCTCCATTTTTAATAGGGTTATTTGAGTCTCTCAAGTCTAACTTCTTGAGTTCTTTGTATACATTGGATATTAGTCCTCTTTCAGATGTATGACTGGTAAAGTTATTTTCCCATTCACTTCATTGCAATTTTGTCCTAATGACAGTGTTTTTTGCCTTGCAGAAACTTTGCAATTTCATGAGGTTCCATTTGTTGAATTCTTGATCTTAGAGCATAAGCCATTGGTGTTGTGTTTAGGAAAATTTCCCCAGTGCCCATGTGTTCTAGGCTCTTCCCCACTTTCTCTTCTATTAGATTGAATGTTACTGGTTTTGAGTGGAGGTCTTTAATCCACTTTGACTAGAGCTTTTTAAAGGGTGATAATAATGGATTGATTTGCCTTCCTCTACATGGAAGTTGGACCAGCACCATTTTTTGAATATGACTGTTTTTTTTTTCTTTTTCACCAACTGGATGGTATTAGCTCCTTTGTCAAAAATCAAGTGACTTTAGATGTGTGGGTTCATTTCTCAGTCTTCATTTCTATTTCATTGATCTACCTGCTTGTCTCTGTACAAATGCTATAAAGTTTTCATGACTAATCCTCAGTAATACAGCCTGAGTTCAGGGACAGTGATTCATTCCACCAGAAGGTATTTCATTATTAAAGATAGTTTTCAATATCCCGAGTTTTGTTATTCCAAATGATTTTACACATTGCTCTTTCTAACTCTAAAAAGAATTCAGTTGGAATTTGATAAAGATAGCATTGGATATATAGATTGCTTTTGGTAAGATGGGTATTTTTACTATATTATCCCTGATAACCCATGAGCATGTAAGTTCTTTCCATCTTCTGTGATCTTCAATATCTTTCTTTAGAGGCTTGAAGTTCTTGCCATACACATTCTTAACTTGCTTGGTCAGAGTCACCCCAAGGTATTTTAAATTATTTGTGACTATTGTGAATAGTGTAATTTTCCTAATTTCTTTCTCAGCCTTTTTATCCTTTGAGTAGAGAAAGGCTACTGATTTGTTTGAGCTAATTTTATATCCAACCACTTTACTGAAGTTATTTATTAAATCTTCTTGTATTTGTCAAGGCCTGTTTCTTGACCAATTATATGGTCAATTTTGGAGATAGTAGCATGAGTTGCCGAGAAGAATGTATATTCTTTTGATTTAGGATGAAATGTTCTATAGATATTTGTTAAATCCATTTAGATAATAACTTCTATTAGTTTCACTGTGTCTTTATTCAGTTTCTTTTTTTATGATCTGTCCATTGATAAGAGTGGGGTGTTGAAGTTTCCCATGGCTATTGTGTGAGGTGCACTGTGTGCTTTTAGCTTCAGTAAGGTTTCTTTTATGAATGTAGGTACCCTTGTATTTGGACCATAAATATTCAGAATTCAGAGTTCATCTTGGTAGATTTTTCTTTGACAAGTATCAAATGTCCTTTCTAATCTTTTTGATAATTTATGGTTGAAAGTCTATTTTATTCAATATTAGAATGGCTACTCCAACTTGTTTCTTGGGACCATTTGCTTAGAAAATTGTTTTCCAGACTTTTTCCTCTGAGGTAGTGTCTGTCTTTGTCTTTGTTTTCTGTATGCAGCAAAATGCTAGGAACTATTTATGTCTCCAGTCTGTAAATCTATGTTTTTTTTTAATTAGGGAATTGAGTCCAGTGATGTTGAGAGATATTAGAGACCAATGATTGTTTTTTTCAGTATTATTTTGTTATTAGAGGTGGAATTATGTTTGTGTGGCTATCTTCTTTATGGTTCGTTCAAAAAAGAGATGCCCATAATCAAACAAGAAGCCCATAGAACTCCAAATAGCTTGGGCCAGAAAATAAATCCTTCTTGTCACAAAATAATCAAAACACCAAGTGCACAAAACAAAAAAAAAAAAAAAAAAAAAGAATTTCAAAAACAGTATGAGAAGAAGTAAAGTAAAAGAGAGGCAGACCTATCAGAATCACACCAGACTACTCAACAGAGAGTATGAAAGCTAAAACATCATGGTCAGATGTTATGAAGATCCTAAGAGAATACAAATACCAGCCCAGGCTACTATATCTAGCAAAAAAACTCAATTAAAAGATGGAGAAACCAAGATATCCCATGGCAAAATCAAATCTACACAATATATTTCCACAAATCCAGTCCTACAAAGGATAATAGATGAAAAAATCCCACACAAGAAAGGAAACTATACCGGAAAAAAGCAAGAGAGTATTCTTCTTTCAACTATGACATTTTTTAAGTGAACAGGAACATTCTGTTTTGTAATGTTTCTGTTTTGTAACCTTCCATGACCAGATCTTTTCTCATATAGTTTTTGACATGGGGCATAGTCTCCTTTTTTTTTTTTTTTTTGTTTTTTTTTTTTTTTTTTTTTTTTTTTTTTGCTTTGTTAGATCCCACTGCACTTGAGGGCAAGAGTAGTATCTTCTTTAATGTGTTCTATAACCATTTGCCTCAATATGGGTGACTAAATTGGCTTTCCTGAAAAGATAAAAAAATGTCTAGAAGAGCATTTAAATTGATTAATTCGTTGACACTTTGATGACTTAATTCATGTGAAAGTGTCATTTATGTTCCAAGAATCCTTCTGATGGTTAGCTCTAAATAATATGAACTTCCAAGATCAGCTCTTCTCCAAGACCACATTTTGTGTTCAATGATTCCTACTTTTGTTCTTTTTAATGGTCTGCCAATGTTCTACTCCTCAGGAAACACATGCAAGCAGATTTAACAAAATAGAGATCACCTATTTGGTCAGGTTGAGGAAACATAAAGCAGAAGTAATTGATTAATAGGTGGCTTTGGTTTTTCAAAAGTTTGTGAACTTTGGCTTTCTCCAATGTCTATGGAAAGGATTCTAACTCAAAGAACCTAGGAGTGCTTTTATATATACACACTAGAGCATATGTTTTCTTTCGGTGTTTATTTTCTTCCTAATAGCTGTTTATCTTGTTGAATGCTATGAGATTTTTTTCCTTTAAAACTTAGAGGCCAATAACAGCAGAATAACAGTGTCTGTGTCTATTTAATATATAAAGACTATGTGTGTACAGTATTCCACTTAGAATGAGCTATATTTTAGGAAACCAGATAAGATCTGGTGAAGTTTATAGATTTTTTTTTAAGGTCACTGGTTTGCTGTTCTTCAGCTGTGTGTTAGCAGCTCATCTGCTGACTAGAAAATTCATCCTCTTTCTATTGCATTGTGTTTACAAGAAACTATAACATGATATTAAAATGAACTGCAGTGACTATTCCAAAGTATAATAATGGGAAATAGAAAAAAAAACAAAGAAGATAAAACCCGATTTGCCATATGGTGTTCAGCCTTTTCTTTAGGGGTTCCAGGGGCACCATCTGCTCCGGGAAGCAGACAGGAGTCTGGAATGAGGGTGCACAGCCAGTGTCTTCATTCGCTAAACCAGAAGGGGAAAAAATGGAGCCTGGGATAAATATGGTTGATTCAGGTTACAAGTTTGAGTATGTGAGCAAGCCAGAAGTACCTCTGAGGTCAGGACAGGTCCACTGACTTTGTTTCCCCTCTGGGTGTCTAAACACCAGGTGGAGAGAGGAGGCATAGCCTATGAGAAGCAGAGCCAAGTCTGATTGGAAGTGAGTACCCAGAGTAATGGAGGGGATAAATGGAAGAAAGCCCTTCTTGGGAGACTTGGGCATGGTGCTTTAGTGGAAGGTTCTTTAGTAGATCCTTAAAGAAACAGCTCTCTGAGTTGATCCTGGCTTGTTTACTCTGGTTTATTTGACAGTTGATGTAAATATATAACTTTATTTCAGGTGAACCAGAGGTTAAATACTCATTGCAGAAAAAGTAGCCAGGAAGGGAAGCTTGTTGGCCGTCTGCGCAGGGTTATTTAGATGCCTCACTAGCATGGAGAAGAACTCCAGGTGTTATTCATGACTTAATGCCCATGTTCTTCAGTGGGGTGTCATGGTTATATGTCCTGAGCTGTACATGTCTCTATCTAGACAAACTGGTAAGGAACAGCTCCATTTCTACTTATCTCTGAACTCAGAGATTCCCAGGGACTGAGCTCACTCAACCTTGTCATTTCTTATGTCTGTCTAGTAGCACTGTCCCACATGTTTTTTTTCCCAAAGCCTCAATCCTGGTATCTGATATCCTGACTTCAAATATTTGAAATTGAATCAATATTTGCTGAATATTTTATACTATTTTATAGTGGCAGGATGTCAGAATTGTCGAGGAAATAATGTGTGTGTGTTTGTGTGTGTGTGTGTGTGTGTGTGTGTGTGTGTGTGTGTGTGTGTGTGCAACTAGAAAGTAAAATTTGAGATTGCCTATAAGGAATGAGAAGATTTTTGTATGCATCAAATAATGGGAAATCAGTTTCTGTCACATGGTCATGGAATTATCTTTAAGACACAGAGATCTTAAAATCTTAAAGACTCGTCTAAATTAATCAATCTTTAAAAGAGAGGGTGGGGGAATCCTAACATTAGGATATTTTTTATCTCTCAAGGATTTAGATACTATTTGGATTGGTTGGTAAGAAGCATGTCCCAGGCAGAATGACTGTTTTTGTCACTGGCTCTGTGATCCTGGTATGATAATATCAGTTTATACCTCATAAGCCCATCTCCATTCAACTACTTCTGCCATCCAGATCTACCTTCTAAAGGCTCCACACTGGGAGTGTGTTCACACAGTGAGTCTGTGTCAAAATCTTCCCATTCAAACCATAGCAGGGTTAGCGGTACTCTACACTTAATACAGCCTTTCCATACATCCAATTCCATAGGCAATCTAGGTTTGAAGAATTCCTATACTAGGGTCTTTCTATGGAAGTGTATTGGGTAACCTAAAGTAGCCACATAAAATCTTATTTGTGACAGAAGCATTTCTTTGGAGTGTGTAGTCCCCTTTAAGATTCCTGTGTCTTCATTTACATTTGATCTTGTTATTAAAATGTTTTATGAGATTGGCAAGTAAAACTGATTACTTGCAAAATAGCCTCATATATTCTGTGATAAACAGCTTCAACAACAAATTCCTTCATTTACTGTTTTATTTTATGAAGCCCAGTATAATATTAGTGTCAGTGGTATATCCCAGCTGCAGCTCTGTAATCTTTGTACAGAACAATCTCAGGCATGTCTGTATGGGACAGGAAAAACCACAGGTATGTCTGTATGAGACAGTAACTGGAATGACTGTATGTGACAATCATATGCAGGGTGATTTTTAGCTTTGAATCAGAGAAATGTCCTCTAGGGTTGGGTTGTTTTTGTCCTAATAGTCTTAATCACCTAATATTTCTGCCCAACAATTTATATTTGATGAAGTGGATCCGATACAACAAGCAAGTTCGTTGAATGGACAAGTTTCGGTAGTTAATACCTAATTTAATGCTAAGAAAATGGAAATGAGAAGAGGATGGGTCTCTGCAAGCACTAAATGGAGAGATTTGTTGGTGGAGCTTATGCTAATAAGAACATCGACTGTCTACAGGGATTTCAGTAGCCTTTCATTACAGTGGGGATTTGCCAAAATTGGATATATCTGGGAATGATAGTTACAATGTCTAAACTAGAAACATTTTAGTGACCTAACAGAGGAGGAAGTATCAGTAAGGTACACTTCTTGTGGGGTTCATTAGCACTGTTTTGACTTATTCCTTTTACTCTCAAAGGCCCAACAAAGTAGCTTTACTTTTAGTCAGTTTCTGACTTAAAACTTAAATTCCTAAACTCTGCTATTCTAAGCAATAAGTAGATTACAGACCCATGCAATTCCCTGTGCTCTGTGGTAACTTCCATCACCACCAATAAATACATTGCCTCTATGTCTCATGCCCCCTTTAACATATTCCTCTAATCTTACTGACTAAGATGAGATATATTAATGATATTTATAGTAAAGATTGTTAAAGACCCTTATATCTAATAGGAAAGATATGATATTATGAAGATGATTAATGTAGCATGTGATATTAGAGTACTTTGTAAAATGTTTGCCCTGTAATATAATAATGTGGTACTATTAGAAGACATACCATAGGGAGTGATGGATAAGAGGTTTGTTGTAAATGATCAAGGATTAGAAAGGTATGACTCAGAGTGAGAGTCTGCTGAATCGAAGAACATATATTTCTGCTTATATGTAGTCAAAAGGCTTATAATTGGTGACTGGCTGTTTTAATCTAATTGATTTTCACCATCATACCTGAATTCACTAAATGTACCAAAAAAAAGATACTAAGGTAAACCTTACTAATATTAGGGTCTATACTTTGTGTTTTATTACTGACCACATTGCAAGGAGAAAAGTAAATCACCTTGGGCTAATATTTTTCTTTTTGTCTAAGGTTATACTATATATTATGTAGCACTTCAAAGCTACATTTTACTTTAAAATTAAAATAAAATAAAAAAATAAAAAGCCCTTCCTGGGAACTTCTGTGTTTATAGCACAGGGAGGCTGACGGAGATATATGAGTCGCAGGTTGAGGCCAGCCTAACCTGCTGGTCTCACGAGATCTTGTCTTCAAACAAACAAACAAACAAACAAATACAAATCTGCCCTTAAAAAGGCAGCCATGATCTTCCTCTGTGCCCAGAACCTATTAACTTAAGTATCTAATGCCTGTCTGCCCCAGGATCCAGCTCTGTTATTATTTGCTACTAGAACAGCATATTATTGATAGCACATAAATAGTTTACTTCATTTGTGTGCTCAGTGCATTTTATACACGTTAAAGGAATGGACAAACCATTTTTGTCATTTGAATATTTCATACTATTAATATATCTATGGAATTGTGATGCCAGCAATAGCTTGGGAGAGCGATGGGAGATATCCTTTGATTGTGAAAAGTTCTGTCTCTGTTTACTTATCACTGCCTAACACCTACACTGATCTCATCACTGCAACCCAGCCTGACACAAGCAGCTTTGATACCCATACACTCATGAAGTGATGGCTTACACGGTGGAACTTCAGGAGTGTACAGTGGGAGTGGCACCTGTAATAGCTGCCAGCCAAAGGGTTAGATAACAAGTGGTACCTTCATGTCGTAGACTGGGGATGATGGAATCTGCCTTGTGACAAAGCTTACTGCTAATTCCCTATGAATTCCAGGCTACATCACAGATGCCGTTATTAAGAACGTCACAGCACTGGTTGAAGAACCCAGATCGACAAACTCTCTGAAGCCATAAAATGTAAATTTCAAAAACAGCACAGCTTCAAAAAACAACAACTTGAGCCTTAGTACATTTTAAAAATAAATTTAAATTTTGTAACAATTTCATATATGTGTATACTGGATTTACAAAATTTCTCACTCCTTCCCTTCTTCATTAAATTCCTCTATTGTCCCTCACCATTACTTCTTCTTGATTTCACAACCTCTTACAAAATTGTTGCTCTCTAGTCTCTCTCTGTTTCTGTCTCTGTCATGTATGCACACTCTCATGTACACGTGAACAGACACACACACACACACACAACATACACACATACCCCATGCATACAAACTCAAATTTAAAACCTCTTGAACCTAACGAGTGTAACTGTGTTTAGGGCTGACCACTTTGGATTGAGAAGCCTATCAAGGATATTGTCCCTGGAGAAAGCTGATTCTCCTTTTTCATGAAATTTGAAAAGAAACAGAAAGTACATCCCAAATTTCCTCAGGCCTTGAGTAGAAAAGTAACCTGTATAAATTCTGAGAATTTTATTTATTAGATGTATTAGATATTTGTCTCTTTGCTTTGACAAATTGTCTGGCAAAAAGAACTTGAAGTTCAGAAAATTTTGTGTGATAGGCTGGGTTACAGTCAATCATGGTGGGGAGGGCAGGATGGCAGGGGTGTTTGGAGGTGGGTTGTGTTGCTTCTGTTTCCATGAAACAGTGAAAGCGTGAGGATTAGAACTAGACCATCAACCTCAGGTCTAACCTCCTGTGACTCTTTACCTTCCAAGCCTATAAAGGCAACAGCATTGACTAGGACCATGTGTTCAAACATTTGAGTATGAGAAGTTAGGGACATTTTATATTCAGATCACATCTAATCTGATCCTATTTTAATAACCACATGAAAAACTGGGGCAATGGATTGTGTGACTTTCTAATTTTACTTTGTCACATAGTATGTTTTCTACAGTCTAAGGTCTTTCTTTTACTTCAAATTTAAATCAGTTAGATTCTAAATCAAAGGACTTTCTTCGTTTAAACAATTTTAAGTGTAGGCAAAATTTCACTGCACTATTCATTTAAAGCTACATAACACACCAGAAGTTGATACACAAATGGACATGTGGGAGATGCTATGGGAATCCAGACAATTGCAAGTTTGAAGAGAGAATTGAATACCCAGAATCAAATAAGTACAAATTCAATAATGGTGAAAATATGTGTTTATTGAAACATAAAGACAGAGGGAAAAAGAACAGGAAACCATCCTGTTCAATGAATGGTACAGCTGCCACACCCTCAAACTGCCTTCAGATTGGTCTTTTATAGGACTTCTTGCTCCTCCCTACCTTTTAAAACTCATTTTCCCCTCAATTCCCTCCTTAATCATTATTTCATCTCCTCAGACCCCTGGTCCAAATAAATAGCAAAGGTGGGTGAGGTGCTGTTTCTGCTTTAGATCTTTGCACCCCAGATGCTATGTGCAGACACTGTCTCTCTTCTGCTCACTTCTATCCTAACTCCCTTTAACCTCTGACAAGAGAGAGAGAGAGAGAGAGAGAGAGAGAGAGAGAGAGAGAGAGAGAGAGAGAGAGAGAGAGAGAGAGGACAGAGAGAATAGATGGATGGATAAGCAGTAGATATATTATTAACAATAAGCAGATAGATTCTCATAGAGACAGAGACAGTGTATTTAAATAAAACTATCAAAGGAAGAATAAGCCATGGGTTTGAATCCTCAGAGTAAATCACTGAACTGGGCTTTTGGAATTAATTCTATTACTGGTTGCTTCTGTATTGGGTCCTATACTTAACAGCCTTATTCTGAATTTGGTAATTACCACACTCTACAGAAGTCACAGAAGGGCTCAACTGTGCCTAAAGATGGCAGAGACAGTCTAGCCTTCTGAGAGTGAATAGTCTAACTTCTCTCCAGGTTTGCAAAAAATAAAGCAGATTCACTAAAGGCCATGCTGGAGTTTAGCATTCTATGGTAGTTCAATCTTGTTTTCAAGTTAATATATTATATAGCCTTTGCTGGTGCTAGATTTGTGGCAATGTGTCATGAACATGTGGTGATATTCAGTTTTCCCTGAATGTATGTTCCAAAGAAATAAATTATTTTTTTCCTCAAAACTCTTAAGAAGCTCATTAAGGAGGCACACGTTAATTAGGGGACAGAGGAAGGAAACTTCAAAAAATGGGAACAGTTGTATATAACAGAGGCTTATAAGGACATGAAAAATCATACTAAAGTTATGCATTGAGGTAGATGTCCATCCAAAAAGCATGTTAAGAACGGAATCGGTGACAAGGGCAATGCATGAGGCATTTCCTGCTCCAATTACTCTCCTTCTGAAATATAAGGAAGAATCAATTAAAATGTATACATAAGATGTCTTGAGTATAGAGTCATCATCCTTAACTGATGAGCTGACGCCAAGTTTCCCTCTTCCCAGGTCTGATGGTTTGTATATGCTTGGCTCAGGGAGTGGCACTATTAGGTGGCGTAGCTTTGTTGGGATAGGTTAACCACTGTGGGTGTGGGATTAAGACCCTCATTCTAGTTGCTTGGAAGCGAGTATTCAGCTAGCAGCCTTCAGACTGTGCTTGTCTAAATATTCCTACCGTAATGATAATGGACTGAAAGTTGTAAGCCAGCCCCAGTTAAATGATGTACTTTATAAGAACACTTGCCTTAGTCATGGTATCTGTGCACAACAGTAAAACCCTAACTAAGACACCAGGCCTGCTCATCAAAGGGCTTCTGAAAACAGAGAGGGTAGGACTGTAATATTCTTATCACGACAGTGTTGCACTGAATGTTTAGGAAATGAGTTTGTGTATTTAAATTTAGAAGCTTAAGTAAAGACTGATTTTCTCAGAGAATCAACACCCAAAATTTGGGGATGAAGATGTTATTAGAGGTTTTTGGATTAAGGAATAGCAAACAGAAAACAGAGATGCACAGTTGGTAATTTGGTGAGTGATCATCAGATTATAAGGGTTTCAGAATTATAAGAAACCAGGAAGCTCTTTAAATGATTATTTGAAATGTTATGTTTGGTTATAGTTTACTGTCAAGAAGATTCAAGGCAGGTTACAAACACATTGAACCAAATGAAAAAAATTGAAAAGTAAACTTAAAAAATTGAAATATTTTATACATTGTTCATAAACATCAAAGAATATAAATATGCTCTAATCATGATCTACCCACTAATCAATTTTATTATGTTGAGACAGTAACCCCCAAGCAAGTTGTATATTATAAGAGCAGTTGAAACCATAGACTAGAATATAGAGAAGCCAGTGTAAAACTGGTTCCCACCATTTCCTGATTCTGCAGGTTAAGTGATATCATCAATATATTTTCTGTCATCAGAAAACTTCTTACTATGGTCTACATTCAGTTTCCAGAACATAAATGGTAGAATTAAACCAGTTCTAACTCCAACCTTAAGTTGTTGGCTACATCTCTCTGAGAGAAAAGCAGGAAAAATATTTTCTCATTGTTTTTCTAGTAGCTAAGGTTTAAAATTAGCACTGATTACCAGTATTTGTGATGTTCTAAGGCATGAATGAGTTTCTCTTTTTCCATATAATAGAGCATGCTTCTGACCTTGTTTTGTTTTTCTGTGAAGCCGGAGCAAATAGTGTGTTCTGAAAATTCAGTGAGGAAACGAAGAGAGGTATACATCAATATTCAATTTCGGAATAAAGTTGGAGAATGAGACAATGTGAAATCTTATAGAAGAAATATTGCATTTCTTACTGAAATAAAACGGTCCACTATTTTATCTGTTTGGTCAGACCGACTAAGTTGTTTTATTCTCTCTGTAACATAGTACTGGTGAACAATAATAATATATTTTATTATTTCATTTAACATATATTTGGTATATGTAGAGCAGAAGCTAAAGATCACATAAAAATTGAAATAAAATATAAAATAATACTTGTGATGATGATGATACTAATCTAATTGAAAGAGAAAACAAAATTAATGGAAAGAAGTGAACCATATTTTTAAGGTATAATGAAATAGTACATTAAAATTAATAAGCATTACATAATTGCCTAGAGAGCAGCTTAATAGGAAAACATCAATAAAAATGTGAACTAGACATTGGAAAGGCCACAAAGCCTAAATCCTATACAAAGAACTACAGAGAGCTAAGAAGTGTTGAGAGAACAAGAATCATCTCTAGGAAAGAGCACACCCTTATTCAACACTAAATGGTTAGCCCTGAACAATATAACTAACTTTACACATATTGAGAAGGTTATGTTTGTACACACACACACACACACACACACACACACACAGAAACACAGACACATAGACACAGACACACAGACACATAGACAGAGACACACAGACACACACAGACACACACACAGACACACACACACACACACACACACACAGACACACACACACACAGACACATAGACAGAGACACACAGACACACACAGACACACACACAGACACACACACACACACACACACACACAGACACACACACACACACACACAGACACACACACACACACACACAGACACACACACACACACATACATATTGTCTTAGTTAGGGTTTTATTGCTGTGAACAGACACCATGACCAAGGCAAGTCTTATAAATAAAAACATTCAATTGAGGCTGGCTTACAGGTTCAGAAGTTCAGTCCAGTATCAAGGCAGAGCATGGCAGCATCCAGGTAGGCAGGTGCAGGAGGAGCTGAGAGTTACACATCTTCATCCAAAGGAAACCAGGAACAGACTGAGCATCCTCAGGCAGCTAGAAGGAGTGTCTCCAAGCCCATCCCCAGAGTGACACACTTCCTCCAACGAGGCCACACCTTCTACTTGTACCACTCCTTGGGCCAAGCACATGCAAGCCATCATATATATATATATATATATGCAACCAAATTTATTGAAAAGAATGGTCATGAATTTGGTGAATTTGAAAGAGAGCAAGGGGGTGTGAATGGTGACTTGAAAAGTGGGATTAGTTGGGGAAATTATTTCATTATCATTTTTTTATTATATTTGGATCACAGATTTTAATTGTTTTATGGGTCATTTTATTAATATTTTAAATGTCCCTTTCCCAGTTTCCCCTCGTCAAATCCCTTCTCCCATCCCCTCTCTCCTTTGCATCTATGAGGGTGCTCTCCGACCCATCCACCCATTTCCCTCTGACCATTCTAGCATGTGACTAAAGCTTCCACAGGACCAAGGGCCTTCCCTCCCATTGATGTCATTTAGGCAATCAGCAGCTACATATTTAGCTGGAGCCATGGATTCCTCCATGTGTACTCTTTGGTTGGTACTTTAGTCTTTGGCGGTTCTAGGAAATACAGTTATTGATATTTTTTTCCTAAGGAGATTTAATCCCCTTCAGTTTTTTTAGTTCTTTCCCGAACTCTTCCATTGTGGTCGTCAGGCTTAGTTGGGTGGCTGGCTATATCTGTATCTGTTTTAGTCAGATGCTGACAGAACCTCTCAGGAGATAGTTACACCAGCCTCTTGCCAGCAAATGCTTCTTGGCATCAACAATAGTGTCCAATTTGATATCGGCAGATGGGATAGATTCTTAGGTATGGCAGTCCTGGTGGGGGGGTGGTTTTTTTTTTTTTTTTAGTTTCTGCTCCATTTTTACCATGTTTCTTGAGACAGGAACAATGTTGGCTTTAAAATTTTGAGATGGGTGAATTGCCCCATCCCTCAACTGGGGACTGTGCCTACCTACTGGAGGTGATCTCTACTGGTTCCACCTACCCTTTGTTGGCTACTTTGGCTAATGTCATCCATAATGGGTCTTGGGAGCCTCTCATTTACCTGGTACCTGGGACTTTCTAGTGGCTACCTCCAGATCCCTACCCAGACAGCTACATATTTCTATTCCTTTATCTGACTGTCTGTACCTCTCTCTTGTCTCTTCTCATACTTGATCCTGCCCCAACCCCCTTTCTGTCCAGCTCCAAATACCCAAGATACAACACACAGGGCATATGAAACTTAAGAAGAAGGAAGTTCAAACTATAGACCCTTTATTATAATTTTTAAAAGAAAAGAAGATCAGAATGTGGATGCCTCAGTCTGTCTTAGAAGGGAGAACAGAACAGTTGAGGAAATACAAGACCCATTATAGGATCAGGGATTCAAGAAAACATCAACAGAGACTTCCTCACCTGGAGAATCACCCCATGTGTAGCCACCAAGCCCAAGCACTTTTTTCAATTCCAAGAACTGTTTACTGGCAGAAACAAGGCATAGATGTCTCTCACAGGCTCTCCCAGAGTCATACAGATATAGATGAGGATGCTTGCAGCTAAACATCAGACTGAACATGGGGACCACAGTGAAAAAGCTAGATAGAAGACTGAAATAACTGAAAGATTTTCACGCTCATGGGAAGAACAACATCATCATCAGCCATGGCACTGAGGTGGAGAGGGTGATTGGGAGAGGAAACACCTACATGGAAACAAGTTGAGGGTGAGGAGCGAAGGGAGTGTGGAGGAAGGATATAACATTTGAAATGTAAGTACAGAGATTATCCAATAAAATTACAAAAAAGAAAAGAAGAATGAAAACAATAAATATTTACTATATGACACATGTTCTATATTGCCCAAAATTGAAAAAGTGATGATGGCAAAAAGAAGGGTTTAATGGACTTTGCTCTTGTGTCATGACAGCTTACATAACCACAGATTTAACACAAATTAAAGAGATGTAAAAACTGGCATGAGTGACCGGACTGATGACCAGGACAAGACTGACCTTTCAGATCTGGCTTTTGTGATAATTATACATACACACACAGTACACATGCAAATAGTCAAGAAAATCATTCAAACACAAAAAAATTAAAGTTATAAAAATGCATCTGTACTGAACAGACATTTTTTTCACTATCTCTAACAATAGAGAACAATTATTTACATACCATTAAATGTACATTGTATATTTAAATGAATTTAGAACTGACTGAAAGTATATAAGACTCTTGGACATTTATAGCTTTTAAGTGTTTATTGGGCTCTTTGTGTGAACACCATTTGGATGCTGAGTGTTGGCCACACAACTTGTGTTAGTTATTGGTGTGAGTTGAAATTTTTGTGTAAAATCTGGGAATATAGATTTAGTAGTCTAATGCTTGCCTAGCATATACATATACTCAGTGACCTCTGATTCCAACCCTCTACTGAAGGAGAAAATGAGAGAGGTAGATGGGGGAAGAGAGCTTTGATTGATTAGGTCATGAGCATTCAGCTCTCATGCATGGATTAATAATGCCTTACAAAGGGGCTGTGGTCAGCCCACTGGTATTGTGACAAATCTTCCTTTTAGAGGAAGTGTGTGCCAGGCACTATTTTAGAATCATCAAACAGGCCTCCCTGGATTCAATACATGATATAAATATAAACTCATGTAAGATGTTTGACTTTCTGGAGTCTTAACTGCTTCAAGTCCATACTTGTCTCTACATGACCATGACCTATGCAGCAACTTTCCCTCAGTCCAAAATCTCAGAGTTCTTAGATAATCTATGTTATCAAATTTGAGCAATACATATTTTGATAAACAAATACAGGTCATTTAAAGACATTTGTAGCAGTTCCTTTGTAGCAGATGACAAATACATTCAGACAGGTGCCCATATCATATAGCTCTTTTGCTTGTTCTTGTCAAGCTAAAGAGAGATTAGATTAGGTCAATATAAAATCCAAAGGTGGTACACAAATCAAAACCCTGAAAATGTTTAGACATCTGCATGGTTAGCAGCAGAAATGTATTTGTCAAGAGTTTAATAAACATGAGTTGAAGGTTTAGAGACTGGCAAGTAAATTCACAATACATCAGTCAAGAAGACAGGACAGATAACTGAGAAGCAAGAGGCTCAATATTTGCTTTTGCACATCCACAACAGCTTTAGTCACTGTCATTCAGTGAAGGAAATAGAGAAAGTTTGCATTGGAGAAGGCAATGACTTGTTAAAGCTCTTCTGTGAGCAGGATTTTCAGCATGCATTTTACATTTTGAGCTCAAGTTATCTAAATATTCATGAAGAGTTTACACAACACTTGACAACAGTTTTCTAAATTATATTTGTTACTTCTAAAGATATAAACCATGGTACATGTGTGGTGGACAGAGGAAAACTTTGTGGAGTTGGATTGCTCTTTATATATTTACCACAGTTTAAACTCAGATCCTAGGGTCAGAAAATGGTTTTTCCACTGAATTGTCTACTATTCTATTTAAGAGACAATTTTTAGGTGAGCAGTGTGTTTTTAGATGAGATGAAGATGGTAATTTGTACATTTCCCTACTCATCTGAAACCCATAGAAATGATGTTAGGCATGTAGTAAATATAAGAAATGCTATTAAACATGTAATAAGCATAACATCTAGTCCACTATGGAGCAGGGAGAGCACAGAAACCATACAATACTCAGCAAGCCAACAGATGATTCTCAAGGCATTCATTCTTCAGAGAAACTGGAAAGTGTTCCCAAAACCTCATATGCCACAATAACAACAGAAAAGATTGTAATTAGTGTCTCTAAACAAAAGTGTTATTCTAGGATTTGGGAAATCATGGCCATGTATGACTCTGTCCAGGTTCTATGTGGAATAGACCTTCAATGAAGACTTCAAGCACTAAATTCTAAAGTGCCATGCCTTTTGAACACACACAAGCACACGCATATGTACACACACACAGGCTCTCACACACATGTGTGCACTAATCATTGTCACTTTCTTCCAGAGTATCTTCGATTAGAAGGATCTAAGTCAATGATAAAGTCCAACACAATGCACTTCTGTGCAGAAATCCACCTGATTAATGCTCTAGGATGCTTGCCTACATTTAATGAATGCAGGACTCAGAGTCACACAGAGTTCTGTAATAAATTTGAAAAAATGAAATAAGGAATGCAAACACAAGCAAGATTACCTGCTCCAGGGGAAGGCAGAGCAGAGTTGGCTATGTCGAACATTTTAATTTTCAGTGTCTGCACAGATGTGGCAAGAAAGTGCAAAGGTTTCTCACTGCCTTAATTTACTCTTTTCTCCATAATAGGACAATGTAAATGAAAAAGATTTTTTTTTTTTTACTTACTTAAAGGAGAACAAATTTTGCTAAATTAAAACTGCCTCCAGAGTCTAAAGAACCATACTGGTCTTATCTCTTCAATCTATGCTTTTTTCTGTATAACTCAGTACCTAGTTGTTGCTAATACCTTTTTTAAAAAAAATTATTATATAAAATATTATCATAGCTCACAAAATTTGTTACATAATAATATATGTTGAATACACAATCATTTTCTTTCTTTTTTTCTAAGAAGGACTTTATTTCCACATTTTGGCCTTCCTTCTTTTTGAGCTTCATAAGGGCTGTGAACTGTTTCTTGGGTATCCAGAGCTTTCTGGGGCTAGTATCTGCTTATCAGTGAGTGCATACCATGTGTGTTGTTTTGTGACTGGGTTACCTCACTCAGAATGATAGTCTCAAGTTCCATCCATTTTCCTAGGAATTTCATGACAGCATTGTCTTTAAAAGCTGAGTAGTACTCCATGCTAACAGTTTTTTTATTGGATAGTTTATGTATTTACATTTCAAATGTTATCCCCTTTCATGGTGGACCCATGGCTCCAGCCAGGAGCAGAAGATGGCATTGTATGGCATCAATAGGAGAGGAAGCCTTGGTCCTGCTAACAGCTTTTTAACAGAAATGCTTGACGTTGTTTTAAGAGGGGAAAGTAAGGCAAAGGGCATACTATTTACTGGCAAATAGCACAGGAAAGTTAAGTAGCTCAATCCATGTAGATGTTATCCCACAGTCACGTGACTAAAATCCCCTCAGTGTAAGTTGTACCATGCTAAATTCACTACTAAAGTTAGAGATCATTATACAAATGGGAAATTGTTTTGTGATTCTGCATGCTTGGCTGTTTTGGGGTCTTGGAGTTTAAACATGTCAGCAAGGAATGCAGACACTTTCTGAAACACATTATACTTTTTCTTAATCATGGTTTTGTGACACTTTGATGTCATCTGATGGTGAATAATGTATGTTAACTTCCCAACTAGAAAAGGCTAAAATGAAAGTACGGGGAAAAGAGAAAGGACAGTTAATGAGTAAGTCATTGTTTCCATACAGAAATTGTGATGGGTAAAGGATATATTCCTTGAAAACTTGAATTGGTGATAGGACTTCTGCCGATCAACACAGCAGACACATAGTAAACATCAAGGAAATGTTTATGCAAATACATTCTAGTTAAGAAATTTATTGCAAAGTGTGTGGCAGAAAGTGAGGCTGGAGTATTGGCACAGTCATGTTGATTATATAGAATCCAGAAAAAATAGAGACATGTAAGTAGTTATTATTCAGTTTGATTTTATATAAAATAACTGTTGTGGTGAGTCACTCAGAGGAATAGGACACAAAAGTAATAAGTAATAAATCACTAGGCATTTATAGTACAGCAAATTATAATATCCATGTGGAAGAATATATATATATTTAAGCACATATATTTGTTATATACATACATATGTACAAATATACATATATTTCTATATATTTGTTTTCTCAGTTGGCACTTAGACAAAAGGAGTACAAAACCAAGCACAGTGAAACAGTTTACTCAGTGTACACAAGTATCTTAATGACCCATTCTAAGGTCAACTAGTTGACTATATTGTCTTTCTGAGGTGGACAAGAAAGATTCTTACATTAAAGATGAAGACAGCTCATAGGTATGATGTGAGATGTCAGTTTGACTGTGAATCATCATGACATTCAGCAGAGAAAGAATATGTCTTCACCAGTAACCTAACACCTCTTTATTATATCTGAAATAATAATTTCAACATGTAAAACATGTAAGCATAATGATCACTCCATTTCAAATATCATGTCTGTGGGTCACATGTCCATTTCAGTCTGTCAGCATGAGTTAGTAGCCTTTGCCCTTTTCTAAGCAATTAAATAAATTTTCCTAAGATAATTGGAATGTAAGTAAATAAATTTTTTTATCCAATTTATTTATCTGTCAATGAGTAGAGCAAATTTGAATTTGTTTATTGAGTTATTTGGTTTATTGGGACATTATTAAAATATTATATGTGAAATGTTATATGTCATATATATGTGAAAGTACATATATGCATATATAATCATCTATTCCTTCCTTACTCTCTCTCTATATAGCATACACATATTTATGAACCTACATTTTAGCTCAGTTTATTCCCATACAAGAGGTAAAAATATTTTCACATACTCTGAAAAAAAGAGATATCACAAAAAGTAGAATTTCTCTTGAAGGTGGTTTAACATAAAACAAAAGAAAGAGAAATATGATGACTTAGGAAGTGACAGTAAATCTGCAAGATGGCAGAGTCGCTCTGCGTTTCCTTTATTTACTTGAACCCACAAAAATGTACAACAATAGCCAAGTTAAGTCTGATTAGAACAACAAAGAATTCCATCCAAATTCAGAGAGCTTCAGAATAACTTTTATACAACAGTAAGCCTAGTATTAGGAAATATCCCCCCCTCCATGTATCTGTCTAGTTACATTTCTATCTAATGTTTATTTATCATCTATATATCATTTATTTATGTATATCTATATAAATAGACATATTTGTATATGCATTATTCATATGCTCATATTAATGTTTTGTCTAAGTTATATCCTTCATATATGCTATTTTGCATCTAATGACTAATTTCTATGTATTTTGAGAAAATAACCAACTAACTACATATTAGAAATTGAATGAAACCTAATGACATTGCCTTGGGGATTGTTATTATAATTTTAGTTCTGTTTATGAAGTTCTTTTTTTGAAAAGAAAACATGTCCAACCAAGAATCAGGGGTTTTTTTATGGGTAAAAATATATTTTCTGTGTTCAGACATGTGGCTCTGGGAATTGTCAGATCATTACAAAAAAACCTTCTGTCTTGAGTTTGGGACTAGTAAATCTTGGTATTCACCACAAATCTAAGTCTCCTTGGGCGTAATTTATTTTGACAATAAATAATCTACTGGCACTTTTGAAGCAAAGTTTTAAGTAAAATTCCAAGGGAACACGAGCTTGTGTAAATGCATGAAAGGACAAATCAAACCCAGCTGTTCTTAACATGAGCCAAGACTTGACTGGATTGCAGTGGTTTGTATCCTGGGTGTCAGTGGGACCCCTGGCTCACCAGCTCTTGATATTTATCAAAGCTCACCTGGGTCATGAAATATTCCTTCTGACCATTGGTTTGGAAGGTGATAGAAGAAAGAATCCTCAAACATCCAGGAAATCTTTTTGATGAACTTTATTCTATGGCTGTGCTTCCTTGTTTCTGTTGTATATGAATTTTTATCTAAGTTGCATAAAAGGAACTTTTGTCTTTAAACTTTGAGTCCTTGAACTAGAGATGTAAATGTGGATAATACTAAATTCTGTCCTCAAAATGTTTACAGACCTCTGAACGAAGAGCAATTGCTTTCCGCATGTCCACGACACTGTGAGAACAGAGGGGTGAGCATGCCGTGGGGATAAGTAGAAATGGGAAACCAGTAGAATATCTTTTAAGAAGTAAATTTTCCATGCTGAAAAATGGTGAAAGACCTGTGAAATGAAAACAAGAAATGAGAATATTAATGATAGCTAACATTTATAGAGTGTTTGGCAAGTACTGATTACCACACTTGATACTGTCAATCAACCCTGCACACTAACTGCTGATTTTGTGTCTATTTTACACAGGAGATATTGGAGGAAGACAGGTGACAGACACAATCTTCAAAACCCATTTTATTTCCACTGGATCTTTCTCTTAGAAAAAAAAGGAATTAGGCCATGATGCTAAATTATTGTTTTTTTACATTTGCATATTATAAAGTAAATCAATGGTTTGTAAGTAGAGAACATGTGAATAATAACAATATAACAATATCCAAAAGGTTATATACTAGTTAGCTTTCCCTTTCTCTAATAAAATATCCATTTTAATTGTATTAGAATTAATATTAAAAGGAAGTTTAAAAAATAGTTCTTTTGTTTTACAACTTGGCAGTTTCCAGTCTTTACCTCTTTGCCTCTACTTTTTTGAAACTATCAGTGAAATCTCAAATCATGCTAGAAGCAGATGGAGGTGCAAAACTGCAAAACCATTTTTGTAATGCAGTAGGAAGTCACAGGGAGGGAAGATTGGGATAAAGTTCATTATCACCCCTTTAGAGCCCACCTCAGTCACCAGCAGACTTTCCAGTGGGCTTCATCTACTAAGTCACTCGCCGATTTTTCATAGAGTTGACTCAAGAACCAACTGTTAAATATAAAAAAGAGGTTAAGTCAGTTGGTGGTTATTGTTCCAATATTTAGTAGAATATGGGTTTTACTTAGAAATCAATGAAGTGATACTAAATATATTTCATCAGTAATACAGCAGGGTCAGGTGTGCATATTAGCCAGTTGTAGGATGTTCAATAATGACTTCTGTAAAAATCATCATTTTATTTCATGATAATTTCACAAAGGAATACATTATATTTACAGCACTCTAACCCCACTCTCAGTATGATTATATCTCAACCATGCCCTCTCAAATCCAACACACACACACACACACACACACACACACACACACACACACACAAACCTATTGAGTCGAATTAGTATTGCCTGTCTGTACAGGTATTAAGGTCAACCACTAAGGATTGAGAAAACTTTCAGCTGACTAACTCTAGAATTAAACCGAATTTTCAACCCTCAGCAGTCAATGACTATTTATAATCCTTTATGAATTGGTGTTTCCTTGTGAAATAATCACTTATCTAATGCCCCATGCTGACTCATATGACCTTGAGTGGTTCTTATGCAGGTAAATATATTATTGAGAGCCTGTGGGCACAGCAGTCACTCCATGCACAGAAGGCATTCTGGTTATTCTTACTGACACATCTATTGAATGTTACCTTACTATTTCTTCAGTAGAGTTGAGACTCTCAAACATGAAGGTTTAGTCTAGGCATTTTCCACAGTGCCTATTTCAGTTTCTTGCCCTGATTAGGATGAATACTAGATGGGTCATAACAGGCTTGAAAACTACCTTAATTCCCATGCTAAATTTCTGCGAGCCCTATCTCTAAAACTCATAATGTTATTTACATAATCCATTCTGCGTATTAAATCATAGGCTAAGAACTAGTCCTTAGAGCTGGCACAGGTTAATGAATATAATGAGGAAAATATAGCTCTTGGGTTCTGGCAGTATTCTATTTTTGATTTCCGATTTAACCTCATGAATGTATTTATTTAGAAAAAAAAATGGGTACTTTCTGTACACTTTCCCAAGTGAAGCTTTACCAAAAATCTTGAGTTATATACACAGATAAATACAAATATATATTTACCCTTATCCCAACTCATTGTAGACCCAAAATATGAATAATTTACCCATATATCTCCACCTTATTTTAAGTCATGATCAATTTCCAAAGAATTCTGTCCCAAGCATAAAAATTAGAACAGGAAATCAAGTCAGGGGTGACCTCAGAAAACATCAAGGTGGTCTATGCTGATCCTCAAGTCCTTATTTCAACATTCATCTCTGGCAAGTAGTATCTTTTGAAATAAAGCTGAGCTAGTACCCATTCACTTGGTGTTAATCAGCTGTTCTGAGCATTACAGGAATTAATTAGCTTCAGATAGATACTCATTTGAAAACTAGTTTCAAAATCTCGCCAACTGAGGTGCCACCTTGAGATGCTGTTATTCTATGCAACAGTGTCAGGGTAGAGGGCAACCAGAGTCATCACAACTGGACCCAAATACTATAAGGTCAGCTCACACACATTAGTCCACATTCTCCTTTCAATTGTGTGGACCATAGTTATGAGTAGGCTATAATCCGATAAAGATTTCTGGAAAATACTGGGTTTTAAGGAAGCAAGAAAGCTCTGGTTTGTGATGCAGCTATTTAGGGGTGATCTTGATCCTTGTGGTTCTGGGTTCCTGTCTTCAAATAAACTCCAAGATTTAAGTACAAAGGTGAACACTTGAGCTAGTTTCCAAAGAGACAGACACTCATCTTGGATCAATGGTCTTACTGGAGATAAGGATTCACAGGAGTACAATTTGGCAACATTGCTGAGTTACCTGATGGACCTTACTGCCGTTGAACTAAAATAAATATAGTGAATTTATTACTCTTTATTTTTTTGTTACTTCAGAAGTTAATGGTCTCCTCCAGCCAGACTTAGGTTTCTATCAAGTAATTTATTACCCACTTTAAGTAATTTATTAAAAATAATAATTTAATTTTATGTACAAATAATGAACTTTTATGAATAAATTCATAGTTTTAAGCTTATAATATGATTTTATCATGCTATGTCATTCTCAGTGTCATACAATCCTCATAGAGTTTCAACAATAATGGTCACTGCATTAATCAAGCATTCATTATGTATTGAAGGCAAGTTCATGACTGTTGGCTTACCAGGTATTACATTTATAGACATTGGGTCAAGCAGGCAGCAGAATATACCTCTGACAATAGATCCTGGGAAGGATAGGGTCCTTGCCTATCTCACTCTCTGTGGGACTCAGGGAAAATCTTGAATTCCAAGGCTGGACCACTTGCAAGGACCTGAAGCTCATTAAACCCCGACCAGTAGATCAGTTAACAAAGTAAAGCTTCTCCCTATAAATCAGCTGGTGTTATTTCACCTGTGGGCAACTTTTTTGTTACGAATTTTTGTGTGCATGTGTAGTCAGATTTATCTACTTAACTATATAATTAAAATTTTACACTCAAGATTTTATTCCTCTCCCTGTCCACCCTCCTACTGTTCCACATCTCATAACTCCTCCCTGCAACCCCTGTCTCCACAAGGAAGTCTTCACCCCACCCACTTCCCCAGTTTTTTAAACTCCCTGGGGTCTCCAGTCTGTTGAGGTTTAGGTGCATTTTCTCTGACTTAACCCATACCTGAGAGTCCTCTACTGTATATGTGTTGGGGGCCTCATATCAGTTGGTGTGTGCTACCTGGTTGGTGATCCAGTGTCTGAGAGATCTCGGGGGTCCAGGTTAATTGAGACTGGTGGTCCTCTTACAGGGTTGCCCTCCTCCTCAGCTTCCTCCAGCTTTTTCCTAATTCAATCACAGGGATCAGCAGCTTCTGTTGATTGGTTGGGTGAAAATATCTGTATCTCACTCTTTCAGCTACTTGTTGGGTCTTTCAGAGGGTAGTCATGATAGGTCCCTTTTTGTGAGTGCTCAATAAATAGCCTTTGTAATGGTGTCAGGCCTTGGGGATCCCCTACTGGGCTCACCACTAAACCTTTTTCTCAGACTCTTCTCCATTTCCATTCCTGCAGTTCTTTCATACAGAAACAATTGGGAGTCAGAGTTTTAACTGTAGGATAGCAACACCATCCCTCATTTGATGCCTTGAACTAACTGGCATAGGGGAAAATTTCCTAAACAGAGCCATAATGCTCATGCTGTAATGTTAAATGGAACCTCATAAAACTGGAAATCTTCTGTAAGGCAAAGGACATAGTCAATAAGACAAATCAGCAATCTACAGATTGGGAAAAAAAAATAACTTCACTAAGCCCACATCTGATAGAGGACTAATATTCAAAATATATAAAGAACTAAAGAAGCTAACCATCAAAAACCCGAACAACCCAATAAAAAATAAGGCATAGAAGCAAACTGAGAATTCACAACAGAGGAATCTTGAATGACTGATAAGAACCTAAAGAAATGTTCAAAGTCCTTAGTGTCATAGAGATGCATTTTCTGAGATTCCACCTCACAGCAGTCAGAAAGGCTAAGATCAAAACCTCAGGTGACAACACATGTTGGCAAGGATGTGGAGAAAGAGGACACTCCTCTATTGCTCGTGGAATTGCAAACAGGTACAACCAATCTGGATATCAATTTGAAGGTTCCTCCGAACTTAAGGAGAACAAAAGAACTTCTATCATTACTATTTTTAGGTTAAGGAAAAATTATTTTCAACTTCTCCAAAATGTTCAGTTTTAGAATTTAAGCTGTCTGAAAGTGGCACAAAACATTATATTAACTTGTTCTGCCTTAATTTCTGTAGAGGTGAAATACCACTTAATCCATATTTTACATATTTATTTTGAACCTTACAGCATCCCATAATGTAGACTGGACAGTTATGGACTCAATATTTCACATGCGAAGATTAGGGCACAGGCAAGGATTTGTGCCCTGCTGGCCAGAGGGAAACTAAGTTGGAAGATAAATTGACTCCTAGTATAATGGTCTCCTCTGCTCTAGCTCTCCACAGTATATACTTGTCAAGGTCTTCATAAAGTACAATGATACCACCGAGAGACTCCCAATATTCTCCAGCCATATAAAGCATTTACTACTGGAATTTATAAACTATTTAACCTAAAAGAGGCTTTGGGGATTATTAACTTTGAAGTTCTCTGTGGTGAATCTGTAGATTATTGCTCCTATGGGGTCATTAGTAATTGATGCCTCTCAGAAGTAGACATATGATAGTTCTGTTAGGTTTATTAATTCTCAGTGATAAGAAAGGTAAAATTCCATGAGGATATAGAGCAAACACCATGCCTTAACCATGTTTGACTATAGCATTCCTTTTTGTGTTTCTCATGTTGAGAGTTGAAAAACGTGTTTTAGGTAATGTGGATCTAATCCAACAGTGAGTTTCCAGAAACTGAGAATGCTCTTACAAATAGAGGCCACTAAAAATAGTATCGACTATTACTCCATAACAAAGAAATGTCTCTTTTATTTCTTCTCTCACCACGCTTCACTCCTCACTGCAGATATTCAATACCCTACTTGCAACAGCATAGATGATTTCTTTTCTGCCTGGCTTCATATGTTCAAAAATATGCAGTTGCAAATTTATCATTCTTGTTGTTGCATGATAACCCAGAAGGAGACTGTACCACAAATTATTCATACTCCCAGCTATTGCTTGGCACTTCAGCTCTTTCTATGTTTTTTTTTTCTCCCATTTTGTTTGTTGTTGTGAAAACTGCTCTTAGGATGATCACACATGTACATATCTATATACATTAATTTATATACATAAATATGTATAATGTAAATATGTAGATATGTAGATATATAGATAGGTATGTATACATGTAGGTATGTAAACATGTACATATGTATACATGTATATATATGTAGATATGTGTGCATGCATATACATGTATACATGTATAATATATGCATATGTATATGCATATACACATATATGTACATGTCTGTCTGTGTCTATGTGAAGTCATAAGGTATACAAATTTACTCAAAGAGTTAGAGTTCCATCTCTACAGCAAACATCTGAGGTAGCCTGGAGTGGATTAACTGATCTCCCTTCTGGCCTTTAGGTGAGCAAGTGCATTATGACTGAGAGTTTGTCAGGCAGCAAAGTTACAAACTCCATAGTCCCAAAGTGAAAAAAAGGAACAGAAAGTTTAGAAGAGGTTCCGTAACCCCTTTCAGTGAATTTCCTCAATGATCTGAAGACTTCATACTGGTCCCCACTTCTCTGTGATTTCACCAGTTCCCAGAAACGTTACCCTTCTTGTTGGCCTTGTATACATGGGCATTTGGAGGACAGAAAAGTCTAAAATACCAAAGTTATAAAACAGTATTTTTTATCCTGTTTCCATTTTCACAATGGGTTTGCATAATAACTAAGTACAAAATAAACTAAGATAACAAATTATGGCTTACCTGTTTTTGTCAGCTGGGAGTGAATATGGCACTTGTATTACTCACTGATTAGATAAGCTGTGAGCTGGCATTAACTGGTGGCTGATCTAAGATGGTCTTGCCTGGACAGGAATAATCTACATTAATCAATCTCTATTTCCTTCTTCAGCAATATAATGAAAGCAAAGTCCTTTTGCACAAGTAGAGGACAGAAGTGGATACAAATATTGTTTTCATATTATTTTCATGGTATAACAACCACAAAAGTCATTATGAACAATAAACCACTTGTGGAAACACAAGAGAGTGTAATTTATTTCTTTAATCGCTCAGAAAATAACGGGAGGACATATAAAGCTAGCACTAGTTCGTAAACTGTCATATATATTAGTATCCAGGAGAATGAATGAATGACAGAAACAATGCTACTGGTTTATAATTTCCCAATGTAGATTTAGCAACCAACACCCAGTACTGGTTTAGAGTTACTCTTCCTCCAAATGTTAACCAATATCTTTTGCTTATTTTACCATTTAAAATGACTGTTTGTGGGGTTGGGGGCTGGGGCTCTGTGAAAGACTGCAGGCTAAAATGCATGAGACTCTGGGTATACTCTCAGCACCACACACAATGCTTACTCTTCATCATTTTCTTCCACTTTTTGGAAAATGCAACAATTAAGACCGCAATTTCCTAAAAATTTCAATTTTATTCATATTTACCTGAATTATTGTGTGACTGAGGACATTTTTTCTATATCTGTCAATTTAATATATTCTATGAAATCCTTTATAGAAGAAAAACTGCCCAAGTCCACTACTAAGCCACCAACTCAGGTCAAGCAATACATTGACGAGACTTTCATAGTGGTCCTGCAGACAATAAGAGTTTGAGAACCAGCAGAAGTGATCTTGGAAGAAAACCTGTCCAAGGAAGACAAGGTCACTTGATACCACGATGGGACAGGACGTGGATGGAGCTGACAGGATGTCCATGGTACTTGTGTTGCCTGAAGCCTGAAAGAAAGAGCTGTTAGAATAAAGTGCATGTAAGATGTTAACCACTCCATCAGGTGTGGGAGGCTCGTAAGGGACCATGAACATCCCAACTGCAGTGATCAGTATTCTGACAGAGCATATAGTTGCACACATGACTGGCTGGAGCCATCAGCTGAGCCTGAGCGGGCCTCTGGCCTGCACAGCGAGCAAGAGAGTGTCCAGTCTTTTACAGGAATGAAGAACAGAAAAACAGAGGCTCTTGAGTGGGCCTGGCATAGCAGGACACACACGGGCCAGCTGGGAGCCACACTAAAGAAAGAACAGTGGTGGAACCTTCTTCCATCTGCAGTTCTCTTCTGTTTGTTACTATGGAGACAGTCTGCCTGACAGCTGGCATGGTTTCCATACTCTGTGAACACTTTCATTTTCAACAGAGCAAGGACCTCCAGAGCCCTGGGCTGGTGACCAGATCTGGCTGGAGTTTAGTGACATTGTTTGGTTTTCATTATTCCCACTTTTAAGGTTGCTTTCTTTTGATGGAAAAAATGCTGGTTTTCCATTTATTGAGGAGGGGGAATCTTCAGCATCCTTTTGAAACAATAAATGTATGGGTCTTTAAACTTCCTTTTTTCAATTACTGGTTAGTGCCCATGTTAAATGTATTTGTTTGTTAGACACACCTGTGTTTCACATGCTGAGTAGGTTTATAATGTGAAATCACAAAGTTAGTTTTATTAAAAGCCAGCTAAGTTAGTATTGTGATTTAAGGTAACAGTCACGATGACTCTGAAGCACATATATGTTCTTCTGAAGTGGCACTTAAAAACTATTGCTGTTAGTATTTTTTTCTCTGGGGTCAGGCAGGTCTCTAACACATTATTCCAACTGTTAAATAAACAAACAAAAAAGAAATAAATTGTTTTTATTGATGAATTCATAGACACAAACACACACAAAAAAAAAAACAAAAGCAAAAACAAAAACAAATCAAATAGCTAAGATTCTTGATTTTTATGTTAACACATCTAGATTTTTCTCAGGTTTTGACCAAGTTGTTAGTGTTTAATTTATTTGCAGAGATATGAAAACAGATATATACTCATGTACATGTGCAAATAAGTACTTCTCCCCTTCTTTGTTCCCAACCTTCTCTCTTCTTGTTGACTTTTTATTCTCTTAGTGCCATATTTGATGACAAATTTTGTGAAAAATAAAGCCACCCATCATTGTGTTAGGAAGCACCACTGTATTGATGTTCTGATCCCATTCTGGGAGGTGTGTGTATTCTCAGTGAAATATAAATTTATTATTTGTGAAATCATTATGATTTAGCACTACAGATGAAACAGAACAAGGGAAAGAACCATCAAAATACTAATAAATTTGAACACCATTGAGAAACATCATTTCTTTTGAAACAGAAGAGCATGGTCTATTTTTGTATCATCATACTGAGTTTAATCTCAAATCTATCAATAACTTTTCAATATCATACATATATTGCCATTGAGTTTTATCATTTCCAAACATCTTGTGATCTTAATGTTTCTGCTTTTGTTTCTGTTCCATTTTCATTTTAGATATATCTAGGCATCCTTTCTAGGGATGAACAAATATTCTTCTGTCATGTAAAAGCATTTATTCTAAAATAAAATCTTTGATTTTGAAACTTTCTTACTAAAAATATACCCCATACTTATAATATCACTTGTCAGATCCATTTTGTTCCACTCATTGAATACTTTATACTTTACTTCTTTATTTAATAAACTAAATATGTATCTGAAAGATGTAGTTATAAGGCAGAGGAAAATAAGAAACAAATGTACAAGTTGTTAGACAGCTAAATATAGGTTAAATTTACATCATAACACAACTAGCTTAGATGATCATCTTAGACATTGTGCAACTATGTGCTCTTGCTTCCTAGTGCTCTTCAACATCAGCACTGCTGGTAGTCCCCAAAGGATCTCTCCCTTGATAGTTTTTCCCTTGTACTCTCATGAGTCTAAGAGATGTATAATATTATATATGAAGAAAACTACCAGAGCTGGAGAGATGGCTCAGTGGTTAAGAGGACTGACTGCTCTTCCAGAGGTCCTGAGTTCAATTCCCAGCAACCACATTGTGGTTCACAGCCATCTGTAATGAGATCTGATGCCCTCTTCTGGTGTGTCTGAAGACATCTACATACTACTCATAAATAAAATAATTTTTAAAAATGAATGAAGTTCCAAATTCAACCAGTTGGGATTAGCAAAAGTGTTTTTGTATCGAGGGCAGAACAAAAAGGAAAATGCAGAAAGCTAACAACTTGTACAACTGCAGCTTTGGTTGCAAAATTGTGTGGTTCCCTAAGAACCCAAGGAAGAGAGCAAATGGTTAAACATCCCTTGAGGAACAAGGGAAGAGTGTATGGTTCATGGTTCTTGACAGACTTGTCTGCAGGCTGTGTTGAGAACATCTGTTTGCTTGTCTTCATTTCATTTTGCTTTCTGGGAACCAGAAAATTCTTGGTATTTAAGAAGCCAAAATACAGGCCCCTAGACTTGGCATTTGGCCCATTATATGTCCTTCAGGTGTTTTGTTTTTTTGTTTGTTTGTTTGTTTTTTGTTTTGTTTTGTTTTGTTTTTTCCTTAAGAGTAAAATGGGACATGGGGGTGGCCATGAAAGGTTTCCTGCTCATCGTAAAGTCCAAGAATCTGGTTAAATACAGAGAAGCAAGCTTACTAAAGGTTTGCATCTTCAGAAAGGACCTTGCTTGTAGATAGAAAGCCTCTTACTACTTAAAACCCAACAGATAGAGAACACCTGCAAACGTATTTAATTTCTTTATTGCCAATTTCACTATTACAACTATTACAATATTGTTGGTGACTTATTCTTGTTACTATTTATAGACCCTTGCACCTTTTCAATGTTTGAGTTGGATAGTTTAACATAATTATGTGTGTATGTGTGTGCGTGCACGTGTGTGTGTATGTGTGTGTATCAATCACTGTGGACAAGAAATTATTTCATAAGTCTCTAGTTCCCAACTAATATAGGCAGTAAATTCTGAATACTTTTACATTGATTAATTAATTTCTTTATTTGCTATTTGTGTATTTATGTATATGGGCATGAATTTGTGGACATTCATGGACCACTTTCAGGATTTGGTTCTCTTCTGTGTGGATACGATGAAACTGGACTCTGGACATCAAGGTGGGCATCAAGTTTCTTACTGAGCTATGGACCTGAGCATGGACACACTGTCTTTGATTTTTAACTAAAATCCGAAACTTTCTCCCACTTTCAGTACTCCATAGTTGTCTCTAGTTCTTATTGTATGTTTAAGGCTTTATCCCATTAATGTAAGCATGTCCTTACAAGTGTTATTTTATAAGCTGAGCATATTGTCCTTATTTATTTTATGTTTCTGTGTATGTAACAGCAATTAATGAAAATAAGACATTAATTTGAAAGAGAACAAAGAGATGTAGGTGCATACCGGAAGGTTTTGGGTAGGAAAAAAGTAGGTAAATAATGTAATTATATTCAAAGTATTAATTTAAAAAATACTAAACTCTTTTAGTATACAATACACGAATGCAATATTTACATTATTTCTATACCTTCCTTCCCCTCAGATTCATACCGAAACATTTTAAATTAATTATTTTCGATATATGTTTCTGGAGAAGACCAAGTTTCCCTCTTTCAATTGTCAATAATTGCTTCATCAAAGGGGTGAAGCCTTGTGAGATTTTTCCCACTCATCTGTGCAGGTCAACTACCATTCCCATTGTGCTAGTCCTGTTCAAGTGATTATTATATTAATATTGGTACAACATTACAACAAGCTTGCTGTCATAGTAGAGGCTTGTAGCAGACTTCCTGGACCTTTGGTCCTCACAGTCTTTCTGCTCTCTATCATCACGTTTCAGAACCTTGGGTATAGCCATTCAGCTGCAGATATGTCAAATAAGATTGGGGTCTCCATGGCCAGTTGTTTTTCTACGTTTTGATCAGTTGTGGGTTACTCTAAAGATGTTGTCTATTAGAAAAAGAGTATTCTATCATAAAAGTCTGTCAGAAACCATACTAGGACAAGGTAAAAACTAACAGGTGATCTTCCTGAGATGGCACGCTTCAGATTATTATATAATCTGCAAAAGATTCAACCTTATTAAGCAAGGCTATAAGGGAATTCATGTTAAGAAAGATTCCTCCTATTAATATGCTTTTCCTGTTATTATTAAACACATGCAACAATCATTAAGGAATAGCCCACCCCTTTGGAGCATATTATGAAGATGTACTGTTTTGTATTGATGTTATATTGACAAATAGATGACACCTTAAGTCCTAAAGTTATCCTATAAGAATTTCTAAAATTTTAACAGTGATTATTAGGCTTTTTTTATGGTGAGACTGGTATTAGGTCCTTTTCTGATACTTAACCCTGCAATGAGAACTGTGCCAGTCTCCTAAGTGTCACCAGTTAATTGCTCTTAGATGGTAATCAGACATTCTTTAACTCAGAGCACATTCCAAGAGTTTGTAAGACAATTAATCAAAAGTCATAAAAAGGCAACTAATGATTTTTATAGGTGCTAGGACAGAAGATAAAATATTTACTGGGTTTATCTATACAAAACTTTACTAATAACTTTGTTATAGTTTTAAACATTTTGTGAAACTGTGGAGCTGAGACAGATGATAGATGTTTAGCCAGATAATTACTCCTAACGATATGCATGTAAACATTCTCTGTTGTAAACTCTGTTTCAATTTATCATTTGATTTTGTGTGTGAACTTTTAATGAGCTTTTTAACATGTGGTCATGTATTCTGAAGAATGTTTGGGAAGGACAAAGAGAGGAATCAGAACTGAGCTGAGAAGAATTGCACTGTGAGGGGGATCTAAAGTGAGGAAAGGTTTTAGACAGAATACCTCTTAGAGAGAACTGAACTCAAGAAGAACTTAGAAGTATAGGCACTTTTGGGAAAAAAGCATTGAGAGTAAGAGTATTGTTCTGACATCGGGGCATGAGAAGAGAGCAGGATTAGAAGGGGAATGCAGAGTGGAATAACTTAGAAATAAAAGACGAGGAGAGCAACGTGTACAATGCAGAAGGAAAAGGGAAAATAAGCTGCAGAGAGCCGAAGGAGCTGGAAAACTTCTCCTTATCATGGGACAAAACAGGTCCTTTCTTAATAACAAGGCAGGCTTAGTCTTATTAAGAGGAACAAACCTTTCTTCTTACACACTTGGGTTTAATTCGTTTAGCACTAAAATGGTAGAAGCTTTTTTTTTTCTCTATGCAATAAAGATTGGAGTTTATTTTTTATTCAGAATGAGTGAGTTCTTTCTGCACCAGTGCTTGGTCTTTGCTCGATATGCATATGTGAGTGTGGACATGTGTGTGTGTGAGTGTGCAGTTGGGAGAATGCCTGCATGCTGAATCCAACTCGTTTGAATGGAAATGCATAAATATGAATGTGTGAATTGTGAATCCGTATGTGAACTTATGTGAGCTTACGCGTATTTGCTTGAGTAAAAGTTTTCCTTCTGTGAGTGTTATTACCTTCTCATGGTTAAATAGAAGTTTATTGCACCAAACTTCCCCCTAGTTAGACAAGCCAAAGGCATCTGGACAAAAGGGAAACTGCTCTAGCAATTAATCCTTTACTTAGTCTCCTGTTGTTTTAGGATGAGGTGTTAAATGCCAGAGACTGCAGTTTCTGGTCTCAGAAGAAAACAGAAGGCAGGTCAGCTATAGTGCTACAGTAGTATACTTAGATAAATAATTTTTTTTATTATTTTGCAGCAACACTAGATATCTCATGAGACAAAAATTTTGCCCTCTGTCTACACACTTCTCCCTCCATTGCTTCAAGAAGAACCCACAAGAAAGAAGACCCCATGCAAAAGTTGAGTATTTTGAATGTAGTTAGAAATGTTACTGATTTAAGAAAGTGACAGTAATAGATCCTCCTATAAAATTTGTGATTTTTCCAGCCAACTGGGTAGTTGGCTAAGGTTACAATGTCAAACATGACTTTGCTTCTATTGATTACGTCTTAACACAAACTCGACAGCTGTAGCTTTCTGTCACTGACTCTGGGACATCTTGCCATACAAGTCTTTATTGTAGTTCATAGGCTTTATGGCATCTGGGTAGACTATCAACTGAACTGCTTTCTTCCTTGGTAGCTTGCATAGCACTGTTGGATATTATGAGAGTCAATATCCCAGCCAATACTATTCTAAGTAAGTTCTAGCTTAGTTCTTTAAAATCCTTTGTTACAGGCCTGTACAGATCTGTGTGCTGTATTCAAAAAAGGCGCCTTAGTTCTAAGCTCTGGAAAACAATAAGGGTAATTACAATAGACAATAGCTTATATTGTTTCAGGAGACTTTTGCACTATCATGACCAATAACTCAAAATTTGGTTTTTCATGCAGGATACTGGGTCATTTGTTGGATAGTCTATGTCTCTTAGAGAGAGCACTTTTGTCTCAAGTGGCATACGTTTATCTAAATTTTATATATATATATAATTTAATAAAATTTAAATATATATTTATATTTATATTATGTGTGCATGCATTGCATAAATATATGTATGTATATCTGTATGTCTGTGTGCTCTGATGTACATGCATATATATATTTTATTTGTCTTTGGTAAGTATAAAATAATATATTTATAGGGTTTTTCAAACATATTTAGTGTTAATGATCTTCTATATTAAAAACACATTATTCAACATATTTTACTTTTGCTCTGATTTTTGATAAATTAAACTACCTACTGTTAGAGAAGATAGCCCAATGTTATTTCCTAAATAAAAATCAGTGCATTGTTTAGATTTCAAATGCCTTGGCAGATAAAGTAGAGTTGAGAAACAAATTTGGTTTAGTCCTGAAGGCAATAGGCTTCTGTTGTCCCTAACTGACTCCTAGTTTTCCTTAATAAAAAGCAGTTTTTTTTTTTTCTAGCAATGTTTTGACAGTTCCCTGATATTCTTAAAAACTTTGGACTAGGCTCATCCCAAATCATTTTAATTTTCTTACACTTGTATAAGTTCCCAACAACTTTGCTTTTTAGATATTCCCATTACTAATTCTGAATTTGAAGCATAGTAGACAGACAAAATATGAAATAGAAAGTGCTCTAATAGAAAATATGCTATTCTGTATTTTTTCAGAGTCACATATTCTCTTAAAATTATTGTAAATGTATAAAATTTCTATAACATCATATATATAATAACTCTGGTTCTCTGTCTATGCATCATTCACAATAGAAAATTATATATAATTGATGTATAATAGCACATTGATTCTCTAACTACATAAATGGGTTTCTCAAGGAACAAAATGCATAGATGGCTATTATTACTCTAGTGATTAGTTTGGTTGCACAGAAATAATGATTCATTATAATTTACTTGTATGTGTACCTCATCCAGAAAAATATACTCAATAACATATTCATGCCAGGTTTGTATATTAATAATACATTTTACAATCTTACAAAATTATATTAGTGAAATACTGCAGTAATTCCTACATATCTGCTTCTGCAAGTGTTTTGGACATTAATATATTTACTATTTAATTTTAATAGTGGAATCTCTTTTATATTTAGTAACACTATTTTGTTAACCACATTTCAAATATTTATTATGAACTTACTGATGACTATTGTTGGTCAAAAAAAGGACTTCTATTTAGGGATGTGTTTCTTTTAAGAGTGGCAGTTATAGAATTATTCTTTCAGAAATCAACAGCTACAACATGAAATTCTGAAGTTCACCTGTCTGTACCCTTCTCTTTTTTCTTTTTCTTATTGGGTATTTTCCTTTATTTATATTTCAAATGTTATCCCCTTTCTCTGTTTCCCTTCCAGAAACCCCCTATCCTCTCCTCCCTCCCCCTGCTTCTATAAGGGTGCTCCTCTACCCACTCACTCACTGCCACCTCCCTGCTATGGCATTCTCCTACACTGGGGAATCAAGCCTTCACAGGACCAAGGGCCTCTCCTCCCATTTATGTCCAAAAGGCCATCCTCTGCAACATATGTGGCTGGAGTCATGGGTTTCTCCATGTATACTCTTTGGATGGTGGTTTAGTCCCTGGGAACTCTGAGGGGACCGTAGTCTGGTTAGTTAATATTGTTCTTTTTACTATGGGTTGTATACTCCTTCAGATTCTTCAGTTCTTTCTCTAACTACTCTATTGGGGACCTGTTCTTAGTTCAATGGTTGTCTGAGCACATCTGCCTCTGTATTTGTAAGGCTCTGGCAGTACCCTTGTCTCATTATAGAAGAAATTTACCTGCCTGTTTTCATTGTCTTCTCCCAGGGAGAGTTCCCACTGAGCCGAGCTGCCATTTGATTATCTTTATTTTCCAATCAGGCAAACTGTTTCACAATTTAGGTTCTCCCCATCCAGCATCCAAAGAAGCTGGTGTTCTTGCATACTAAGCAGTAAATCTACAAGAAAACTGCGCATAAAGTCTGCTGCATGGTGCTTACTGAGGTAGGCTTCTGCGAAATAGAAAATTTGACCTATATTGATTTTATGTCCTTTGCAAAATAGGTGGTATGAGCTTGATTAACGAGCATTTCCCACCTCATTTATGTCCAAAATTTCTGCAATTGACATCTGAGAATCCTTGTACATTGTTCCAAGTAAATTACGTTGAATGCCTGATCTGGTTGTGATGTCTCTTTGGCTTCTGTGTTCAAGTGTGTTTTTGGCAGTGCAGACACCAGCCAGTGTGCAGAAGAAGCAACAATAGTAGCGGCAACTAATGTCAAGTAAATCACACAAATGCCAAAATGTAACGTAAGTACACACTGAATTGTACACCGCAGCTCTTTCAAATATTTTCAAATTCCTTTGTATGTTTTCAGCTGCTGGTTCCTTTCTGGTCTTTATTCACATTTAAAGGACAGGGACAGTATCAATTATGTTAACCCTGCTGGTAGGATAGTTTTGGTTGTGTGTCATGGGTTTAGGATGGATGTTGCCTGCTCTATTTTGTGGTATTGTCTCCTTACATTTGTAGTATTATATTAGCATGAAAGAATCCTGAAAATTTAAGGGATCACAGGATATATAATTACCCATCGTTAGCCAACATTAGATTCTTGTATGCAAATTTATTTCCCCAAAACATGCATTAAATATATATTAGAATAGGAGTTGGAGAACATTCTCTATAATGTCCTAGCTATCTAATGTGATAGGTTTCTTAGCTCACTCTCTTTTGTCACCAAGGCTCCTTCCTTGCAGTTGCATCATATATCATCTTTGATACCAGCAAAGTTGGCACAGCTATGCTGTCAAAGGACTGTCAAAAATAGTGGTTTACCTTTGCTCAGGGAATGTAGTTCATAAACTGCCCTGCCTGCCAACTTAACACAAGCTAGAGTCAAAAAGAAAGAGGAACTCCACTTGAGAACAATACCTTCATCAGACAGCCTGCAGGTAAATCTTTCGGGGTCATTTTCTTTTCTGATAAATAATAGATGGGAGACCAAGCCACTAAATAAATGACACATTTTGACAGGGGGGTGTCCTAGGTGGTATTAGAAAGCAGGATGAGGAAGCCATAGGGAGCAAGCAAGTAATAAGTACTGGTTCTGCTTGAGTTCCTCCTCCCTTGAGCTCCATGACTGATGGAGTTTAACATGCACATGTAAGGCAAACAAACCCTTTGCTTGCCTACATGGTTTTGATCTGTGTTTTTTAACCACAGCAACAGAAATCTGTGTACAACACTGAGACCAGGCATATTTGATCAATGTGAGGTATCCATGATTTCATTCTGATAAAGTGCAAAACCATTCACCATCAGAAGGTGAACAGACAACAAACAGTATTTTCACCACTCACATTGACTGGGAAAAAACAAGATAATGTTAGGCAGAAAGTTGAAAGTATTACAAGTAAGCACAAATTCTAATTTTTAGAAAAAGCATCCCAAATGACCCAGATGTTAAAATTAGCAACAATCTTAAACATGAGTTTAAGACAACTGGAAGGCACATTGGAAATGATGAATTTCAGGGTAAAGAGATTAAGAGCCTTAGAGGATATGGTAAAACATGGGGAATCAAATTTAATTGGGATTAAATAGAACAATAGCCACAGTGAATAGTAAATATAAAGATTAGACAAAATAAACTGTGGAATAAGGCAGTGGAGTTAACAGAAATTCAGGAATTTGTTGGTCAGTGTTTAATGTTCTGACACTCATGAAACTGGAATTCAAGGAAGACTGTGAGGTGGAAACTCGGTGAGAAAATACAGATTGGTATTAATATTTATCCCTGGAACTTAGGAAGTTCCACTGAGCCAGAGTAAACAGTTGAACAAAAACTGACAAAGAAACATCTCAGTCAACTTCTGAGTGATAACAATGAAGGAAAAGTTAAAAAAAACAAAACAAATGAAAACTGCATAACACAGAGACCCACAGCATGTAGACAGTCCTGGGTTAGCTCAGCGATTCATGTACACAGTAAAACCATAAAATTATGACAAGGTGGTCATGGGAAGATAGTGTCAACCGAGAGAAGAGGAAATGTGAAAGAGGTGGAGCAGGGATGACAAAAACTCATTATAAATGTGTATAACACTGTCAAAGACTGAAAAAAAGCTATCAATTATTTTATTTCATGAGATAGTATTTATATTTATATTTTATATAAATTAGATTTAATATAAATATGAAATAAAAATCTTATACACACACATATATATGTATACACACACACACACACACACACACACACACACACACACACACACACACACATATATATGTATGCCTGTACTATATTTACATCATCCCTGCTTTCATTCTCTTCTCCCTAAATCCTGATAATGGACTTCTCATCAGAGGCTGGAATCACCAGAATGACTCATTTATTGTACTATAAGGGGATATAAATTCCTGCTAAGAGAGAGAACTTTGCATCTGGAATGCCTTACACAAACAAGTACACCTACCAGAAAACGTCAGGGTGACATGAATGAAAGTGGTGTTTAAGTTAAAAATCGTGATTTGCTAAGTGATTCTCAGTGGGAACGAAGAGCATGCTCCGCAGAAGAAATAGCTAAGGGGTCAGGGTAAAGGTAAACAGAGGCACCGCTGACACAAACCCGCTAGACACAGCGTCTCTTGTGAGGTATCTGAGCCAGTGCTTGCCTTACAATACTAGTTGTGCGTGTCCAGGGTGATGCGGAGTTGTACTGTAATCTTAGTGCATAGACTGCTTGCCTGATCAATACCCCTCCAAACGGGTGCTCAGAGAAAATACCGTCTGAATTTCACCTTTGGAGCCATAGTTCCTCTCCCAAGGGAAGCCTTGGATTCATGCTGCTAGATTAAAACCGTGATGATTGTGGCAATAATGTCACTTGCATAATCAAATGCAATTGAAGAGAAACTGCGCCAGTTGAAGCTGGACTCGAGCTGCTGTTATGCGCACTTAGGCTTACAGCCTCTGATTTTTGCCCATATGCTGTGATGGACTGACTGCCTTCTGCAATTTCCTTTTATTGGCAATTTGCTCTAACCTATTGTCTGTGCCATTATATCTGAAATGGAGAAAGAACAACCTACTTCATGTAACCTGATTATCACCAACCATACAGGGCTCAGGTAATTAAAGGGGAATGATTATGATAGTCTGAAAACCGCTCTCATTGATGGGCCTGCGCTGCACTCCTGTAGCTACGAGAGTCCCTTTAAGAGGGAGACAGGGAAGCAGGTCTGCCCAGGACCGGTGAAGGGAACGAGATGCCAATATGTACATTTTAAAACTTCCTTAACTCTTGCTGAATAGAATGGTTGATTGCAAAGCACATGCTTCGATTCTGGTCGTTCTATAAAATTTGCTGAAATTTTCAAAGATTTCTGTGCAGTAATGGGACAATTAGCCTAGAGATTGAAATGTCCAGGACCCGAATCACTTTTGCCTGGAAGGAAGTTGCTTTCATCCCCACTGGGGGCTTACTTCATATAGTCTGGAAATGAAGAGCCCAGCTCAGGTGGCCGATATTTACAGGAATCAGAGGTCATATGGAGAAAGTCACCAGTCTGGGGGATAACATTACCTTCCTTTCAACCATAATTTATATGAATGTATAGATATATTCTACGTGATCAAGCCAGGGCTAACATTCATTTCTGTGATACATGATAATCATAAATGCGAACTTATTATACCACAGACTTCAAATTTCTAACATGGAAAAAATTGAGATAGAACACTTTAACATTCATTTCCAATCAAGACCTGGTAGACTTGACATTTCCAAACAAGTGCCCCGAAATAACTAATTTTCATTTTAAACAGTGAGGAAATTCTTGAGGCTATTTGATTAACAGTTCTGAAAATGAAGTTGTTTACTGGATCTAAACACAATTTATTCAACATTCTGAGATGTGCTTCTCAAAGGGTGTTGTCCTTGATGAAAATATCTGTTCCCTTGAGTTAAAAAAAAGGACTCTGTATATCTCACACTGTGTGGGGTCTGGAAATAAATCACAAGACTAAAAATTACTTTGCATATCCTTAACTAGGTCCCCAGATATGACTATAATGAACCAGAGGCAAATGTACCTTTAGCAACTATTAGCAATAAATTAATAACCAAGAATTTCACCATTAGTTATATAATTTCTCTAGAAGAATTAATTCTGAACTCCACTATCTTAAGACTGGTAAAAATTAAAACAATGTTTACTTCTTCAGCACACTTATTTTGAAAGTAAGTTTTATTGACAGGACTTTTTTCCACTTAGTGAGTTGTAGGCTAATGTTTTCATCATTTTATTCTTTGTAAATTGGCCAAATCAGTATACAGGCACTTGCCAATTGTAGTAAATATTTATTTATTTGCCTTAAGAATATTAAAATCCTTTAGTGAGTAATTTCACACTTCATGGTGCAATATTGTGAACTCAAGTCACTATATGTTAAACAAAGCATCTCAACTTAGAATCCCATGAGCTTCAACTCTGTGGAGGCCTTAACAACCTTCCCTTATCTCTTCCATCTTAATCTCCAGCCTGCAGTGATAAGTATCCTGTTCACTGCATGCATACACTTATTCCTTTAGGTTCTCTGTGTGATTGGAATAATATAATATTTTCCTGCTATACTTGGTTTCTTTCCCTTGACATGGTGATCTCCAGTTGTATCTGTGTTGCTGTAAATGGCAAGAATCCATCCTTTTAAGAACAGAATTCTCACACATAGGCTACTGTTTTCATGGCACCAAGCCATAATCTAAGCATAGTTAATGAAGTTTTGTTAAGGATACTATGAGATAAATATTATTGTTCTTGTTAAGTAGGTAAAATTGGACCATATACATACCATTCAGGACATGGATTGCAAGAGATGCTAATGGCAATAAGAATGAGAACATACAAATCATAGCATCTACAGAATAAGTGCTCCATGTGTCTAACACTTGCTTTTATATAGCCTGAAACTCTTTCTCAAATGACTTAAAAATCAAATATTTAATGACCCATGAAATTGACTTTAAATTTCCAAATTAACATATATAAGGGAATTGTTTATAGCAAAACTACATGCCTATTTTCTTGATACAATGGAACAGATTGATATTTACATTAAAGTCTACCTGTGGTGATCTCATGACTGTGCATGGCTTCTTTCTGCATGGAGCTTTCCACATAGACAGTTGTAATGCAACAATATTTTATGTGCAGTCTACTTCAGTGCTCTCTGTATTGCTATATCTCAAAGAGTTTCAGTGTTTATAGCAGTATGTATGCTTAATGTCAAAACCGAGGGGGGAAAAAGTATGTCTTGGCACATTATGTGTTAAAAGTATGGTAGATTATAGATTGTTTCTATTAAACTGAGTACCAAAGTGCTTAGTATATAATTATAGCTATCCTAAGGTATATATAGCACATCGGGATTAATAAAATAAACCCTTATGACAATGTCCTTAGAACAGAAAACAGTGATTAGAAAAATTACCTAATAAAACCCGAAAGTCTTGGCAGTAGAATCTTGTCCCAGAATAAAAACAGATGATAGCTAAAGTGTAGTCAAGGCTCATTTGCTAGCCAAGCCCTGCCCCCTGCAGAAATTCTTTACCAATGATTGATTAAAATATGAGTAATTATAACACTCATAGAATTGTTTCTCGAGATAATAAATGAATAGCTTAAGGTTATGCATGTATTTGTGAAAAACTGTAATGGAACCTTTATAGATATTAAAATCAAAACCAAGAGGTAATTAAAATTAAGGTAGGTGATTTTGTTTCTTTCCCTTGAATTATATTTATTTATTTATTTATTTATTTATTTATTTATTTATTTATTTTTGAGTTTTTGAGTCAGGGTTTCATATATCTCAGGTTGGCCTCAAGCACATGCTGTGGCTACCCATGATCTTTAATTTATGATCCTCTTGCCTCCATCCCTTTTGTTCCCTCATCCTGTCATGTCCTACTGAGGCAGAGATCAGGGTTCTGAGAGAGTGAGTATGGCTGAATAACCTCTGGAGACCGCTGCAGAGAGAGAAGTCTACTGTTTTAGGGATAGGGTATATTAGGGCTTTCGTGTGTGTGTGGGGGGTTGAAAGTGAATATTGATCATAACATCAAGCGAGTGGGAAGGGCTGATTGGTTATAATTCTGCACATAATTATCACACTGTGGTTATAATACAGCACCCAATTATGGTGTGGGCAGGAAGGCAGAGCAGAATGTGTGTGCTCACTTACGCAGTTGTGCAGAGAGCACAAGGTCACTTTCTGGACAAGACAAGCCACCCGTGTTCAGGAAAACTCTCCTGACAAAGACACTCTCCAGACAGACAGGAAGCCCCTCTGAGAAAGGCTCAGAAAGCTTTCTGGTCCTAGAGGACTCTTACCTTAACAGCAAGGGTCCCCAGCTCTCCTGAGTACTGAAACTGCAGCTTTGTGTCACTACCCTGTCTATGTGATGCTGAGGATGAAACCTAAGGCACCCTGCATCCTAGGCAAGTGCTGTAGCAATAACCCAGTCACCCTTTACCTTCCCTGACTACTGAATAAACAGCATTAGTCTGTTTTGAAGAGTCACTGCTCTGTTAAAAGTGGCTGAAGAACTAGCCTCAGTGTGTCACCTGTACAGAAACTTAGGAACAAAGATAATATTTAAGAAATAGATAATACAAATTCTTTGATACCTGAGTTGATACCAGGTAAGATGTAATGTAATGACTTGGATAAAAGTGAGAGTACATATTCATCTAGATTTACAAAGTTTATGGAAATGTTAGTTGTAGCTTTAAAAAAAGAAGTAAGTTATAATATATCTGTTTATATTGTTTGCAAATATGCATTATATAAGAGAAACTCAATCTGCATTGTGGAAACCATTGTTTCAGTAGTGAACTCCGAATATTTTATGGGCCATAAATATTCCTCTACACAGCACTGTCCAGATTAACAGCTGAAGTTTTGCCTTGATTTTTCAGTGTAGAGTCAGGATTCTAATAGTTCTCTATGCAAAGACTATCTTTAAGCAACATTATTAAACACTGGCTGACCTTAGAGATTTTGTCCTTGGTAGCATAACTTAGTGAAATCAAACCAACCAAAAATGTAAAGGCAAACATTAATAAGTGAAAATTTATTACATATAATTTTTAGAGTATAAAAATAAATAAAATTACTTGAAGCATAAATAATGAAAAAAGTTTATAGGTCTTATGTTGACAATAGTACTATTAATATTTCAATGTCTACTTAACCATGCTACTGGAAGCTTTTGCCTATCCTAAAATTGGGAGTGATCACCCTACCATGTGCTAAAACGAAAATTCTGAGAAGAGAAGAGAATCCTGCCATGTCTTCAACAATAAACTCACAGAATTAAAACCAGATTTTTCAGATTGCTGCAATCTTCTGTGACACCTGGCTGTGTTCTTAAACATTTCAAAGAGAAAATTAAAAAAAAAAAAAAAACACAAAATAAGATACCATGAAAGATGAAACCAAGAATTCTGATGCAGATCTTCTATTAATAAATAATTAAAATGACAGGAATTTTTATATGATTCCCTTAAAATATAGGGGAAAAGAAGAAAGAAGAAGAGAAATAAGTGGTATATTTACACAATGGAGTACTACTCAGCTATCAGAAACAATGACTTTATGATTTAATTCCTAAGAAAATGGATGCATCTAGAGAATATCATCCTGAGTGAGGTAACCCAGTCACAAATGAACAGACATAATATGCAGTCACTGATAATTGGATACTGACCCCAGAAACCTCTGAACATCCTAGAAACAACTCGCAGGTTATATGAAGCTCAAGAAAAATAAAAAATGAAAGCCTCAGTCCTTCATAGGAAAAAAAATAAATGTATAGCATCCTCTCAGAGTGTGGTACACCTGGCCATTAAATCACTAATAATCCAAGAGCTAAGATAATAGCCTTTTAGCAAATTTTGGTATTCACAGATCATTATTCTTAATCTATACTCACCAAGAAATCTGTTTCCGTGTTATGTTTTGTCCTACATGTAGTTTATGCTTATGGTAACTAGTGGGATTTCTATGCATGCTATCAAACCACTAAAAGAATTAACTACTGACAAAAATATTTATGAAGTGTTATGCCAAAATACCTTTAAATATATGTATATGTATTCTTCTTAAAAAAATAAAGTTGTAGGAAAAAAAATGCAAGTAATTTAAGTAATAGAATAGAGACCATTTTGCCAACATGGAAAATGGTAGAGTGGATTACATTGAACCTATGGAGAAAGGGTTGTGTATACATAGTTGGCAGCATTGCAATAAAAAGTGATGACTTATACTGATTGGATTATTATTCTGAAACATGCTCCATCTTAGAGATACAGTGCTAAGTGAGATAAAGGTACTTAGAGTAGCTATGTTCATGGTGAAGATGATAGAATGGAACTTATCACTGGTAGTTTGAGAGTCTTGGGGAAACATATTAGTGGGATATTCAAGGTAAAAAAAAACATAAATGTAACAGGAGGAAACAATTTTTATGTTAAGACTTTTTGAAAAAATTAAACAATGAGTTGACCATGTCTAAGCAATAAAACAATACCTTGCTTTGGCCAAATTGGAAGGTCCATCAATGAAGGACTATGTGAGGTGTCTTACTGTTGCCTTTTTTCTCTGGAATAAAGCAGCACAGAGGGTCTGGGATGGATGAAAAGGAAATATACTAAAGAAGATGGTGGTGTGCTTGCATTACTGAACAATGAATATATATTGAATGCTGATTGTAACATCTTACGGGTTTTAGTAGTAAATATATTATTTTTCCTTTTAAAATTTTATAATACATGAAAAGAAAGATACATGGATTTTACTACTGTTCCCAAGGATGAAGATCAACAAATAATTTAAGGAATTCTTAACAATAAATTAGAAACAAGTATATTAAGTTTATATTCTTGATGCAGCCCTAAATTCTAAACTTTCCTGTAGTTTATTTGAACACAGTGCTTGCTACAGGATAGGTCTGCCCTTGGGTGTAGAAGATCTGGTATTTGGAATTAATTCCCACATAAATAAGCTGGACTCCATTTGGTAGCAGGTTTTGTCTGTTCTCATTGCCATATTTATTCGGCCCATGCTATTTAACTAAAGAGCTAAAATCCAAGTGGAGAAAACATAATTATGAATATGTACTTGAAGAATAATTGTCGGGGATCTAAGGTTGCTAGATATTCAACTAGGAGTTGCTTGCATGGTCAAAGGCATCCATGAAACTGTCTTAGTCAAATAGCAAAGAGGAAAATAAGCAAATCAGTAAGCTGAATAATAGATCATAATCAAATCAGTAAGTAAATAAATCAGTATAAAAGTCAATAATTTTAGTTCATCATGTATAATACCTATGTCAGCAGAAAAGGCAAATTTTAGTAAAAAATATGGACTCACAAGAATCCTTTTTAAGTTTTGCTATTCAAAACACAGCAAAAAGCATTTTTAAAGCATCCTCCTTTCCTTCTACAGCCCCTCCTAGTTTCTCTCCTATCCCCTCAAATTAGTAACCTCTTTTCCTATATTATTGTTACATATATACATATGTGTATGTATATGTACCTACAAATACTTAATTACAACCTTAAAATATATTCATATACTTTTATGCAAAATGCTGAAAATTTGTACATTTATCTTTGTTTTTTAAAATAAAGTAAAATAATAAAAAAAAAAGAATCACCCGTGTATGTTTGTTCTCTGTATTGGTTCATAGTATTTTACAGAAATATAAATTTGACTAACTTATTTTCTGTCTGAGAAAAGATTTCAAGATTGAAATACTCAAGTGGAGAAGCAGGATTAGAAAAGGGGCTTAACTGGTTGAGATGCTTGTGAGAAAAGCTTGCCAACTGAGCCTTGATCCCATAAGATTGCAGTGAATAATCTGCTTCTGAGAATAACACTCTGCCTTCTATAGATGCATAGTGGAACACAAACAGGCACACAAGCATCCTTATGCACTCATACACATATACACGAATGCACACACTCACACATATGCACAGATGTGTGTGCATGCATACATATGCACATATTACTATGAGAGGAAAAAGGGGGTAGGATGAGGTTTGAGAGGAAACTGTGCAAAATGCATAGAGAGTCAGGAAATTGAACAGAGGTGTGTAGTAATGAGGGATGAGGAACAGTAGGTAGCCACCAGAGAGTTCCAGATGCCAGAAAAGCAAGAGGTTGCTAGGATCTGACTTGGATGACATTAGCTAAAATACCAAACAAAGGGGAGAGAGAACCTGTAGAGACCATACCCAGAGATTGGACATAGTCTCCAGTTGAGGGACAGGGCCACCCACCCTTCACAAAATTTTAACCCAGAATTGCTCCTATATAAAGGAAATGCAGGAACAAGGAGTAGAGACTGAAGGAGCACCATCTAGGAACTGCCTCACCTGGGGGTCCATCTCATCTGCAACCACCAAAAGCAGACACTTGCTCATGCTACGACATGCTTCCTAATAGGAACCTGATGTGGTTGTCTCTTAAGAGGTTCTGACATAGCCCTGCAGATGCAGATGAGAATGCTTGCAGCCAAACATCAGACTGAGCACAAGGACCCCAATGGAGGAGTTGGGGAAAAGATTGAAGGAGCTGAAAAGATTTGCAACCCCATGGGAGGAACAAAAATATTAACCAACCAGACCCCCCCAGAGCTTCCAGGGACCAAACCACCAACCCCAAAAACCACACATGGAAGGACCCATGGCTCCAGCTGTGTTTATGTGGCTCACCTTGTTTATGGTCACTTTGTCTCTCATCAATGGGAGGAAAAGCTCTAGGTCCTGTGAAGGCTTATGTCCCAGTATAGGAGAATGATAGGGTGGTGGGATGGGAGTGGGTGGGTGAGAAGCACCCTCAGAGAGGCAGGGGAGTGGTAGAATGGAAAGTTTTCACAAGGAAACTTGGAAAGAAAATAACATTTGAAGTATAAATAAACAAAATAATCAATCAAAAAATAAGTGAAAACCCAAACACAGAATTTTCAAATAGATTTCTTGAAGAAATATTTTCCTTTAGTGTGAAGTAGTACACTGGATATTCTAATGTGTGAAGCATGGTCAGAGAGATGGAAAATGGGTCAGACTGCTTGTTAAGCACAAGGACCTAAGCTTGATATCATTGCCTTCAAGTATAAAATGGTATTGGTACATGTGCCTTCAGCCCCAGCACTGACAGGTAGAGGAATGTAGACTTTAAGAACACAGTGAGTAGCTACCCTGGGTGAAAATAAGCTTCTTCCAATGATGGAATTTGTCTCAGAAAAATCAAGTGGAATTAAATGCAGAAAGTCACTGACATCCAGCTGAGGTACCACTCATGTTCCCATCACACTCACGTACATACATCTTTCTGCTTCCCAAATCCTCGTAACAAATATGTGTATGTGTAAATTATATTACTGTGGGAACTTTAATTTTCAAACACAACATGAATGATACAGTGAAATTACAGACTATATATTTAGTTCTTGTAAGGTGTAGGTGTGTGGTGATTGGGAAAGGGGCCCACGGTGATTGTATGATGCTCATTTGAAGAGATGTTGAAAGTCTGATTCAGTCTGGTTTATGTAGAATTCGTTTTATCATTTGCTGTTCTTTAAGGTCAGTATGTGTAAAATAGAATCTACAAAGATGATTCTGCAGCATCCCATATCTGTTGCTTATAATGATAGATCTGACATTATTCCTATGACTTCACAGACACACAGTGGCACACACATATTAACACGTGCACACACATGCACACATACACGTACACACATACACACATGCATACACACATATACACACATGGGCACGTACACATTTACTCAGAATGTGCTAGTTTTGCCATTAACTTTCTACTAATATATTTTTTTAATTTAAAGCAGTTGCAAACATCTACAGCTAACACTAGAAAAGAGAAAGAGAGAAATGGGATGATGGTGAGATGCAATGGGAAGGAAAATTTAAAATTTGAAGCAAGAATTTTAGTCCTGTTGAGGAGTATCTGCTCAAAACCTGAGCACAAGTTCAACTTGGCACCTCCAACCTAAATTCACTTATTCTTCGGCAACTGTGGGACTAAATAACTTGAATCTAGGCTATTACTTTGAAAAAACCCAAATAAATTTATTTTGATAACATTTGCGATTTACTTAAACCTAACTCCCTTTTACATTAGATAATGTGAGATGTCTTATACAAGATTATTATAAGTTTTTCTGGATATATTTACTGATTTTAAAATGATTTATTAGTTCGAGAACAGCAATTTAAAACAGCTAAACATATCTTTTAATTAAAACATATTTCACTTTATTTTAATATGACCTATATTTTTGTCTGTGTTGTTTGGTTTTGACATTGTGTTGGTAATTAAACACAGAACACCACACATTTGTAAACCATCTTGATCTGAGAAAAATGTTTTTGTTTGGCTGCTTTAATTGTATGTTCAATTTAAAACCAAAAACATATTTGTTTATGCTCCATTTAAAACAGCGTACAGTCATGTTTAAAGTAGACAGAAATCTTGGAAAACACTAATTTCTTTTTCTCTCAGAAGTCATTATATTGCCTGTAGTTCCGAGTCTGCAGTCAAGACCCCTTGAGATTTTCCCTCCAACACCGCATCAGGCTATTAATATTACCAGATTTCAGTTCAATTCTAAGAGGTAAAGCCTCATAACAGACAACCTGGTATTCTGATGTTTGCCCATCAGCATGTTCTTCTACTGTATTTTCTGAACCACAGATGCAAGAGCTCCGCTGAAATATATCCCCTTGGGTTGGGCTCTCCACAAGCCATTTATTTCTATATTGTGTTCAGTTGTAGTTTCATTGGCTATAAAGAAAAACTTTTTCATGAGAAGTTTGAGCTCCATGTATTGGTGGCTGTAAAAAATAAGACACAGAATGTGTTTCTTTTCACTTTGAAGGTTTCTATTTCTAAACTCGTCTAAGAAGATATAAATTTATCTGGATTGGAGTGTGTTCTGTCAGGGATTCAAGAAAAAAATATCCATCTTTGTCCAAGTCCTTGACAGATAAATTGTTCTCTTGTCTGTATATATCAATAGCTCACTTATAGTGTGAATCTAATTACATATTTAATACTGAAAAAAGAAATCTTATGATTTTACTTTCATTGTACTATTAAGAATTTTCTCCAGACTACCTCATCTCCACTTAGATAAAAACATGCTGTTAGTTTAATTTAGTCTCAAATCTGGGTAATGCAAATAGCATGATGGGAGAAAATTTATGCCTTCTTTTTATTTAAATCAAAGAAAATATGGACAAGAATTGTGAAAAAATTAATATCATAAAAATACTGAAAAGTTCAAATATTTATAACTACTTAGAAAATCTTTATCCAAGAGTTTATTTTTGTAGGTAGAAAATATTTGAGGCATTTTAATCTATTCTACTTTCATCTACTAATTATATTAGCAGCAGCTTTGGAAACCACTTAGTCCATATTTGCAGTCAAAATGAACAGGCATATGCTCATTTCCCTGTACAAGGAAGACCCCAAAGAGCCAATGTGTCAACTCTGGTTGAACTTGGCACTGACCAAGACCAAAAGTGAAGGAAAAAGAGAATTGAAGATTTTTTTTTTTTTGTCTGAGATAGATCTTGTGATACAACAGGCACTTAGATACTCTGGCAGATGCTCAGAAACTAGTTTTTTTTCAAGTATTAAAGGAATTATTTACTTGGGTATTATATCTCATGTGACTCAGCAGAGGATATACTGGAAACAGTAGAATAAAACTATCCAAATGTTCTAGCGATCATTGAGCAAAACCAATTATTAAGACTAAACAAAATATACCACAGCAACATATTCAAAAGGAAGAACATCTAATTTCCAGAAGAGTTACAATTTATATTTAAAGCATAATATAATCATCCCAACTCATTAATTATGCAAAGAATAAAAAATATATGTCTCAAAAACGAAGAGGAAAAAAATCATTGGAAATATTTTATCTCAACAAATAGATAAATGATTATTCTAAACCTAATCAAATGGAGAGGTATGAAATATTCATGGATAGGAGTATTTAATATTGTTAGGATAACTTTTACTTATTTATAGATTTGATTCACTGATAATTCTATGTAATAATCACAGTTGTTGCTGTAATGTTTTTAAGTAGAAAATTCGAAATATTATCTTAAAATTAATTAAACTATTAAATATTATTCTTATTTAGTTAAAAATGACTACCATTAAACAATAATTAAGGGATAAAAAGGAAATATTTGGAGAACTATGAAATTATTCTCTGGTTTCAAAAATTATTATAAGGCAACATGATAACCTTTTGATGCTGACATAAGAATAGACAAGGATCACAGATTTTAAATTTTAAGCCTAAAATTAAGTTTATATTTAAGGTCAGGAGATTTTTTTATAAGAGTACCAAAACATCTTAATAGGAAATTAAAATCTTTCAAAATTTAGTGCTGTAATAATTGATTATCTGTATAAATAAAGTATGAAATTTGACTTTAATCTTGCATCACAGACAAAAGTTAATCAAAATACAAGAAAAAGGTAAAGGAAATCTCTTAGCGGATTCAATGTTTGATACACAGATCTGACTTTGAATCTCCAGAATTCACATAAACCAGACATAGTGTAGCAAGTGCATCAGGAATCTTGGTGTTTCTTGGGGACATGACAGTCATGGGCCAGTTAATGAGGTATGGACAGGTCTAACCCTAAGAAACTCTGTCCTGAAGAAGATGGAAAGCACAGAATGAACCCACAGGCTGTTGTCTACTTTGTAAATGTTCTATGATACACATGAGCCAATATTCAAACACAGAAATGGGCACAAAGGTGGAAAACTAATTAAAGATTTATTGTAATTACAAAATTAAAAACTAATCATTATCCCCTTGAAAATGAATTAAAGAAGCTAGAAAGAACCCAGATGTCCATTAAGAGATGAATAGATACAGAAAATGTGGTACATTTACACAATGGAGTGCTACTCAGCTATTAGAAACAATGACTGTATGAAATTCGTAGGCAAATGGATGGAACTAGAGACTATCATCCTGAGTGAGGTAACCCAGTCACAAAAGAACACACAGAGTATGCACTCACTGATGAGCGGATATTAGCCCAAGAGAGCTTCGAACACCCAATACCCAAGAAATAATTCACAGACATTATGAAGCTCAAAAGGAAGGAAGGCCAAAATAGGGATGCCTCAGTCCTTCTTGGAAAGGAGAACAAAACACTTACAGGAGGAAATGCAAGGTCAATTAGAGAAACAGGGATTGAAAAAAAAAGATCACTCAGAAGCCGCCTCACCTGGGGATCCACCACATATGCAGTTACCAAATCCAAGCACTATAGCTGGTCCCAAAAAGTACTTACTGGCAGGAACCCGACAGCGATGCCCCTCAGGGACTATGCTAGAGTCATATAGATACAGCTGAACATATTTGCAGCTAACCATCAGTCTGAACTCGGGGATCCCAATGAGGTTGCTAAAGAAAAGACCTAAGGAGCTGAAAGGGGTTGCAACCTCATGGGAAGATAACAACATTATCCACCAACCAAACCCTTTTAAACTCCCATGGAGTAAAACACCAACCTTTGTGCAAACTTTGAGAGCCCTATTGATCCAGTTACATATGTAGCTGAAAATAGCAGTGTCTGGCATCGATGTGTGAAGAGGCTTTTGTTCCAGAGAGGGCATGTTGTCTTAATGAAGAGGGTACATTGTCCCAAAAAAGGCTATGGGGTGGAGAGACTGACCAGAAGAGAGTGCTCCATTGTGAATGCAACTGGATGGGGATGGGGGATAGGAACAGGGCAGGGTAAAGGGATAACATCTTAAATGTAAATGCAGAGTGTCTGATAAAAAAAATAGACAGATATTAGGCAGATAATAGAGATATATAATAAACATAATAGATGAATACTAAAAAAGAATTAAGTAATATTTTGTTTGATTGTAGACCAGATCACCAAATAAAAAATATATATATTAAATATTATTAAAATTTATTCCATGTGTGCTTCAAATGATCACATTACTAAAAAAATAATCAATGTAGTTCTCTGTACTATAACTCAGTTTTCAGTGACTTTACTGCTAATGGTTCTCTGTAAATAAATGGATACCATATTTACCTTTCTGTGTCTGAGTAACCTCTCTCAGGATATCTGTTTATATTCCATCCATTTGTTTAAACTTTTAAGATTTCATTTTTTTACAGCTGAGTAATGTTTCACTGTGTAAATATACTTTCAAAAAATCCATCATAGATCTGTCACAGGACATCTAGGTTGTTTCCAATTCCTGGCTATTATCAATAGATCATCAATGAACATGCTTGATCAAGTGTTTTTGGTATTGGATATCTTTGGGATATATAACCATGTAGATCAACTCCTCTTCCTAAAAAACTGCCATTCTGCTTTCTGTAGAGGCTGTGCGCACTCTCACCAGATATGGATGAGTATTTCTTGCTCAGTTTCCTCACCAACATGAGCAATCACTTGATTCCCTTGATAGTTGATAGTTTTATATTCTTATGAATATAAAATGAAATCTCATGTTAGTTTCAATTTGCATTTCCCTGCTGTGAAGAAATTTTCAAATTTTCTTTAAATGTTTCTCAGACATTTGATTTTTCCTCTACTGAGGATTCTCTGTTTAGATCTGTATCCTGTTTTAAATGGGTTATTTATTTTTTGGTGTCTGTTTCTTCAGTTCATTGTATATTTTTTTAAAGTTGCACAATCTTGAATGAGTTTTTAATAAAAATTCTTTGTTATTCGGTATTCTGCTAACTTGTGTAAATGACAGTGTCCCTTGCCTTACAAAAGCTTTCCAGTTTCATGAGGTCTCACTTATTAATTGTCCTTTGTACTGATGCTAATGATTTTCCTGTGACAATGAGTTCAAGATTTACGACCATTATCACATTTGTCACTTTATATGGTTTTATATTGAGGCCTTTGACCCATTTGGAGTTGAGCTTTGTCAAAAGTACAGATTAAAAAAAAATTCTACAATCAGCCAACCAGTTTGGTCAGCACCGTTTGTTCAGGATGTTATCTTTTTCCTGTGTGTATTTCTGGCTTCTCTACCAAAAATTAGGTATCCACTAGTATGTGAATTTATGTTTGCACCTTTAATTTGATTCTATTGACCAATGTTTCTGTTTTCGTGCCAATGCCATACAGTTTTCATTATAATATCTCTGTAGTACAATTTCAATTTGAGTGTAGAGATACCTCTAACAAGTTATTTTGCTATTTATGATTGTTTCAGTTACCCTATTTTTATATTTTTAATTTTTTGTTACTATAAAAAGCTTCCTTTCCAGATGTGTAAAGAACCAACTTGGAATTTTGATAAAGATTGCATTGACTCTCTAGATTGCTTTTGGTAGGACAGGAATTTTTACCTATTAATTATAGCAATCCATGTGCAAGGCACAATTTCTGACACCCTCTTCAGTGTCTTAGATTTTTTAATCATATAAGATTTATCACTTGCTTAGAGTTACCCCAAGATATCTTTAAAATAGATAGTTATGGATGGAGGCGGTTCCTGGAACCAAGGGTTAAGTGTGGTGGGAGGAGAAGAGAGGGAAGAAATATTGGAAAAGACAGTTAAAATAAAGGGACATTTGGAGGGGCAGTATGGAAACCAAACAGGAGAAGCTTCCCTATATATATATATATATATATATATATATATATATATATAGTTCATCAAATAAATTTGGCAAATAAAGGGTGATTTCTCTCCTGGAAACTTATTTTTACCAAGTCAGAATTCCAGTACAAGATTGAATTACATAAAATTTAATAGTTGGCCGAAGAGATTCTTGGGAACTCTCAGACAACCTAGGGTGTTGGCAAAGTATAAGTACCTCTCCACAGCTGATACGAAGGCCATATTGTTGAAGAAAACATGTACACAACTCTTGAACACTGGGAAGTTGAGCTGGTGCCTACATAAAGCCTTCACTTCTACAGTTCTTGGTACTGAAAGATACTATACATGCTACCAAAGAGAAAAGTAAACACCAAGCCCAGCCTTCAATCCTCTGATCTACAATCATATCCTGCCAGAAAATATGCTAGGACAATGGTGGCAGAGGGCTTGTGGAAATAACAAACTAATATCCGAGTTGACTTAGGCCCAGTCCATGAGAAGGAGCCCATACCTGACACTGCTTAGGAGGTCAAGAACCTGAGACAAGATAGCCTAGTCACCTAGCATAAAACCAAATGCCACTGTTCAAAATAATAATAAAAAACTACAAAATTACAAAAATATAACAATAAAATGACTCAATGAAATTATGTTATACTCACAGATCACTACTCAAATGTCATCAAAGATGCTTTGTCCTCATGACTTATTTTACCATTTATAGGTATACAGTTCAAAATTCTTAATTAAAATATTTTGTTTTCTTGCATAAATACAGAAAAAACATACTTATTTTTATATAAATATTTAAGACACAAGTAACAACTTCAAGAAAGGAACAACCCCAGTCTGCAAAGGCTAGATTCACCATCCACAGTTTTACATATATATTCAACTTTACTAGTAATAATTCTCCTAAAGCTGGACTTGTCATGGAGTAGATGTTAATCACCAGCTTCAGCTTAGCTCCTTCTCTCTAGAATGCTTGGAACTGAAGCAAAACTTTTATCTCTCATTGAATATGAAACCAGCCCAGGCACAACAATAACTCACTTCTCTTTTAGCAATACAAATCCCAATAATTTGTATTTCTGAAATAAAATTTCAAAGGGATGGTACTGAATCAAAATTCTAGATTTCATTCAACATTAAAACCTTGCTTTAGGGCTGAATCAATTACTCAGTAGTTAAAATCACTTGCTTTCATGCAAAATTCTGAAATCAGCTCCCAGGACCCATGTTTAGTGCTTCACAACAACCTTTAATGAATATGGTGCCCTCTTCTTGATTTTGAGTGCTTGAAATCACATGTTGCACATGCCCACACACCAGCCTACACATATACTTAAATGTGTATAAAGCTTCCTGACAGTCATGAGTTTAATGGTATCAGTCCCATTCAAATGTTTCTTTACATTGGAGTGAATTTTACTATGTACATACTCCACATCTTTATCCATCCCATGATGGATATCTGGGAATGTTCCACTCTCTAGCCACTGTGAATAGTGCTTCAGTGTTCCTCATGAGAACGTATCTCTGTACAGAGTGTGGAGTTCTTTGTGCCAAGGCCAGAATAGGTGGGCCATACTGGAGTTCTGTTTCTGATTTTTCCAAGAACTCCATACCCATTTTTATAAAAAAACGACTTAATAATCTGTACAAAATATTGATAAACTTTTTTCTTTTTCTGAAGCCGTTTCTGCAGTCAGTTTTTAATGAAAACTTGAAGATGTAGTGTATAGATCATTACCCTTGGAATCTTCTGTCTATTTTACTAATCCTCTTCTCCATTAAATTCTCCATGAGTTAAGTGAAGAAGTTAGTGACAGTGACGGGCAAGGATATTTTCTGCCTTGTCAATTCAAATAAATCCTGAATTAGTAGATGACAAGCTCTTTTGTCAGCAAGGATTAACATCTAGTGATGTGTGAAACAGGACCAGTGTATACATAATTGCAAGTAATGATAATAGCACTTTTAAGAGTATTCTTAAGAAAGCTACACTTTCTTTGGCATAATTTAGGCACACTTTTCTCCTTTTCTGTCATTTCAGTTGATATTGTCTGAAATTGTATGACATGATCTCTTAGTCTTTAACAACCAAGTATTTTGTAAATTTTTATAGAAATCTTTATTCTTATTACACAACCTATTGTATTCTTGAGGGTAAGATGAAGAGAAAATTACTTACCATCCATCAAGATAACACAATAGAAGGAAAGGAACATGATATTATCTACTGCCCACACTGCTAGCTTACAAAATGAATGGCCAAGTATTTATTTCTTCATTGTTCTTTCATCACAAAGAAAAGTTGAAACACATTTTTCTTCCCTCAAATAATTTGCATAACTGAACTTATCCTATTAAAAAAGAATGAGTGTGGATTTGGGTAAAAGGAGAAGTGGGAGAGGATCTGAGAAGACTTGGAAGGGGAAATTGTAATCAGAATATTTTGTATGAATAATATTTTCAACTTTTACAAAGGTAATTTAATTGTCTTCAAAGATGCATATCAGGGCCTGGAAATAATATGTGACCAGTAGCTCTTGCCTGGTAGCAATAAAACATGAAGTTATTGTACAAAAGTTCCAAATAAAATAAATGGCAAGAAAAGTAATTTCCAATCTATGAAGAAAAAAGTATAATTTGTTGCCCTTGTGTAACTTGATAGTGTCTCCACAGTCAACCTGTTAGCTTTTCTTTCCTCCCTCCCTCCCTCCCTCCCTCCCTCCTTCCCTCCCTCCCTCCCTTCCTCCAGCCCACCCTCCCTCATTCCCTCCCTCCCTCTCCCCTTCCTTCCTCCCTCCCTTCCTCCCTCATTCCTTCCCTCCTTCTTCCCTTCCTTCCCTCCCTCCATCCCTCCCCCCTCTCTCCCTTCTTTCCTCCCTCCCTTCTTCCCCCCTCCCTTTCCCTCTCTCTTTCTTTTTCTCCCTTTTTTTCTGTTGGGGTTGTACTGAGTTGAAGAAATTTAAGGGTTAAAGTCTAAGGGAAGGTAACTAGGTTATATGGCTTAACTCTCAGAAAAGAGAGATTTTCTTGTGGGGTGCATACTGGCTTTTGTAGGGCAGGGCTGATACAAGTAAGCTTCTCACCTTCTCTGAATTTATTTCTTTTCTTTTTTTTTTTTTTTACTTCATATGATGTCCCTTCTTGTTTATTCCCTCCATAATACTGCCCCCTCATTTAGAAAATCCTCATTACGGCTTAAAGAATGCTTATTTTATATCTTCCAATCTCCAACAATTGTGAACCAAATTACCCTCTATGATTTATGTATTAATTCGTACTTAAAAATACTAGCATGTTCTCTTAACTTAATCTAATGATCAATTTAATTCAGTTCTGCTGAATTAATATGATAAATACTGACAGCCTTTTAGTAAAAACTGGATTATATAGACGAAAGGAGACAGAAGTCTAATATATAGATAGCAATGAGCAGTTGTTCTGACTTTTCCTTTTGGAAACTTATGATGTTGAAAGATTATGGTTATGATTTTGATGGTGAAACTGCAAACATTTTACAGTGCTCTTTCTCATGAAAAATTGGCAGACTTAGGGATACATCACCATATCCACTGCCTAGTTCATATCAGCTGTTTTTTCATGTAATACTTACTAATTGCACATTTACTTATATAGTCTCAAAATTTAATAAGCTGATATGTGAAAATGAGACGGGGAAAGAAAGAGAAGGTAAAAGAAACAAATCCAGGGAGATATAGCTAAAACCAAAGGTTACTTGAGATGTCTCAATTATGGAAACCTAATATAGTAGAAGCTTTATAAAATTCACACATATGTGAACACAATCTAAATGGAACCACCAAATGATAGTGTAGGCACATAGTCACAAACAGACATTCTTCACCACCAAATAAACTTCTGTTTTCAGGAATTGGTTACATTTCATTGAATTGTTGGCTAAATGGGTCCCATAGTAACTCCAAACAAACCAATGCTATTACTTGCTCTCTACAAACAAATGGTAAGGCTATTGAACATGGAGAAGTCAAGCTGGTGCCTCCTTTGAGCATTTACCTCTATTTTTTATGTAATGGAAGGTACTCTGCATGGTATTAAAGGAGAATGGTTAAATACCAATCCACCTATAAAACCCTGTATCTACAATGATAACTTGCCTGCATGATGTGCTAGGACAATAGTGGAAAAGAGCTTGTGGGACTAACTAGTATCTGAATGGATATAAGGCCACTCTGTGAAATGTCATCCAATACCAGCATAGTTCAAGTGGCCAAGGGCTTGAGACTATCTAAGCCAGGGACCAAAGGAAACACCAAATGCTACCATTATGCTAAAAGAACAGAGCAATATAATACTTCCAGATATCATTATGTTATACTCATAGATCACCTCCATGTTCTACCATCATTATGAAAGCTTTCTCCTGTACAAATGCAGAGATCCATAGCTAGACAATGTACTTAGAGAGAAAACCCTTAGAATACTCAATCTTAAATGGAATATTTCCATCAGATGGCTCCATTTAGGGCTCGGGGAACTCTGAGTTAGAGGAGGTGGGAAAGAGTATAAGAGTCAGAAGGGATGAGGTAAACCAAGCGAACATGTCCTCTAACATAGCAGGGCCTACACCCATATAGAATCAGAGACTTTGGCAGCACACAAATGAATGAAAGAGAAGTGTAAATAAAGCTCCTCACAAAACCAGAAAAAGAAAGATTAGTTTTCTCCAATGGAGTCTCACTGGAGGTACAAACTACTTGAAGGGCCAGGCTCCATGCCCATCAGAGGGTGACCAAAACCCAACAAACCCCATGGCGTCTTTTGAGGTTCCTTGCCTCGAATGTTTTTTACGCACATTTTAAGAATTTATTTAGTTCATTTTACAGGTCCTTTGTGGATATATACCTCGTCTATTAGTTTTTTAAAGAGAGTCAGAAAGGATGTACATTTGAAATGCAAAAGACACTGTTAGAATCTTGAAGGAGTTGAGGAAGGGGAGAACATATCAAGAATATATTATATGAAAATCTATTTCCAGAAGAAGAAAAGTAGTAAAAGCATTATGTATTAAAATAGTTCATATTTTTATATGATTGTCATGGGGGTTGACTTGGAAAGTGTAATAATTTTATTTCTGATTATTGATAGAGTTCAGTAGGTAGTAGAGTTGCATTAAATTAATTACAGTGATGTAAAAAAAATATAAAGCTAAGTTAACATGCATATCATTTACTTCAAATCAATACCAGAAGGCATTAGAGAATCTTTAGCATTCAGTAAATTTGCATGAGACTGATCCCAAGCACTTCCTCTATTAAAAAGATCAAATTCTAATTAAACCTGAAATGACCTTAGCAAGAATACAAGGTGAAGGAACCAATGCCCTCTCTTGCATGTGATACATGTAATAAACACTGCAAGATCGGGCCCCCTCTTGTTTGTTGCATTGCTTTTGGTAAGGCAGTAGCACTCTGAATGTTTGAATATACTGACAGCATACTTTCTGTTACCCTATTATTCTACTTCTGAACAGGATTGAAAATGAAAACAACCATCGTCTTTGTTCTGAAGTTTGTCACTTGGCACAAGCAAACAACTCCATTTCCGTTCAGAGTTCAGGCATCTTCCCCAAGATGAATCAGCACTGGGGATAGTTGACTCACAAGACTGTGTGGTCACACTCTCTGCCAGCAGAGAGCTCAACAGGAATGTGGATTTACGAACTTCAGCTGACTTTTATGGTTCTTTATGGCTGACCATCAATGAACATGCCCAAGAAAGCAAGGCAGAACTCTTACTATCTTCTTTTACTTAATCTTAGAAAACATATTATGCCATTTTTCTCATTACATTGGCCTGTCAAGATAAGTCTTATGAAAAAGGGTCATGAACAGTACATTTGATACCCATCAGTGCCATAGGATAGGTAAAACAAGTGGAGTGAGTGAAGAGAACACAAGATAAAATGAATTTCATGCCTATACAAGCAAAAGGCTTGAGTTTTGGATGAGTAACAAGTACTGAATCTTCAGAGTTCCCACCATCAGAGACACATTTCAGGTAAGTTAGAAACAAGAAATAGTGTCTTACTTTATGACTGTAATTTGTATTTAGGTATGGTTCATTTATTAATTCAATAGATTCATTATGATTCTTAGATGTTCCAAGGAGTTAGAATTTAACTAGGAACACATAAGCAGAGTTGCTTCTACATTTTTCTTCCTGTCTTGCTTGCTTCCTCCCAGGGAGGGGATGAGTTTCCTTGGATCTCTGAGATGACCTTTAGCATTGGACATTCAGCCTATGGTCTGAGTGCAAGAACAAAAGAGGGCCCTCTCAAATTTCAAACACACACACACACACACACACACACACACACACACACACACACACACCTGGTAATGTTTCTAAATTCCAGGTAAGAACTCCTGGCTTCACATGTCCCAGAGAATTGCAAAGCTTGATGATACTCTGAAGTCCCAAGCTGAGCCCTCTCTCTAGTGTGTCCCCTGTGATATGTGCTTATTTGGGATGGGGAAAGGATTATAAGAGGGGTGACAAGGAGGAGAGCAGTGAACAAAATGTAAATCGAATAAGTAAGATAAATAAATAAATAAATAATAAATTTTTAAAAAAGGTTAAGCAGCTGCCTCTGAATACAAAGCCTCTCATTGACCCTTCCTGCTCAAGCAGAGACCAAGTACTCATCCACCTCATGCCCACTCTTTTAAAAAGCCAACCATCCAGGTACATTCTAAGGAACAGACACTCTTATTTCTGGTTTGCTGGAAATGAAATGTACAGTTCCACCAGGTTGGTACCTTCCCCTGTTTACAGTGGTAACTGCCAGAACCCTTTTCAGAAAGATACAGCTTTCATTTGTCATATTTCTCTTCTGCTTTAGGTCAACGTTGCACATGTTTCAACACAACCATCTGATGCTCATTTTTCTGTTTCTGGGGGAAATAGGCAAACAGTATAAATGCTAATCATGATAATAGCATTTAGGATGACATCATCTACAGTTGCCAGACAGTTCTGCATTTGTGTCAAAGGTTATGCTTTTACGCCATTCTTGGAGTCCTCTAATCAAATAATTGAATCAGAAATCCTTTCCATTTAAAACTGAAAGACTATTGTCTTCACTTCCTAACTTATACTCCTATCTTTTCTATCATCACTATAAAAGGTAATCTTGTAATTTAAACCTGAATCATTTCATACTAATTGAATAACTGTCTTGGAACTTTAGTAATTAATCAAAGTTTCATATTTAAATGAAAAAAAAGGAAATTTATGAAATGGATAAAACTTGAAGAGACAAGTCTGAGAACTTCAGAAGTTTGGATTTGAATTGCATTTTCTTTTCAAGGACACCCAAGTTAGAACTGGATGGCATATATGTGGGTTGAGCATCCATATTTGTTTGTATATTGAAAGAAACATCCTGAAAAGATGGAGGAGAAAGAGGCGGTATTAGTCAGGGTTCTCTAGAGTCATGGAACTTATGGATAGTCTCTATAAAGCAAGGAATTTGTTGGTGACATACAGTCAGTAGTCCAACTCCATAGCAATGGTCGACAGTAGCTGTGAAGTCCAAGGATTTAGCAGAAGGCAGGCAGGTGAAGAGAGACTTCAATTCAGGCCAACTGATTTTTTGCTATACAGGGACTATTCATAAGTTCTGTGACCATAGAGAACCCTGACTAATATAGGAGTTGGTACTGGGAGTGCCAGGCCCGACCATGCTTTTGTTTGGAAGAATATATGGATTTGGGGACTTCGGATTTGGAAAGCTATGGAAGGCTTTAAATGGGGCTTGATGGGATATCCTAGTAAGATTATGAAAGGCTTTGTTACTGAGAGTAATTTGAATTGTGTCAATTTGACACACATGGTTTCAGTGGGTCAGAATTTTAGTATGTGGCCTAGAGACTATTTTTGTAGTATTTTGATGAAGAACACAGCTGCTTTTTGCCCTGGTCCAAAGACCCTGCCTGTTAAGGTAAAGAGGTTTAGATTAATTGCTTTGAAAAAGGAAGTCTCAAAACATCCTGATGTAAATTCTGTTGTGTGGTTAATAAAGTTCACTTGTTTTTTTTTTTTTTAATTGCTTTTGTTGTTTTTTTATTTTTTTTTATTTATTTTTTTATTTTTTTAAACGACTTTATTTTACAAAGCAAAGATAAATGTACAGATTTTAAACATTTTTTGCTTAAAATTATACATTTTTGTCAGTACTGTTTTTTCAGACATTAAAATAATTTTTACAAAAAACCATGTGAATATATTTTTTTAGTCAGTACTTGATTTTTTTCAAGGGCTTGACAGTATGCATTGAAAACCTAATAGTTACAATAAGCGTAAAGTACATGCAAAACAAAACGCAACATGGAAATAGTCAAAGTCTTCTTGTTTTGTAAATATATGTATATTTTTTTGTTTTCTTTATTTCTTGGTCTTCATACAGTCTGTGAGTTGTTTCTGGGGGAGTGCAAGCCTCTGGGGTTAGCATCCCACTATCAGTGACTGCATATTATGTCTGTTCTTTTGTGACTGAGTTATCTCACTCAGGATGATATTCTCTAGATGCAGCCATTTTCTTAAGAATTTGGTTAAGTCATTGTTTCTGGTGGCTGAGTAGTATTTCATTGTGTATATGTACCACAATTTTTGTATCCATTCATCTTCTGAAGGACATCTGGGTTCCTTCCAGCTTCTGGGTATTATAAATAGAGCCGCTATGAACATTGTGGTGCATATATCTTTGTTGTGGATTAAAGTGTCTCTGGGATATATGCCCAGAAGTGGAATAGCTGGGTCTTCAGGTAGTACTATATCCAATTTTCTGAGGTATCGCCAGACAGATTTCCAGAGTGGTTGTATTAGCTTGCAACCCCACCAACAGTGGAGAAGTGTTCCTCTTTCTCTGCAGCCTCGCCAGCATCTGCTGTCATCTGAGTTTTGGATCTTGACCAATCTGACTGGTGTGAGGTGGAATCTCAGTGTTGTTTTGATTTGCATTTCCCTGATGGCTAAGGATGTGGAGCACTTCCTCAGATGTTTCTCTGCCATTCGGTGTTTCTCAACTGAAAACGTTTTGTTTAGCTCTGTACCCCATTTTTGAATAGGGTTATTTGATTCTCTGGTGTCTAGCTTTTTGAGTTCCTTGTACAACTTGGATATTAGGCCTCTATCTGATGTGGTGTTGGTAAAGATCTATTCCCATTCCGTTGGTTGCCGTTTTGTTTTCTTGACGATGTCTTTAGCCTTACAGAAACTTTGCAATCTCATTAAGTCCCATTTGTTAATCTTTGACATTAGAGCTTGAGCCATTGGTGTTATGTTCAGGAAATTTTCTCCTGTACCTATGTGTTCTAAGGTTTTCCCTACTTTCTCATCTAATAGTTTCAGTGTATCTGGTTTAATGTGGAGATCTTTGATCCACTTACACTTGAGCTTTGTACAAGGAGATAAGAACGGGTGTATTTTCATTCTTTTGCATGCTGAGTGCCAGTTGGACCAGCACCATTTGTTGAATAGGCTGTCCTTTTTCCATTGAATGTTTACTGCTCCTTTGTCAAAAATCAGGTGACCATATACATGAGGGCTCATTTCTGGATCTTCTATTCTATTCCATTGATCCACATGCCTATTTCTGTACCAGTACCATGCAGTTTTCAGCACAATTGCCTTGTAATATAGCTTGAGGTCAGGGATAGTGATTCGCGCAGATTTTTTTTTTGTTGTTGTTGAGGATGGATTTCGCTATTCTAGGTCTTTTGTTATTCCATAAGAAATTGCACATTGATCTTTCCAATTCCATGAAGAACTGGGTTGGAATTTTGATGGGGATTGCATTGAATCTGTAGATTGCTTTTGGTAGGATGGCCACTTTTAAGATGTTGATTTTTTCAATCCATGAGAATGGGAGATCTTTCCATTTTCTGAGATCCTCCTCAATTTCTTTCTTTAGAGGTTTGAAGTTCTTGCCATACAGGTCCTTCACTTGCTTAGTTAGAGTCACACCAAGGTATTTCATAGTTTTTGTAACAATTGTGAAGGGTACGTTTTCCCTAATTTCTTTCTCCACATGTTTGTCCCTTGAGTACAGGAAGGCTACTGATTTGTTTGAGTTAATTTTGTATCCAGCCACTTTGCTGACCTTGTTTATCAGCTGTAGGAGTTCTCTGGTGGAATTTTTGGGGTCACTCAAGTACAATATCATGTCATCGGCACAGAGTGATGTTTTTTCTCTTCCTTTCCGATTTGTATCCCCTTGATCTCCTTTTGCTGTCTAATTGCTCCAGCCAGGACTTCAAGTACTATGTTGAATAGGTAGGGAAAAAGTGAGCAGCCTTGTCAAGTCCCTGATTTTAGTGGGATTGCTTCAAGTTTCTCGCCATTAAATTTGATGTTGGCTGTTTGTTTGCTGTATATTGCTTTTATTATGTTTAAGTATGGGCCTTGGATTCCTGTTTTTTCCAGGACTTTTAACATGAAGGGGTGTTCAATTTTGTCGAATGCTTTCTCAGTGTCTTTGAGATGACCATGTGATTTTGGTCTTTGAGTTTGTTTATATGGTGGATTACATTGATGGGTTTCCTTATGTTAAACCATCCCTGCATCCCAGGGATGAAGCCTACTTGGTCATGATGAATGATCGTTTTGATGTGTTCTTGGATTCGGTTTGCAAGGATTTTGTTGAGTATTTTTGCATCAATGTTCATAACTAAGATTGGTCTGAAGTTCTCTTTCCTTGTAGTTTCTTTGTGTGGTTTAGGAACAGGGTTATTGTAGCCTCAAAAAATGAGTTGGGTAATATTCCATCTGATTCTATCCTTTGGAATAGTTTGGCGAGTATTGGTGTTATATCCCCAATAAAATTCTGATAAAATTCTGCACTGAACCTGTCTGGACCTGGGCTTTTTTTGGTTGGGAGGCTTTTGATGACTTCTTCTATTTCTTTAGGTGTTATAGGGTTATTTAGATGGTTTACTTGGTCCTGGTTTAACTTTGGGACCTTGTATCCGTCTAGGAATTTGTCCATTTCCTCCAGATTTTCCAATTTTGTGGAGTATAAGTTTTTGTAGTAGGATCTGATGATTTCTTGAATTTCCTCAGTTTCAGTTGTTATGTCCCCACTTTCCTTTCTGATTTTGTTAATTTGGATACTCTCTCTTTGCCCTCTAGTTAGTCTGGCTAGGGGTTTATCAATCTTGTTAATTTTCTCAAAGAACCAACTCTTTGTTTTGTTGATTTTTTCAATGGTTTTTTTTGTTTCTATTCGGTCTATTTCTGCCATAATTTTGATTATTTCTTGCCGTCTACTCTTTTTGGGTATATCTGCTTCCTTTTGTTCTAGGGCTTTTAGCTGTGCTGTCAGGTTGCTGATGTGAGCTCTCTCCTGTTTCTTTTTGGAAGCACTTAGGGCTATGAGTTTTCCTCTCAATACTGCTTTCATTGCATCCCATAGGTTTGGGTATGTTGTGTTTTGGTTTTCGTTGAATTCTAGAAAATCTTTAATTTCTTTCTTTATTTCTTCTTTGACCCTGCTATCCTTTAACAGATCATTGTTTAGTTTCCATGTGTATGTGGGCTTTTTGTTGTCTTTGTTGTTGTTAGAGACCAGCCGTAGACCATGGTGATCTGAGAGGATTCATGAAAGTATTTCAATCTTCTTATATCGATGGAGGCTCATTCTGTTTCCAATTATGTGGTCAATTTTCGAGAAGGTGCCATGGGGTGGTGAGAAGAAGGTGTATTCTTTTACTTTGGGATAGTATGTTCTGTATATATCTATTAATTCTAGTTGGTTGAAAGTCTCTGCTAGTTTTGCAGTGTCCTTGTTCAGTGATCTGTCCATAGGTGGGAGTGGGGTATTAAAGTCTCCCACTATTATTGTGTTGGGTGAAATGTATTTTTTGAGCTTTAGTAGGGTTTCTTTTATGAATGTGGGTGATTTTTATTTGGAGCATATATGTTAAGGATTGAGAGTTCCTCCTGACAGATTTCCCCGGTAATGAGTAAAAAGTGTCCTTCCTTATCTTTTTTGATATCTTTTGGTTGGAAATTTACTTTATTCGATATTAGAATAGCCACTTCAGCTTGCTTCTTGGAGCTGTTTGCTTGGAAGTTTTTTTCCCACCCTTTCACTCTGAGATAGTGTCTGTCTCTATCTCTGAGATGAATTTCCTGTATGCAGCAAAAGGCTGGATTTTGTTTATGTATCCAGTCTGATAGTCTATGTCTCTTTATTGGGGAGTTGAGACCATTTATGTTAATAGATATCAAGGAATAGTTGTTTCTGTTTCCTGCCATTATTGGTTTTTTGGGTTGAGTTGTGTCTGTGTTTTTTTCTTCTTTTAGTTTTCTTGTTTAGGAGTTTTCTTGTTCTTACTAGGCTGTATTTTCCCTCATTGTATTGGGTTTTCCACCTATAATTCGTTGTAGTGCTGGGTTTGTGGTCAGATATTGTGTGAATTTTGATTTGTCTTGAAATATCTTCGTCTCTCCATCGATGGTGATTGATAGTTTTGCTGGGTATAGCAGCTTGGGCTGGCACTTGTGCTCTCTTAAGGAGTGTATGATGTCTGTCCAGACTCTTCTAGCTTTCATAGTCTCTGTTGAGAAATCAGGTGTGAGTCTGATCGGTCTGCCTTTATATGTTACCTGACCTTTTTCCCTTACTGCTTTTAGTATTCTTTCTTTACTTTGGGCGCTTGATGTTTTTACTATTATGTGTCGGGAGGTATTTCTTTTTTAGTCCAACCTATTTGGAGTTCTGAAGGCTTCTTTTATGCTCGTGGTCATCTCATTCTTGAGGGTAGGGAAGTTTTCTTCTATGATTTTGTTGAAGATATTTACTGTGCCTCTTAGTTGATACTCTTCTCCCTCTTCTATTCCTATTATCCTTAGGTTCGGTCTTTTCATAGTGTCTTGGATTTCCTGGCCATTTTGGGTTAGGAGATTTTTGCTTTTTGCATCTTCTCTGGCTGTTTTGTCTATGTTTGCAATGTTGTCTTCTGCCCCCGAGATTCTCTCTTGATCTCTTGTAATCTATTGGAAATGCTTGCTTCTGTGACTCCTGATTTCTTTTTTTGGTGTTCTGACTCTAGGGTTATCTCTTTTAGTGTTTTCTTTATTGTGTCAATCTCTGTTTTAATTTCCCTCTTCCATTCCTTTATTTCTTTGGTTCTGTTTTCCTCTAGTTCTTTGAGTTCTTTGAGTGTTTTTCTTGTTTCTTCTTTAAAAGCTTCTGAATCTTTTTGCTTTTCCTCCCTTTCTTGTTTAAGTAACTCTATCAGCGTCTTGAGGCATGATTTCAGGTCTGTGTCTTCTTTTTCTGGAGTGTTTGGAATTCCGATGTTTGCTGTTATGGGAGAGCTCAGCTCTGGTGTTGCTAGATTTTCTTTGTTCCCTTGGGATATACTCTTTTTCTTTCCACTTGCCATTTTGTTGTCAGTGATATGTTCTTGCCTTTCCCTTGTATCTGGTCTGTGTCCCTGGTTCTCCACTGGTTGAGGTGTCAGATGGGTCGAGCCCTGTTTTATGCCTCAGAGTCATCGGGTGTGAGCAAAAGTTCCAACGTTCTGTTTCTCTTTGCTGGATCAGGCATGTAGGGCAGGGCAAGGCAGGGGTTGCACTTTCCGTGTGTACTCCACAGAGATCTTTCTGCTCCCCTGCAGCCCAGGTCTCCCACCCACCAGTTGCTCAGCCTCTATGAGCCGCCGTTCCACCTGGCATGTAGGCCAGTCTCTGCTCTGCGTCTCTGTTTTTTATTTTTTTTTTCACAGTCATCTAAGCTTTATTAGTTACAAACAAGTGTGGATAGACATTTTTTGGAAAACCAGTTGATAACTGGTTGACAATGTGGATTTCTGGGCTAAATCTCACCAACGGTGAAAGCTCTCCTTAGCATTTATCAGGATTTTCCAAAGTAGTTCAAAATAAGATCTAGGGGCCCACAGATGAACTGCTTGTCTCTTTGGTTTGACTATTACAGGGTGGAAAGACTGTAAAATGTTTCATAGTCATTAAGGAAGAAGCAGAACACCTCTTGTAATTGAGATACTGTAAGAGTGTCTTACAGGCCTAGAATGTTGATGTTTACATCAAGAAGGGGAGCCAGCTGGTTTCCGTAGCCATTAATAATTGGATATTCCTATGAATGTGACAGTAGATCCTAACAAGTGAGTGTTGAGTTATCAGAAGATAGAGGAAAGGAGACAAATAAGTAAATAAACCATCAGAAATTCTGAAGACATCCTCTAAGGCTAAACTTGACCTCTTTATTGGTTGTTTTCTTATAAAGGTCTATATTCCCACTTGCACACACACTTTATGCCCCACTTCTAGTAGAGCAATAGATTAAAGTGTTATTGTCTTCAGCCCATCTGTGGGGCCAGACTGCACTGTTGACATCTTACCTGTTGCTTTCTGTTCTTTCTATTTCCAAAGTATATTGTTGTGGAATGCTTCTGTGCATAAAGCCTATAAGAAGAGTCTCTGGGACTGACAAGATAGCTCAGCAGGTTAAGGCACATGCTGTAAAGCCTTATGACCTAAGTTCAGTTCCCTGGACCAATGTAGTAGAAGAAAAGAACCTAAAAGTTGTCTTCTAGCCTCTTTACATGAACACACACACACACACACACACACACACACACACATGCACAACCTTCAGGATCCCTCAAAAGTAGTTGTATTAAACTCCTGTTCTTCCTTTACTCTTGCTTCACTTTTATGAAGAGAATTTTAATGAAAAGCAACAAGTTGAGAAAGAAAAAAATACAAAACATATAGTTTGAAAATTAAAGAGATACCAGTAAGGGAAATGGAGCTGAAACCCATGTTCAAGAAAATTAAGTTGAATTAAGAGAATAATGACCTGGGGGCAAGACCTCGTCCAGCAAAATTAGTTCCAGGCAACTTAGTACAACCTTTAATCCCAGGAGACAGGCGTACAAATCAAGAACCAGGACAGCCAAGCTTAGGTAGTGAAAGAATTACAAAAGAAGAAGCTAGAAATAATGTTATAGGACAAGGAGGACATGTTCCAGCTCTTGAAAGCAGCAAAACTCAGCAGCTTTGGCCATGTGTTTCTGGTTTTATAGTCAAGAGAAGGGATTTTCTGAGATGTGTGTCCTGAGAGCACAAAAAAGCTGTGTTCCAGAGATAGCTTGTACCTCATGTTACAGCTGGACTTGGTAATGTGTAAGAGCCACCAAGCTGGTACTGATTTTGAAGGCATAAAAGTGTCATGACAAACAGTTGAGGCTTGGGACTTTGAGAGGCCATGGAAGACCACCGGTGAAAGCACAGCCACAGTTGTAGCTAACCCAGGACTGAAGAGGTAATGCAATGGATTTGAGTCTCGTCACCATGAAGAGAGCCTATGAGAGGCTATTGGTGAAGCTGAGTTGCAACCGAAGGCCCCAGAGTATTGGAGATGGCAGTACCATGGGATAATCACCAAGAATGGCAGCATTAGTGAAGGGGATCAACCTGAGCTTAAAGTGCTACAAAGGTCAGAGCTGGAGAAATGAAGCTAGCCTTTGGAGGAGCCCAGAAAAACCATGTGTGGATCCCAGATATTGAAACAAGAAGCTGCAACATTGAAGCTGCCTTGGAGACCCAAACATGTAAAAGATGCCAGAGCCGTGGAATACCTGCCAAGAAAAAAAAAGCTGCTAACAGGAAGTGGAACCAGCTCAGAAGAAAGAAGTCTGTTTCAGTCAACAAAAATGAAAAAGGAGTTGAAGAACTGAAGACTGCTTTGACATAAGACATGGAGATGGCAGAATTTGGACTTTGCCCAGCTGGTTGACTGTCTTAATTCAGGGATTATAGTTAAGTGATTAGATGGATCTCAGAGGAGGCCTTGAACTTTGGACTTTTAATATTGTTGATACTGCTACAGACTATGGGGACTTTGGTAGCTGGAGTAAATGTACTTTTTATTATGCTATGTTTAGGTACGGCCTCATACACTCACGCGTTTGAGCGAGTCTATGGGGCCCAGGGAGTAGAATGTGATTGTTTGCACATGCTTGGAACAGGAAGTGGTGCTATTGGAAGGAGTGGCCTTGTTGGAGGAAGTTTGTCACTCTAGGTGTGGGCTTGGAGACCTTTCTCCTAGCTGCCTGAATATGCTCAGTCTGTTCCTGGTTTCCTTTGGATGAAGATGTAGAACTCTCAGCTCTTTCTGTACTATGCTTGCCTGGATGCTGCCTTGCTCTCACCTTGATGATAATGGACTGAACCACTGAACCTGTAAGCCAGTCTAATTAAATGTTGTCAGTTAAATAAGACTTGCCTTGGTCATGGTGTCTATTCACAGCACTAAAACCCTAACTAAGACAAAGGCACACTATTGGCAAATTTGTAAAGGCTGGTCAGAAATGTGATAAAGACCACCAGACTTTGAGTCAATGTGCTCTGAGCCACAGAAGAAATTTTAGGAATCCAGGTACAGCAATAGAATAAAGGAGGAGATTTTTGAGACAAATAGTCAATGATAAGGAAGGCAATTTCTTAAGCATTTGAACTCTCAAGGTATGTTTATTGGTTGGATTGCCCTTTCCCACCCCCCTTGCCATACACTGCATGCAAATGTGCCCAACTGTGCCTTTTCCCTCAAAATTGTTGTGCTTTTAACATTTACATTTTAAAATGTAAAGCTCAGAGGATACTTTTTTTTTTCTTTAACTCTGAAAAAAATGCAAGGTAAGGGATTAGGTTTAAATATAAAGGAATTAAATTTTATCTGGACTTCTTCTGATTTTTACAAATGGGAGTTCATTTTTAAAATAAATATCCTACAGAAGAGCGCTTCATACTTTTCTTTGAATTTTTCTTCTCTGCTGAGATCAGGAGCTTCCTTCTGTTGAGAGGGATTTCCAATTCTACCTTAAAATTTATTTAAAAAAAAAAAACCATATCAGCAGATATAATAGCTGTAATTTCTGGAAAAAATGTGTATTTTAGGGTAAATGCACTCTTCTTGATGTACAGACGAGCTTGACTTTGCTTAATATTAATCATCTTTCAGTTTGGATTCAAGAGCCTGCTCTGTGTCAGCATCCCAGGGCAAAGTGCTGATAAACAACGCAGCTGTGATTTCCTCTTGTGGAAAGTTGGGTGTGTGCAAGTGGGGCAGACAACACTGCAACTGGATTGTAACTCAGGAAGAGCACAGCCTCTCTTCATCATTCTGAATTTACTTCTTCCAGCTTTCTTCAATTTCCTACTCCCTTTGCCTGCCTCTGGAGAGAAAGCTTCGGAGTGTGGAGCATAGGGCAAGGTGCACCATTCACTCCTCTGGGTTAGGGAGTTCCACCGTTTCCTAAAGAGGAAACGCAAACCTGCCCAGAATAGAGCTAGCGCCCCAGTCATGGAGTAGAACAAGACAGCGAAGACGCTTTAGAAAGATGAATGGTAAAGAAACGACTAACTGTAAATATGTGGAATTGTTAGTCCTATATAGTTGGTTACAAAAAAAGGTACTATTTTAAACCATGAGTTTTTAAATTATAAAAAAAATAAGATATGAGTAGAAAAACCTATCTCTTAGATATAATGAGGTTTGGGTTTAATTCATGAACTGAGGTCAGATAATCTTAAACTAACAAAAATTACTCTACAGAAAATGTGGGTCATGATAAACTTCAAAATTGATGTAACAGCCCTTTGTTATGCCTGAAGCCAACCCTGGAGGCATTGTCAAATGTCAAGTGGTTCTACTACAGGGTGAACAGGAAGACAACACAGATCATAAAGGTCTCTCATAGATGGGCTGGTGAAGTCATGCTTTAACACTGTGGATCAGGAGATGTTTTGCCTTGCAATTTTTGACTCCTCCTTTCAGAGTTCTGATGTCATAGATTAACTGTTTACTAATAAAACATAAAACCTCTCTTTACAATTATTATTAGTAGTCAAGACTTGGCTCATAGCTATACTTTGCCTGACCTTGCTGTAAAAGCACACAGGCAAAAGAGGTATGAACCACAGCTTTCCAACAGCTTACCGAGAAACAACTTTGGGCTGTGTGCCTTATGGTTCTCTAAGCATTGTTTCTTCACGTAAAATATCGAGATTTTCTTCATGAGCTGAGACTGTGGTCAAATATGGCACAGCGACGTTTAAAACTAGCTGGGACTGGTGGTGGTGGGGTTTCAGAACAACATAAAATCCTAAGGAGATACTATTTTACTGCTGAACTTTTGAGACGAAAGCATAAGATTTCACGGTGACCGGAAAGAACGGGGCCGATCTCCACCAGCACCCTGCGGTCAGATGGACAGCACCTTCAGCTCTTGTCAAGTCTTTTTCTACTCTTTGTTTCCCAGGTTGGCTTGAGATGCAGGGTCTGCTCTCCATGAGAGTACTCTAGACAGCACTAAGACTTCTCTATGCATTTGAGATGCCGTGACTGCAGAGCATCTTCCTTGTCTGCCTGTAGTTTTGGAGGACAACAGTGGCCCTTCCACATGCGCTGATTGCGGCTGCTTGCGCAGCCTGGTTAAGCTGTGCGTAGAGATGAGGGTGAGGGAAATAATGGTTGACAGGAAAGCTTTTATAAAGCCACAGTTTGCTCTTGATTACTGCTTCTCTGTCCCTTAGGGAACAGCGAGCGTTCTATTAGACCCCGTGGGGCAAGCCAAAAAGCAGATTCTTCTACCTCCCTTCCCCATTCTAGCATCTTCCCTGTTTGTAAAAGGGTCATCTCCTTCAGGAAGAGGCATGTACAAACCATCTAGGAAGGGTCAGTACTTCCTGTGGCCAGCTCTTTACTCTGTTGCTGTATTTTTGGGAAAAATATGTGGCCTGTTGTTTGGTAGTTTGGGCGTTAAGCCATTTACCCCATTTAGACCTCTGTTTTTAAAGAAGTTTGAAATTATATGGTTGCTCTCAGGTCTTCATATTCTTTTGACTTGTTTCTGGCTTTAACGAAGATAAAACTAAAATCCTATTATATTGTTATATTCTGTGTCGGGGGCACCTGATTTCAAGACTGAATTGTAAATGAAGATAAAAACAATGCCAACATGTCTATTCACCAATACTAGGACAGAACGTCTGATGAATTAGAAATCTGATATTCGGATCCCTGGTCTGGAAGGCTGAAAGCAAACCAGGTTGTCCCAGACCACCACAGTCTTGCTGTCCTCCTGGTTCAACCAGGCAGAGCCAGAATCATGCAGAGAAACAATGCATCCAAGCTAGGAAAAGAAAGATATGCCTCTCCTTCATTCTAAGGATACTAAATGTTTATCATCTGTTGAAATCAATGGCAGAGGGATTGAGCAGCATGGGTCCTGGTCTGAAGGAGTCCACGTTTGCTTGGGAATCTCCACGTACCGTTAATGTGCATGACTGTTCTTTCCATTGATCCCTGTCTTCCATGTCTACTGCCTACTACTTTAGTTTCTATGATTCATGAGAACCTATCAGCTGTAGCTCATACCGACTAACTTTGCATTTGTGTTCTAGTGTATTGCTGAACCATTGTTATAAACAGCAGCTTAACCTCCATGGGGTCCCCTAATATTAATAAAATCAGGTCCAGTTAATTCTTGCCAAAGAGTTTCAGCCATGCCCCTAAAGTATGACTTTTAAAAGAATAGGGGCAATACAGCAAGTGCCATTTTCTTTTTATAAAACAAATAAAATAGACCCTACTTTACATAGCCCAACAGAGAACAAAGAGATGGAATCCTATTTGATAAATTGTAGATCAGAAAAGTGGGATGCATGCCGAGTAGTGCTTGCTGGCAAGAATCTGATATGGTTGCTTTTTTTAGAGGCTCTGCCAGAGCCATACTGAGAGAGGATGAAACCATCAGACTAAACATGGGGATCCCAATGAAGGAACTAGAGAAAGGACTGAAGGAGCTGAAAGAGTCTGAAACCCCATGAGAAGAACAAAATGATTAACTAACCAAACCCACTACAACTCCCAGAGACTAAAACACCAACCAATGAGTTCGCATGGAGAGACCCATGGCTCCAGGTACATAGGTAGCAGAGGATAGCACTGTCTGACTTTAATGGGAGAAGAGGCCTTTGCTCCAGTGAAGGCTTGTTTTCCCAGTGTAGGGAAACATCAAGGTGCTAAGGTGAGAGAGGGTTGTTAGGAAAGAGAGCACCTTCATGGGAGGGGGAGGGGAGTGGGATTGGGGGAAAAGGATAACATCAGAAATGTAAATACAGAGGACATCCAAAAAATAAAAAGAATGAAGAAAAAAAACATTAAAAAGAGGAAGAGACAAAGTTAAAACCTATCACACCTCTCATGCCTAGGCTGAATGTATTCATTGGTGAGTTTAATTCTGTATCCAAAAATCACCAAGACTCTGTGCTCTAAGGCATTCTTGAAGGAGTCTGTCTTATGGGTGAGTTATTCAAGTCTAATGAGTTTCTGGTTCTCTCCTGGACATTTTCACTAAGCTTCATGAATTTGTGTTTTAGCATTTATTTATATTTTTGTTATGTGTATATGATATATATTCATACATGTCTGTGTGGGTGAGTGTGCTTATTTGTGTGATTTTAATCACACAATGCTGCAATACATGTGTGGACTTCAAGGGATAAAGCCTGGTACCAGTCTTCACAATCCACCTTATGGAGACAAGCTTCCCCTGTGGTTGTACACTGCGTATGCCTAGCTGGCTGTGTCTGAGCTTTCGGGAATTCTCACCTTGGCCTTTTATCTTGCACTAGTAGCACTGGGTAAAGTGTAGAGATGTGCATGGGTTCATGAAATTCAAATCCAGATTGTCATGCTTGTGTGGCACACTTTTCCTCACTGAGTCAGCTCCTCAGGCCAATGTTTGTGTTTTCTTCTGAATGTTGTATGAATCATTTCCAGATGCTGATTTCTGGATTAGTCTGTTTCTTTACCTTCCTAAAAAATATCGGATTCCATTTTCTTAGGACATTATAAATTTTTGCCACCCATATCCTTTCCCCACCCTAGTACAGAGAGTTCCCAGTGGCTAAAATTATTCAGATTTAACTTATAAAATAATCAATGAGATTATGAGCCACTTTCTTTCTGATTATGCCTAATTAATCAGTTAACCTGTGCATATTTTAACAAAAATGTCATCATAGTGTAATACTGATTTATAGATTTCTCTTGACCCTTGTTTATCAAAATATCATGGTAGTTTTATAATGTCAAGACATTTTTTTTGCTTTAAATTACCTTTATTAATGAGTATTATCAGAACTAATTTTATAATCTTGTACATACAAGTTTTATCACTTGCTATTTAATGTAAAGCCATGATGAGGCTCTTAGTTATGTCACTGGCTTTTGCTTAGCATTTCCTTTTGGATAAAATACTGATATTCATCTCTATTTATCTCACTAATGTAAGTTATGCATATTCCTACGCCCTAAATTTCTCTTACAGAATACTATAGTATTCACTTAATTTTTGTTATAAATCTTGATTTTGTGTTTTTGTATAGGGACTGTTTTTGAATTTGTATCTCAATGTGACAAAATGATTTCTAGGTCAACTTGCTGAAAACATGTTTATACCATACATATGAAAGAAATGAAGGTTGACTTTGCAGATCTGAGTCTTCATCTGGCCACTGATGTCATCCTAAGACACGCACCATAGATCCTTTGATCCTGCCAAGCTTAACAACTCCGGGGAATCTTCTCATTTTGAAAATCAGATGGCAGCACATTTTAAAGGCTGGTAATGGCAACTGAGGGATGGGAAGAGGTTGGGGGTGGGGCAGGATTGTTGTTGTTCATTCATTTTTGCATCTTATCTGCCTCTACATTGTCCTGTACTGTCAAATGACAAAGAGAGATTGAAACAATTTGTTTAGAAAACTCATTAAATTTTTTAAACTTTGTATTGATTCTTTGTTGCTTCTACATCATGATCCTCACTCTTCCTCGGCTCCTTATCCTTTCATATCTGCCCTTACAACCCTCGCAAACGAAAATAAAGAGCAAAACTAAACAAAAGAAAGCATAGAAAATATCTCATGGCGGAAGGTGTAGTCCCAAAGAATGCCCTATTGCTCACATGTCTTTACTTCTCGAAGCTCCTTGTGATGAGTTATCAGTCTGGTTCCAGGTCTCTGACTTCTGCTATGCAAACAACATTGGATCATCACCAGGACTCTTCTCAGTTATCCTGTTGTTGCCCTGTGCCATGGATATCCTTCAACTTTGGATCTGGAGGACATGCTCTTTCACATGTTCTAGCTCTTCTTAGCTGAGCTCGCTATTGGGTGAGGAAAATAAAGGCCCTGGATCTGGGCCTGGGTATAACTGATCTGATCAGCTTGCCAGTTCTCCTGTAACCACGCCACCAGGGTAATCTCTCCAGCACTGCTCTGGCTAATTCACCCAATGTAGGCAGTCCATGGGGCTGACAAGTCTCTGGGTGTCCTCCTCTGCCTGTGCTACATGGCTTCCAGTGAGCTACTGTGTGCCTACAGCCTGCCTGTGCTGTGTGGCTATACACTTACCTCTGGGTACCCTCAACTCATGGGTATGGGTCGCCAAGCATCTTTTTCAATGCATGCACTGTCAGGGTTAGTGGTATGCTGAACTCTGGCTGTACCAGGACGCCCATTTTATAATGAATTCCAGTAATGGCAAATTTTGTCTCTATCCTTTCACACTTACTTCAGAGCTCCTTTATCCTTTCCCCTTTCTCAAGCAATCACTTAACTTTATTGAGTTATTCACATTTAACATGACTTTGTTATGTTGTTGAAGTAAGAAAACACACTGTAGTCAAAGGCAATAGGTCATCAGAGCTGGTCCATTCCTGTGCTTCTTAGTGATAAAGGTAGAGGCTCCAAGAGAAGTTTGATCTTGGACTGATTATACTGTGATCTGGAATTTAGTTGAAATTCTTTCTTTTCTCTTTCATTTAATACTCATTTACATTGTTTGGCAGCCTATATATACTTTAGGAGTTTATTCTTAAAACAAATTTTGGTTTCCTTCGTTGTCATTTCTAGAACTTAAGCAAGTCACTTGTTATGTAGTCCTAGTTTCTAGGCAGGAACAGCAAAGCTTACTGTTTTTGTTTCCTTCTAATCTTGGAGGCAAAGCTGAGCCTAAAACTGTGACCACAGCAGCCTAGGCAAGCTCTTTCATAAATACAAAGCTAAATTTATTTTCTTGGTTATGTAGGAAAACAAAAGCCTCCTTGTTTTAATTACATTCATTTGCTTTAAAAGGCAACATCACCTAGCTGTTTTCTCTTAAATGAGGTAATTTGCAGCCCTTGCCTAGCTTTTTTCACTGTGAATCAAGGAAGTCAATAGTGGAAGGATGCTGTGTCACATCTAGCCCCTGAGTTTGATTTGTACTCTGAGGAGTCTGGATTCAGTAATTCTTCAATGTGATGTATACACAGTTGTTCCAACTGAATTCTCTCTAGTAAGAAATTTACTGAATGTCTTTATCACTCAATAATAAAACAGTAAATTAGAAATAGGGTCTAGATTAGATTGCACTGTATTGAAAACACTAATGACTATATTTCCTACAGGGAGAGACATGTTTAAATTCAGAAGGCTTTGCTAGTCAAATTGGTGCACAGCAGTGGTGGTGACTAGGTTATGGTGCCTCTTTCTAATCATTGGGCTATCTGCTCAACAGTGATCCCCAACCATATATAACAGCATGCCCAATTGAGGTTATTTTAGATTGATACCTATTTATATATTTATTGTGTAATCATTCCTATATTTTTCCCAATATATTTTGAGGAACTGTGTATATATACATTGCTTAGTGTTGCTGTAAACAATGCCTTTCTCTGATCTTTCTACTCATTCTGCTTTTCCAGGTCATAATTTACTCTGATTTCCCTATATATGTGCATTATTTAAATTAATCTTCTAATGCCTACAATGCTTGTAATGGCTCTCCTTTTCTGGCTACTTTTCACTGAGAAAGAATGTCATGTTGATATATAAAATTATCAGAAATACTGGGCAAATGAAAATCTATGTGATGCCACAAAATAGGCATTCACAAAGCACTTAGGGGTGTATGTGGTGAGGGATGTGCCTAACAGAATTCCCTGTTGGAACCTGGTTTTCTAGAGACTTGAATAAAGCCCAGGTATCCTTTTAAGTTATTAGAATTATTTACTATGCTTAATTGTGATTTGTTGAGAGAAATAAGACAAGGAGATGAGGAATAAAACTATTAGAATAAAGAGGCTTAAAGGAAGCCGTTTCATTTTTTCAATCTTAGCTTTATATTGTGCTTTAAATTCTTTCATTTTTTTCTCATGGAAATTACCCTTATGTTCTACACTTTTTATTTGTAGTTTTAATTATTTATTCATAGTGTGTGTCTACTACAAAGGCAATGAGGCAGGCTGTTTGCTCTATCATTTGTCCCTTATTAATTAACAGAGGATTATTGAGAATCTGGGTACCACTTGATGCCAGGGATGCCTATTCGAGTCCTGTTATTAATTTTTATTGGCTTGGAATATGATCCTGTGTGTATGTAAATAAATCATAATGAGAAGGTACCTGTGCATTTGAAAGAGTCTTGAAGGAGTTTTTGTATGGACATGTCCTAGAGAAGTTTATGTTGTATGTCAAGAAAAGTACATGGAGAATCTCTAAAAAGGTCTGGAGGTAGGAGCAGAAAAGGGGCAGAACTGTACCATAGTCTGTGCTGTACTAATGTGATGAAGCCAACATAAGGTAGGAAAACAAATGGAGTTTGTAGAGTGACTACATTTAGATAACTCTAAGCTATTATAAGAGCTATATCTAGGATTATCTGGAGAAATCAGGTACTGTGCTGGAATGAGAGTTATAATCAGATCCAGTTGGGTGTGCTGGTAAATATGTCTTTATCAGTAATGTGTTAGAAATTTGCTCTGATAAGGATAGACTTTCCTTAGAAAGTAAATATTAAAAGCAAAATTATGTAATAAAATAAGTATAATGTAATGTATTAGATGCATGAATATATTTCGCACACACTACAATAAAATGATAACATTTAGAACTATGTTTAACTATTTTTTCTAAGAATACTATGAATATTTATAAACAATGGTATGATGTTGAAGAATATTCAAAGGAATGGACCATTGTAACAGCATAAATTGGCAGAATATTGACAACTGACAATTTATTTTCTTTTTATTGAAAAAAGTCATTATTTCTGAGTCATAAAAGCTTGTAGTATCATTGACATCAGGTAAGAATTTACATAAAGGTGAATGTTCAGAAAAGAGATGTAGACTTCCCTGGGATGGTGTCACTAGAAGTCAACTCAGAAATTGGATAGTGAAAACCTAGGTACCTAGTTCTCTGGCCTCTATGCTCCACTGCACAAGGAACACAAGAGGACAAATTTTTGATGCAGATTTATTGCATTCTAGATAGAGTCTTGCTGTGGATCTCCATCCAGATAATTAATTGCAAAAACCACATGGGTTCTTTTGTTTCCATATGAAGACAATGTCCTACTAAGAGCAAATTTGATTACACTGATCATTCAACTAATAAATTAAGATTTGGTAGAGTGTTCTGGGTATGGAGGGGTCAAATATTGAGTTGTCTTTTAAATTTCTCACACAAAAAAATTATCAAAGCTGGTGGTACTCTATTTTGTGTGTCAGAGATGAAGAAACTAAGGCATAGAGAATTTTAATATGCTAACTTTAAAAGTTATATGTAGTAATTTATAAGATAAAGTTATGAATTCTGCATAGCTGACTTCAAAGTTTCCCCAGTAAAGACTTTATGCCTTGAATTACCTTCTTAGATGCAGGTTAGCTAGCTGGGTGCAGATCTAGATTCAGTTCTATTTCTTCTCTCAGGCTAGGAAGTATATCTCCAGGAACTTAAGGAAAAATCAAAAGGAGAACATATCTTGTCTCTCACCATCTGTCAGCCCTCAATGGGTCATTTGTGGTTCTGGGAATTATCAAATAATAGGGTCTGCTGAACACCATGCTTCACCTTTATCACCATTTCCTGTCCTGTGATATTGGAAAAGGTGCCTCTGCACCTTCCTTTCTCCACTCAGCCTGAAGCCCAGTGCTGTTTCTTTCCTAGAAAACCTTAAGAGACAAAGACAAAGACTATTCTTAATCTGAGGATACTGCTGATCCAGACACCAGTAAGCAAACCCAAAATATAAGCCACACATTTTTTGAGAGATTTAGGTTTTTTTTAAGTTACAGGTCTTATTTTTTATTGTTTGTTATCTGTATTTCTTTTTATTCACTCCTGCTTTTATCATTTTCGATGAAGCTAGGTATGCTAATTCTATTTTTTCTTTATGATTCTTTAATATTTTAACAATTCAGTCTTTATTTCCTCCCTCGTCCACCCTTTTGAATGTTTCTCATCCCATACCTGCCCCCAGTCTTCAAGAGGATGCTGCCACACCCCCATCCCCACCCCACCAGATCTCCTCGGTTCCTAGAATGGCTTTGTTTTCTGGACGTTGGGGATCAGATTCATGACTTTATGAATACCTGACAAGTGGTCTAATTTTCATCCATATTCATCAGCTTTATCAGTTTTTATTTATTTGTTTTAAATTATTTATTTTTAATTTATAGATATGAATGAAAGCCTGTATAAATATGTGTCCATTGTATGCACATCTGGTGCTATGGGAGCTAAAAGAGGATATCAGATACCCTGAAATTGGAGTTTTAGGTGACTTTGAGTCACTTTCTATGGACACAGGATATTAAAGCAGGTGTTCAGCAAGGAACCAATACTCTTCACTGTTCTTCAGAACTGGTTGTTTCTTTTAAAGAAGAAGCAAAAATACTATCTTTAAATGGATACCTCTGGGAAAGAAACAGAAGAATAGTCATATTAATTTGTCTTTATAAACAGCAATTTATTATATCTACGTCATGATGTGACTAAGTAGTTCACTTCATCTCTATTATTAAATACTTACACAGGAGCTCAAAACTAAGGCTGGCAGAAAAGTTTGATTTTGATTGTGACACTATATATATTTTTATTGTTCAAATTATTTAGATATGGCAAGACTAATGATGAGCACAAAATTGGCCATTAAACTATTGAATTTAAGAATTCTGTTTATATAATATACTGTAGCTTTGTGAGGCTTTTCTCTAGACATTATGGAGCCTTAGAAGATAGAGAAAAATATCCAGTATGTGTTCAAAGAAAGGATACTACGGTGGTCAAAAGAAGACACAGAAATTTCTGTGGTGAGACAAATTATAAGTGCCAAAGTAAAGAATACACAAAAGTCTATTTATTTAAAGCATCCATTAAAGACTATGCCAAAGGTCTGTTGTAGGGATCGTGAGTTTGACTTACAAAAATGTCCAGGAAAATTCTGTAAAATAATGTCTTTGAAGGCTGTATTTTATCAAAAGTAGTATCACAAAATGAAGGAAATGTAGGTACTTTAATTACATTGCAGAGCAAAATTGAAATGAGGTGGTTCTGGAAAAAGAAAGTAGACAGAAGTTTCTTCAAGGACTGATTATTTGATCATCTGTCCTGTCATTGAATCAGCAATGACACTGTCCAAGTCCCTTTCCTTATTTCCAAGAAAACAAATTTCTTTTATAGCCACTCACATAAAAAAACAGAGAATGTGGGCATTGTTGTGTGACTCCCAACATTGCCTTATCCATGGATATTCCTAGTATTTTCTATGGAAAAAATTTGTTATCAAAAGCTATGACTTCTGGGCAAAACAAGCACATAACTAGTTGCATCTCTAGCAACTGCACAAGATCTGCATAATTTCAAGCCAATACTAATGGCAAAATCATTTATTCTGTAGTGCAACATTCACACAAATGTTATATGGTGACTAGCTTTATTTATTTATTTATTTATTTATTTATTTATTTATTTATTTATTTATGTATTTATTTGAGACACATTCTACAGCAAGAAATTTCATATCTAGTACCATAATCCTAGTCAAAATTTCATGACTGGGAAGGTCATAGGACCTAAGGTAAAACTTGCTATTGTTATTTTGCTAAAGAGCCATGTTGTCAAGTTGATTTCTAAGTATTTATGTTTATAATGTATAATGTTTAATATAATTAATAATTAATATGTAATAAGGACTATATAATATATAACAACATACAGGCTGCCCTCAACATGTGTCAGAGAATGTTTTATTTTTCTTCTTTATTGGATAGTAGACAGAAGAGAGATGTCTAGCTAGTAAGCTAGTCAAAGAGTTTATAATAAGCTCAGCACTTAAGGGACATCCATACAGAATCTTCCACCATGAAGACTTCTGGAATATTTAGAAAAAGGAAGAAGATGGAATGTAAGCATTGTAGGGTGAAAAGGAGAATTGTGGAATGCTGTCTTCTGCACATGACATGGCTGTCACAGTCATTAAGTAATAGCACCTCTTACTTATATAAGACCTACACAAGATCAAGCCAGCAAATTCTATGAATAGCTGGGACAGATGATCTCCAGGTCTTTTCCCTCAATGAAGAGCTACTAGCAGTGGGCAGATGTGTGAGGAGAAAGAGTTATTCTTTATTGAGAATGTGGCCACTAGATAACCTTTACAGTGATTTTGTGGGTGGCCCATGCCCATGGGAACATTAGCTGGTCTTAATAGTCATACAAAATACATAAATTTGGGCTGTGTAGGAAAAGTATTGACAAACTTACAGAGAGAAATGGAAGGAAGATATGATAGCATTTAATTCTATACAGATCAGAAATTCGTAGAAGTAAAGAAAATTGTACAAAAATTTCAAGGAGTAAGTAAAGAGTATTGAAAAATAAATTTAGAAATTGAAAATTTGTTTCTGGTTTGCATGGAACCAGACATTGAAATAATGGGCCTTGTCTCCTTGAGGTATTTTCTTACTAGACATAAATAAATGGAAAAACCACATCGGGGGAAATAGCATATATAGTTAGCTATCAATGGTCATATTTTACTTGTTTTTCCAATTTCCTTGTAATAGGCTCAAGTTTCAAGGGATATGGCTATAATTCTGCTTCCTTTAAAAAGATTTTCTCATTTATATTTTAAGTGTAATATTATTACATTATTTTTTTCTTTGATTTTTTTCTACAGAGTTTCTTTTACCCTTCCTTAATCTTTCTTAAATTCATGACCTTTTAAAAAAATGTGTTACACATGCACATATGTTGACATATACACATACACATTTCTAAATACATAAAACTTGGCTTTTTGTACAATGTAACCTGTATATTTGTCATATCTGTTCCTTTTTGCCACATGCTTATTTTCCAAACTTCCTTTCAAGATTTATGGACATCAAATGGACAATTTGATTTTAATTTTCCCCTTTCATTAGCAACAGATTATGTTCCCATACAATATGCTTTGATTAAAGCCTTCCATCTCCCTCCTCCCCCTCTGCCTTCCCTCTCATCTGGATTCTCCTTTCTGTATCTCATTAGAAAAAATAGAGCTAACAATAAAACATAACCAACTCAAATTTAATAAAAAAAAAAGCCATAACAGTGAATGTGGACAAGGGGGCCCAATAGAAGAAAATGGTACCAAAGGAAGGCACAAGAATCAGAGACCAACTTGTTCACCCTCTCAAGAGTTTCATAAGAATCCTAAACTGAAAGCAAAATATATATGCAGAGAACCTGGTTCAGCCCCATTCAAGTCTTGTGTTTCTCTCCTAGTCTCTGTGAGTTTCTATGAGCTTAGCTCAGTGGATATAGAGGGTTCTGCTGTCTGTTCTCTCTCTGCTCTGGCTCTTACACTCTTCTCAGTCCTCTACTGTGGGTTCTTTGAGATCTGAGGGGAAGAATTTGCTGGAGACACCCATTTAGAGTTGTGTGTTTCAAATTTCTGAAATCAGGAATGGAACATCTTTACTGAAGATTCTAGGAAGCAATATGACTTCTGCAGTAATAGACTTTACAGAATGAAATAGAAGGCTTTCTACCATATTCTCTAAGATGTGGGGTGTAGAATTTTCTTCCATCAGGTAAAAGTAATCTTCTGTGTATATAAAGGAGGGCTGCTAATTTTTTTTTGAGTTAATTTTATTGGCTGTCTTTGGAATCCTTTCCCCCTAGCTGAGCTGCCTTTTCTGGCCTCAGCAGGAGAGGATGAGCCTAGTCCTGCTGTGAATTGTGGCACAGGGTGGGTTGCTACCCATGACACATGGGATTGGGTGGGTTCTTCCCTTCTCAGAGGAGAAAGAGAAGGGGAAATAGCAGGAGGGGTAAGTGATGTGGGGGTGGAACGTCTAGAAGAGGGGAAATTGTGATTTGGATGTAAAGTGAGTAAGTAAATAAATTAAGAGTTTTTTGTTGTTGTTGTTGTTTTGTTTTTTAAAGGAAACTTTCAAAATAAAAAGCCAGGTTGGCACATGTTATACACAGATAGCCACCTGGCTAGAGCCTTCGTTCATTTTCTGTTTTTAATGACACTGAGTTTAGTTGCAGGCATCCCTCATGCATTTTGTAGTAAAGAATAAACATGCCCTGTAATTTTGAGTAAGACATTTATTCAGTTGATTGAGGTCCACACTCTATTCCCCTGGCTCTGCTGCCTTCCTGAACAGCTGGGCATCTTGTTGGCAAGAGGGCTTTCAGAACTGCATTGTAGTTCCTCTAGGCCCTGGGAGTATAATTATGTACTGATATATCCTTAGCAGTTAGGGGATGCAAAATTGAGATATGTTGAAAAGCAACTGCAGGCTATTGAAGATCTTCTAATTTATGGACATCAGTGTGAACAGCTCCTGAGTATCCTATAGCATCTCCTATCAAATTTATTTAACATTCACATTCCCAATCCTCAGTATGGTACGGTGTAGCCTTCTTTTACCCCATGGAAATGGATTGACCATGGTTTGAATGTCTGAGAATGAAAACACAAATATGGGTGAATTTCATCTGCCTATCTACCCATTGTCTAGTGTTGCACTTCTGATAGCAATATGAAGCATATTTCAAGCATGGTTTTTTTTTTTTTTTTTTTTTTTTTGCTGCAATCAGGCAAGAGGTTTATTTAATGGGGGCATAGACCAGAGTTCTGGGGACGACACATATCTCATGCAGGAGATAGAGGAGTCAATCCCAAACTCAATTAGGGGGACGTATTTATAGGGAAAATTACATAAGCAGTTAGCAACAAGCACATAGCAATTTCATTGGTTCGTTCAAATTGGCACACTCTGTCTGCTTTTGGATATGATTTAACTCCAGACCACTCTGTTTTGGCGCACACTGACCTTCATACTTGTTTTTCTCAGGACTGTGGAGCCAGACCTTCTGGAGATCAGGTGGTCTGTGGTTTTTGGTCTCAGCCTTGAGACATACTTGGTCCTCAAGGCAGGGTTAGTGGGGGCTAACTTGAAGTTTTAACTCTTTCATATGCTAGTCTATCAAGCCATACTGCCCATTCCAAATGGCCGATTCATCTCATCTTTAGCCCTGGAAACCCAGGATGGAGGAAGTATGGTAATCAAGTATAAACGTGTTTTTCTATTTAACAAACTAATAAGTGAAATCAGTGATTAAAATTATGCTTGAGAATAGAGATAAACATATAGTTAGTGGAAGAATGCATTCAAAGCATGAATTATCTTCTTGATTTAATTCCCTATCACTAACCCTACACAAAAGCATAAAAGTTTCAATTTATCAGTGTCCACATGTGTAATAATTGCAACAAAAATTAAAATAAAAGATATTTATAGAATGAGTCTTAAAATTAATTGTTTAGTGGTTTTAGTCATGTTGATATATTCTTGAAAAAGAAAATACATGCACATTTGAATGTGTTAAAACTGAATGTTAACATTACAACTTATTTTAAGTAATTATTTTTCAATATTCTATAATCAACTTGATTATAATTATTATAAATACTTTTGCTCATATTTAATAAGGAAAATCTTACTTTAACTTATTAAAATCTCCACATGAAGTTGCAAAAATTATTAAACATAAATTATAGACTTTTACTAGATTAATGAAATCTCCAATAACAATCAATTGTAGAGATTGCATGACTGTTTGAAACTGATTGTAGTGGTTTTCAAACTATTCAGCTATTGAGATCTTCTACTATGTTACCTTCCTCAGAAAGTCCATCTTGTTTACTGTTTAAATTTTATAATTCATGAATCTCTTTCTCATTTTAGGAAAAAAGTTGAAATCATAAAAGGTCTAAATAGTAGGAAACATTAATATTTGATTCATTTACTAAAAATATGTGTTGAGTCCTGACTATAAGTAGTCAAGGGCCCCAGATATAATCAAACTGTTCTCCTCTAATAACGTGTGTGGTAGCTTTCTTACATGACTTACCATTGCCAAAGGATCAGTAACTTTTTTTCTCCTTCATCTCTAACTTGGAACCTCTGAACTTCTGCTTCTCAAAGCTGATTTTCCAACATGACGTTCTGATTATTGATTTGGTCCCAGATAAACTCACATTTCTGTGGCAATGGTGATAGATGAGACAACAGAAATTAAGAGGAAATATACTGAGAGAAATGGCTAGGTGTACATGCAAATATAGCTATTTTGCCTTTTTACATAACAAAGTTCCAATTGAGACCTCAATTAAGTGTCTCCATAACACCTTGATTTTTTTGTATTGATTACATGAACTTTGTTTATATCATGTGTGTTTTATTTTATTCACATTTTCTATGAAGAAATTTAAGCTTATCACAGAATATGGGGGCCTTCTATTTACTCACACAAACCCTTCTAAGTCACCAGAATTCATCACTCTAAGAGAAAAGCCAAAATATTGCAAGATAAACCCATTTTTAGAGATTAAAGTTTTATTTTATCTATAGATACCTTATACATTAAAAATTGTATACTTGAAGAAAAAGGTAAGAATGAACACGTTTTGTTTCTCACAGAGAAAAAGAAAGAATAGCATGTTGGCATTTTTATTGATAAATTTGATCCATTAGGAAATCAGATTTGTTTGTGGCTAAATAGTCCAGGCAAAGGTTAATAAGTTAATTGGTCTGTGTTTATATATATTGCTAGATGGGCTTTGCCAAGACATTCTAGTGATTTATAGAGAAGCAGACCATCTTGTAAAGACTAAAAAACAAGAGAAAATAGCTCGCCTTTTCATTTCATTATTGACCTTGGCTGTGAACAGGCCAACCACTACACACCAGTTTCTTAGACATTACTTCAGAGGTCTGAACTGTGAGTGCTCAATATTCAGTGGTCATCATTCTTTTATTAGAAATACTAGAGGGAGGAAATTACACATAATCCTTATTAAAATATTCACAAAACTTAGGATGGAGAGAAACTGTCATTAAGCACCTTATTAATCCCAGGAATATAGGGGTGTAAGATCAAAAGGGAAATGTCTCCTTACAAGGAAGTTTATAAGGGGTAACATTTTGCCCAAGAGCTTTATCATCTTGTCTTTGACAGGTGTAGAGAAGGTGTACCATACATATTGGTTACACACATGAGAGCAACAATCCTCTTATCTGGATCCATGTTCATCACTGGATCCTAACTTGCTAATTATGAGTCCTTTGTTATATAATTGTTTTCCTGTATCCCAGACTCTCTGCCCTTGAAATTTTCATCTCTCTTCTCTCTCAAGTTCTGTGTTTAAAACAAGTACCAGGACTGCGCCATCTTGAGTTAGGTTTCATTAGCAACAAAACTGGGATGATAAATGCCTCTATTTCTATAGATTGCTAAAGTTATTGCTTGCAAAAATATTCATTGAAGTAACAGATCCCTCGGGAATTTCCATGAATATTTTGTGATCATGATATATCCCCTTTGGAAATAGCTGGGCTGACATCATGACAAAGCTACTTTTTAACTTTGCATTGACATTAGTAGACATTTGCTATGAGTTTCCAATTCATTTCTCAGGTGGCTGAGCAGTGATCTATTCTACAAATATTTATTCATCATCTCCCTGTGTTTCCCATAAATTATTGCAGTAATAGAAGGAATTCCTTAAAAGCCTGACTTTCCTTTGGTCTGGCTCAGCATCTTTATGTGCTCTTGGTCTCACATGCTTACTAACAAAACCCAAATACTGATACCATAGAGAGCTCCTCAGGGGTGGAAGTTGCCCACGGTGATAGGAGCAAGTTTCCAGTTTCTGGAATGTTCTCTGTGAAAAGGACTGCTAAAAAGGCAAATGATGCTGAATACAGGAAAATGGGGGTAACTTTTGCACAGGTATATTTGAAATCAAATAAAACCCTTCAAAGTTAAATCTGTGCTCTCTTCACAAATATCCATCTATCTTTCCCATCTCTAACTGCATCCTTATTCTTCAAAGAGGGGTACATCTGGTATCTTTCCTAATTTTGTGTGTTTGTCATGAATGCCTCTATTCTTCAGAGTCTTATTTAGTATTTGTTTTTAATGTACTGATAGTTTTCTTTTCAACTGAACCTTTAAAAACAACCAAGGATAACTCCTTCCATAACAGGGAACAGCCTTTCTCACTGTGTTATAAGTAAAGATATATTCTAACCACATTGAGACTTTCTGCCGTTTTAGGATTTTCATTGTTGAAAGAAACCCTCACCTTTGTCTTACTGGCCACCTCTACATAAACTTCAGCACTAGAGCCACAATGGAGTCTCCTGCAGGAGGACCTAATTGGACACTGCCTGAGAGACTGATGATGCATCTAATGCCAGTCAATCAGGAACTGTTTTACAGAACAGATGCTTTCATGGGGCCAACGGGGTGCAGGTGGGTGGTATTAGAGGAGCTTGCATCAGCACTCAGATGAGCTTGCTTTGTCTTTTCTTGAGTCCATGCCACCTTCCCTCCAACCCCCAAGGACAGGTAGGGTCAGGCTGTGAGCAGTCTATGGTACAGGCAACAATTTACTACATTGATTTGTGTAAGGGTGTATGCATATAGAAAATAATTACTGTTTCTGAATTTGTGCATGATTGTGCACATACACATCTGTGCATATGCAGTTGGAGGCCACCGTCTGAGACTGGATGCCTTCTACTGCTCTCCACATTTTAGTCTCTGAAACACAGTATGTCACTGAACCATTTTACAAATTGTGTAGTTGGGATGGCCAACAGGCTCTGGGTTACTCCCTTTTCTACCTCCCTAGAACAAGGATTACTGGCATGTGTGACCACATCCATCTTTTATGTTGGTGTTGGGGATTCGAACTCATGTCCCCATGTTTGTGTAGCAAGCCATCTCCACAGCCCAAACCTGGCTGTATATAAAATGTTAACAGGCTTTTGAAAATAGCTTATGTCTAAGTTTCAGCTTAGAAGTGACATAGTAATTGGGAATTCATTAGAATAGGACTTTATCTTTATGATTTTAAATTATCAGACTGATTGTGTTCTGTATTCAGGTTTTGAACATCTGGCTATTAAATTATTCTTTGTTTTAATGGGTCTGTTTACAGGACCAACTTAATAGACCTATTTATATGACTCCAGAAAAATTACAGATAAACGCATATCTTCCAGAATGTTAATTGGTACAAACACAAGGAACAGATACATATACTCTTAACTAATTCATAGTCGCACATATGTATAAACATATATTATCACAAGTACACACAGAGAGTTTAAACAGAGTTGAAACACTAACTTGCAGATACGGGTGGACAGAGTATAAAAATAGAGAGTTGTCCACAATAAGGACATGTGATTTTTCAGACAGAGAAAGTCACACAAATGATTCAGTTTTTAAATGGTTAAGATCTCAGTGGGCAGGCCCTTAAAGATAACTGAATCCTCTTCCATCCCCCATTTTTCCTGCCAGAAGTTAACAACTATTCCTCTGGTGGTAGGGTGTGGGGAGTGTTGTTGCAGAAGACTTCAATGTCTCTGATTCTGATTAATGAGTCTGGCATCATGGATACTACTGCAACAGATGATTTTTTGTCCATAAAATCCCACAGCAGTGTGGATCACGGGCTTGTATATGACTTGCTATAGATGCACAAGCCACAGACATCCACATGGTGTTTTGAAGCATCATAGACCACAACATCATTATGGCTTCACATCACAGCATGAACCACAGACATCAACATTGTCCCCACCATAGATCATGAATATCGACATGGTTTCTGGTGGCAGCAAGAACTAGGAACATCTACATAGCCTTCTGTTGCACTGCAGAAAATAGACTTCAATATAGTTCCTGGTGTCCGCATGGGCCACAGACCTCATTTTGGCCTCCAGTGACTACATTGACCTTGGAAATCAATATGGCCCTAGGCTACAACAGGGGTCACAGACATCAACATGGATTCAGGCTGAAACCAGGTTACAGACATCTAATGTCTTCTGGTGGTAGTATAGATCACAAACATCAGCATGGTTTCAAGTGGTAGCACAGACTATGGGTACCACCATGGCCTCTGGCAGCAAAATGGACCATACTTTCAATCCCAACTTATTACACTTACATTTCTAGGGATCAATACAGACCAGTTCTTAGTTTCATTTATTCACCTTTAAAATTCTATTAGAAGGCTATATGTATAAAACTAGAATTGGTATTATTATTATTATTATTATTATTATTATTATTATTATTATTATTATCATTCTCCCTCTATAAATAAAAAAGCAGATGTTGAGAGAAAGTAATACTTCATGAGTACCGTAGGACAAATTCAATTTCTAGTTCACAGTTAAACTTAATTCAATGATGGTTTGTAGAAAAACATAAGTATAGACATCTAAATTGGATATCAAGTACGCGCCTTTTAAAATTAAGTAGCACTTTTCTTGTCTTGACTAGAACTTCAGGTGTTCACACATGATAATTAATGCAGAAAATTAGAACACGTGTCACACCTTATTCTACAAGAAAATGTCATTATGACAGAGCTCAGTGGCTACTGTATCTCAGTTTGTGAATTGTTGAGATGATCTAGACATTAGTATAATAGTAGCTGCTATTCTCCCAATGTAACTGTCATCTTGGAGGTTACTGTTAAATAAACTCATCATTCTTAGTTCTTTCTGAGCTCTGCTTGGCTGGTTCAACTCAACTTGATTATCTGTGTTGTCTCTAGGCCTGGGCCCCACCTGAATCCTCCAACTTTTGTGCTTTTGTCAGACTCTTCTGCCCTAGACCTTTACCTTGAGTATTATTTCTAGGTCCTAATTTCCTAATTTGCTTAAATCTTATGCACTTGAGTTTCATTCCTAGCATTGGAGGTCTACTGGATTTTAATCTGATTGTGTCACTTTTAACATCCAAATGCAATAAAGGTGAAAGCAGTCAAGGAAGTAGACACAATGGATTGATGTTATGAGCTAAGTTCTCATGAATGAAATAGGGATTTAGAAAAAAAAGAGGAATAAATACAAAATATTGCTATATTGCTATAACATTTCTGAGCACAATAAAAAATAATTCAAATTAAATTCCAAGAAATTATGGTTCTAAAAATTACATATGTATTTTAACTATTTTCCTTATTTTTATTAGTTAAGAATTATGTAACGCATTTTGATTATATTTACTCCTCCCAATTCATCTTAAATCCAATTCCCATTTCCCACACACTTTTTGTCTTCTTTTATTATTAACCCATCAAGTATAGTTGATGCTGCTCAACTGACTTACTCTTTCAGAAGCCATCACTTGTCAATAGCCTCCTAGACAGTGGTGAGACATTGTCCCTTCGCCCTGCTTCATGTGGGGTTTAGTTCACTCTGAGCTTGTATATGCTGTCACAGCTTCTGTGAATTTATATGTATAATTGTCCTGCTGTGTTCAGACAAAAATGTTTCTGAAAAATCATCTACTGCTTCTGATTCTTAAAATATTTCTGCCAATAAATGAAAATCATTTTGATTGTGAGTTATATTGTGAGATGATGAATATTCATTACATTCTTGTGACTAATTATTTCACTTATTGTGTGCACATTTATATACAGGTTGAGGGCTAATAAATTAGCTCCCATATATATGTATATATATTTTATATATTTGTATACATGTATTTATATGTAGACACAATTACTTTAGGATACATATGCACTTGGACTCAAATATATTTTTCTCAAAAAAAAGAGAAAATATATGTCTGGCATAAGTCTAATTGTGTGTTTATAACTATTATTCAACTTTTTATATCTCAGAGAAATTATTTAATACTTGAACTAGGAATTATGTAAAAGAAGAGTCAATGTAGCATTAAGTATAAACTCAAAATAATCAAAATTAATTTAAATGTTCTTTGGCAAGATGATAGCTAAGTAATTGTTAGCATACACACTTATGGGAAAACCATACAGAAATGGAAAGCTAATGGACTATTGTAACATTTTAACTTAACTCAAAATTCAGGATAATAGCCCTAAAATATAAATATATATGATAATATATACACATAGTACCAATATGACATGTGAAAATTAACAAATTAATAAAATTCTAGAGGAAGGTAATCTGTGGGGTGAAAATGTTATAAGATAGAAACATATTTTGTGGCAGAAGAGATTTTCTCCTTCTGCTCTGAGCATCTGCTGAAGGGTGAAAGAAGACTCAGAGAGCAATTCAGCATCTTTCTGCTTTCCTTTTCTGATCAAGCAACCATTGCTTCTGTCCTTAAATCAAAGTGGCTATCTGGAAGAGAGATAGTTGCTATAGGACTGGATTTACTGTTCTGTTTATGTGTGGTTACAAAAGAGGATCTAAACAAAAATCCCACACAGAGGAAGGAATTTGTGCTTTAAATGTACCTCTCTTAGGTTGCTGTCTAGTCAGGTATTTAGTTACAATGACAACAAAAGTAGCTATTTAAGAAGCACAACCAGTACATCTCATTCTTCTGCTGCTGAGAAGTTCCACCTGCAGAGCAAGAACAGATACTGGAAGACTGTACACTAAAGCCAGAAACATTGTCAATCATTTAGACTTTTGCTCCTGAACAGTCATTCTTTCTGACATCTGCCTCCTTCAAACCAGATAGTTGTGTATCTGAAATAACAAAATAGATTACTGTTACCAAGTTTTGTTCTGTCTTTTGATTAAGGTCCAGATTCTTTTTGCTTTGACATCTGGAGTCCTTCTGTCTGGCTGTTTGGTCACTCATAGAGGTTTACTGGGAGCCTGTGTTGTTAAGCCTTGTTCTTGAGCACAGGAGATTATAGGGGAGCCAGATGAGTGCTTACCACAGGTTGTTCTCATACCAGTGGGAATCAGACATTTTATAACTACCAATATCATCCCTGCATTTATTAAGTAAGCCGTGAATTAAAAAGTCACAAACTAGTGAGTAAGTCAGGACACTAAGAGATAAGGTATGTTTTCATTGAGAAAAGAACATTTGAGATGAGATAACCCAGCTGAAGAGTATATAGCTTTGCAAACGTCACTTGCAAGGATATCTCCATTTTACTTCATATGCCACGGCCTAACTGAACCATGCTCTGAGCCTTCTGTTCCATCTGTGTGCTTTTTGTCCAGCCTCCACCATGCAAGGGAGCTCCATGCTGATTGTGCCTTCCTTCATGAAGTGCACTCTGTTTTAAAATAGGTTTACTTAAGTTTTACTTATGTGTATGTATCTAAATATGGGCACATAAATTAAGTGCATGTATCTGCAAAGACCAGAGGTGCCTGTTCTCCCAGAAGCTAGAGGTGGAGAAGACTGTGTTGTAGGCTCTGGGAACTGAACTTGGATTCTTCAAAAGAGAAAGAAGTGCCCTTAAATACTGAGCCATCTCTTCAGCCCATTACCTCTATTTTATACATCAAAAGTTTAGTTTTTGAACTCATCCTATTTATCCTGTATCTCGGTAGTAAAGTCATTTCTTAATGTACACTTCCATTACCCCTGAGAGTTCTTCCTTTTTTTCCCCACACTCAGCTACTTACCTATAGTTTTATCACAACTTAGCAAAGCCTTGTGTTAGATTCTACTGTAAAATCTCAGATGTGGTATTTCCCCTCTAAATAAATCCCACAAATTATCGAACCGAGAAAGTTTCTAGTGGAAAAAATAGCAAAACCTCGAAAATTGGACCAATCTTTTAATAGCAACCACTTTCTAATAAATATTCAGATCTCATAAAATGATGAATAAAAAAGGAGGGGAAGCTGCTCATCTGAGAAAGTTTCCACAAGACTTTGTCATGGAAGTCTTTGATGGAACCAAGGAAAGAAGATATTTTAATCAGTCTGAATACAATTTTTTTTTACTCAAGAAGTTTGTCTTCCATAAAGCAGAAGTGAAACTAACTCATCCCTACACTCCCCATTTAATGCCATATGTACACACACACACACACACACACACACACACACACACACACATATACATACATACATACATACATACATACATATATCTTATACTTTCCACTAAAACCCTAAAGGCAAACAGTGCAACTGTCTCAATAGTGCTTCAGAGAATAATAATATATTAGTACCTGACATATCTTAAATTATATGCAATGTTTCCTTACAACTGTGACAGATATATTAAAAATCAAAGTATTCCCTGCCTTCATATTGGCCATTTGTGGGTTTTTGCATTCTTGAGCAATTGTCACATAGAGAAGGTATATACTGTTGATACTTGCTGGGAAAGAACAAAAGGAAAATCCATTTTCCCCAATGGGATATCACTGGGTTTATCAACCACACTCCAGTGCAGGCTCCATATTCAGGGATGGAACTGGCCAACAGGAAATGGATTCCATGATGACTTGTGAGCTCTTTGTTTGGTCTATTTTTGTTTGTTTACTGTTGTTGTCTGTTTTTCTTCTTAGTGTTTTGCTTGTCTTAATTTTCATTTTTGCTTGTTTGTTTTTGAGAAAGCAAGAAAGAACATGAAGTTGAGCGGTTTGAGATGGAAGGTTCTGAAAAGAGTTGAGGGAAGAAAAATAATAAGATTAAAATATACTCTTTGGTATTTATCAAACAACCAACCCCCCCGGAGCTCCCAGGGACTAAAACACCAACCAATAGTATACCTGGAAAGACCCATGGCTCCAGCCACATGTGTAGCAGAAGATGGCATTGTCTGGCATCAGTGGGAGGAGAGGTCTTTGGTTTATTGACGACTCATTTCCCCAGTGTAGGGGAATGCCAGGGCAACAAGGTAAGAGTGGGTAGTTGGGAGTGGGAGTACCTTCGTGGAAGAGAAGAGGAGAAGTGAAAATAAGAGAGGGGAAACATTTGAAATGAAAATGTATAGAATATCCAACAAAACTGATTAAAAACTGAACTTAATCACACACACACACACACACACACACACACACACACACACACATACACACACACACACACACACTAACATGTACCTGTAAAAACAAAGTGATATTAATTTTTAACTGTTTGCAATCATGCCATTTTGTGCTAATCAGATTACCAGGCTTAATATAATGTGAATGATTAAATAACAGAGTAGGCTGCTGTGGGAAATAAAGTCTTTCAGCTTAAACAAATTCAGAAAATATTTTCATTTGTATTCCTAATGATATTTTGGAGTGTAATTTTCAGGAAAATACACACCATGTTCCATACATACAGAGAGAGGATTGGTAAGGAACCATGAAGATGAGGAATAGGGAGTATTCCTCAACTAGGTACTAGAAGATAATGCACCCAGAAGGTCTTTACAACTGACCATATAAGAGAGAAGAAGAAAGCAGAGAAAGGAATATGACACTGTCCTTCCACATGAATCTAGGGAAAAAATGTAGCTTTAAAAAACTGAAACATTGGAAAGATAAGAGAGGATTAGAACAAACAGCAAATTCTGAGAAAGTAGGTAAAATGCAGTACACTGGAGTTGGGAGCACTGAACAAAAAAGGAATGGAAGGGGAGATTGCCCACTTTCTGTTGAGTCTGAAATCAAGAAAAAAGAAAAAAGAAAACCTTCAGAAATAGTGAAAGCAAGAACAGAAATTCTCATAACCTTGCTGTAAGTTACATGGCAAAGGGCTCAGTAGTCTGCCCTACCACCAACTCCAATGTGTCAATCAAACTATTCTGCCAGGGGAAATGGAACCTACTGCGCTCTGAATAATCATAGATCCAAATTCTAGACTCTCCTCACATTTAAAGAATAAGGAGTTAGGGATGGGGAAACCACTTTATTGAGTTCTATTTTCAATAAAATAAATATTAAGGACACAAATAAACATCGAAAAATCTTAAGACTTGGAGAAACAAAGAGCCAACAGGAGTTGATCAGAACTCAAACCAAGACTATGTAATCTGGCAGAAAGTTGGTCTAAACCTAGTAAGACCAGAATATCCAGCTGCAAAGAGGAATGTGAGCATGGTCAGTTCATAGTTGGATATGGTTACTCTCATGAACAAGGGCTTGCCATCCAGAACATGTGGGCTGCAGCAGCTGGCTTGATTGTATTCTGAAATGATACTGTATGCTAAGTGAGGAATAACTCCTGGAAAAGGTTCATCCCTATTGACAGTCTTCTGGTCTCTCAGTAGTAGATTAAAACTCCTGACAAAGAATGAAGAAGAAGGCAAATTACTTTTATTAAAACAAGTATTTTTTTGAATCTTTTAATTGACTTTTATTTCAGTTTTTCTTCTGATTTTTGAAGTCTTTAGTCTTGCTTAACTATTTAGTTTTTTCTCTGTAGTTTTCTGTTCAAAATCAGAAACAAGACAGAATCTTTCTCTGCCCATTAATTCAGTGCAGCCCGCGAATGTTAGCTAGTGAAACAAGACTAGAGAATGTCACAGAATTAATCTCAGTGGTGAGGGAAGAAGTCTGATTATACCAGTTTTCAAAGCAGCCGCACAAAATGTTTATCAGAAAGCTGTTTGTGGCAAGATTACAGACTCAAAGTGCAGAGACAGTAGCCTTCATTTGATGCAATTACGAGCATGCTGAGAAAATAAATCAGAAAAGCAGTCACATTTAAAACTGCATCATCACCACAGAGCTGCTGTTGAGGCAGGATGATCTTGAGGGTTTCAGGTTTAGTGAGAGGTCCTACATCAAAGAATAAGAGATAAGCATCACGGGAAGGAAACAACACAACATCTTTATATACATCTTTATATCTACCCTTCATGTATTTACACTTTTTGAAACTTTTTTACTCAAAATCTTTAGGAATTTGGACAATAAGGCTTTTACTCATTGTCTCTTCAATGTTCTTTATACAACGCAAATACACAATGCTTATTAATATATATCATCATATTATATAAATATATAATTATATATATATATATATATATATATATATATATAAAGTTTTATGTCTTAACCCTAAAATTTCTTTAAGCTATCTACTGCTAAGTGAAGAAAACCAGACTAATTAGTAGATTTGAAGAACAACACTAACTTTCCTGAAGACTGAGTGGACTCAAAGCTACAAAGACTGAGCATCCTCTCTCAGTGGTCATTAACTGCCTGTGGTTCTCCACCTAGGGGTAGGCCTGAATAGGTATTTCCCATACACCTTGTGATAGTGACTGGTGGTATTTATTCCACCATGTTTTTAAAATTTGATGGATATAGCCTTCTTGTTGTATTAAAAGACTGTATCTCAAATCACACATTCATTTCCTCTGGCTCTTATAATTTTTCTTCCTGTTCCTATGTGATGTTACCTGGGCCTTAGGTTTTGGTTATAGTGTGATTATCAGCTGGGGCTAGGATTTCCATAGTCAGTTTTTCTTTGCATTTTGACTAGTTGTTTGTAATGTTCTTCACCTTCAGTGAAAGGGTGGCCCTTTGATTGATGGGAACAGCTACAGTGACCAAGCAAAACCAGTTCAGGAGGTCTGAGAATGGTCTGAGAATGTGGACATAACATGGAGTGGTTTATAGTCTAGATGCTACTTTTTATTAGGGGTAGTATTGATTAGCCTGGCTGTGAAAATTATCATAATCCTCAGAGAGAACCTTCAGCTCCTTTCTCTCAAGAAAATGTACTTTTTGTAAATTTTACTGCTGAGACTGTAAAGACTGAACAGTAAATATCATTAATTATAATAAATTGATCCTTTGAATATTATAAACAATAATACTCAATTTACATAATAGATCATTATAGATCTTTGGAAACTGTGAATTTAAATTACCTTATAAATCTATAAAAGTACCTCATATATAATAAAAAAATCAGAACACCAATTATTTAATAACAAATCAGCTCATGGAAATAGATAATAATCTATATATGATTGTATGCATAGACTAAACTTCAGAGACATGGAAAGACATGATTTATAAATTTGTCTTTAAGATATGGGTTTATGAGCTATTTATTATTTCCCTTATTTAAAATTCTCTAGATGAGCTTTGTAGTAAGGAAGAAATAAAAATGAGGGTCCCATAAGTTACTTTTAGATATCGATTCCAGTAATTGTGCTTTAGACTTGGGGTTTGATCTAGTCCCAGGCTAGGACCCAAACCTTTTCTCTCAGTGATCTTCTTTCTTCCTAAGTGAACTGAACTCACACTTGCCTCAGTGAATGAGTCTTACTTTGTGCTCATTATGAGTTTATGTACATATCATTAGTGTATTTGCACATCATTACTGTATGTACACATCATCAGTGAATGTGCACATTATCAGTGAATGTGCACATCATTAATCTACCTTTGTACATTGAAGTCTACTGCTGTGTTGACACACATTCACACACTCAGCAGTTCCTATCTGCAAATAATCTGTATCTTCAGATGAATGTTTTTATTTCCAGGTCCTTGACCTTTACAGAACAGAGGGCTCACTCTTTTATAAAATTTCTGCTTCAAAATGCAACCTCATAGGAAGCCCCTTGATCCTCTGGCTCTTAATATATCTCACCTTCAACCATAAAGTCTCATCAACATGACTTTCAAAGTGTAAGCTGAACAATGATGACACCAATGGACATTTTAAACTGCATGGTTTCATGAGGCTTCAAATCTACACCTAGAACTTTAGGAACTGAGAAACGCTGTGGTTAGGACAAGTGATCTTTCCAGGGAAGAGCACACCAAGTGACTGTCCAGCGTGTGTGTGTGTGTGTGTGTGTGTGTGTGTGTGTGTGTGTGTGTGTGTGTATATGCACATATATGCATAAAATAACAAATAGAACAAAGAAGGTATAATTTGAAACAGAATGAGAAGGGTTACATTGAAGGAGGAAAGAAACAGCATAAATGTTGTAATTAGAATCTCACAGTTTAATGTTTGGAAAGAATGTGTATATATATCTCATATCTAGACTGGCTTCTCCAGATTTATGTATCTATATTTTAAATCAACCTCAGTGTTGTCTGGTTCCTTTACCACATTATTTTCCAGTGTATAGTAATTTTATCCTTGATTGGCCTAGCTTCAATGTCCATGTCTAGACAGATCACCTTTTCTATTTTCCTGTCCATGATTCAAGAGCTGTATATCCAACTGTCTACCATTCCAGGTAACTTTGACTAGCTCAGCCTTGCAAGGTTAAATTTTAAGTGAAAGGCTAATCATGCTTGGCCTGAAAGTGAAATGTCAGCAGGTTGGTTCCCTCACCGGAGAATAATCAACTGTTGGCCCTCTGCTAACAGCTCCATTGTCAGGTGCTAATAGGTTTGGCAAAAGGGCAGTTTTCCATTAGTTTCTTTGAATAAAGATGGAGATTAAATTTTCTCACCTGTTTAGATTATTTCATCCTGTTGCCATAGGTACTTACATTGCCTTGAAAATTAAAATGCCCAAGGACTCACAGAAACTTGCTAAGTAGACAAGACAAGAGGGGGCACTGGGGTATCAGTGACTTTCCTGGAGCAGTTTCTCTACCTCGGCTTGCTTCTCCCTGTTTTCTCCCCTTCTTCCTTCTTCCTTGTCACAGTAATACAAAACTACATAACAGCCCTACTTTCAGATTATTCTGCATTGCATGCTACCACTATTTATTGGAACCTTTCCTGATTTTTGTCACTATAATATTATAATGTAAGCTATCCAAGTATTACCATCTCTGTTGTACACTGTGAGAAGCTGAGGCTCAAAGTAATTAAGTAACATGCTATTCTTTTGTCTCCCATGACTAAAAATCATTTCACAGAATGATGATACCTGAGAGGAGCTCTACTGGATATTCATTACCCTTGTCTGCCTTTACAACTTCTCTTTGTTGGTGAGGTATAAAACAATTCTCAGGAGTGATAAGGTATTTCTCTTCATATAAATGTTTGCATACTTCACTATCACATCCTAGATGCAATAGCAAAAACTGTCTACTAGTAATATATGGATTATTTAAAAATTGATTAATTATTTTTATTTATGGAAAAATGTGATGTAAATACATTCATTAAGTTGTAAAACTATTTATAGCACATGTTTCCAGGTGTTGAATTAGACTATATAGTAAGGATATAACAGCAAATAGAAACATTTTGTGTTTTTAAAAACATTTCTTTAAAGTTAATTTTATTTGAGAATCTTACAAAGCCACAATACTTATTATGTTTCAAATACAATTTTCAGCATATCCAAGTTTAATTTAAGGACAGTATGTTTTAAAAGATAATACTTTTGTTAATTCTTTGAAAATGACACCGATGAATACAAAGTCCTTTCACCATATTCACATAACACCTCCCAACAACTTCTCTCACTTCCAGCCTCCCCAGTTACCTGTAACTTCATGACCACTTTTCTTTTTTTTCAAATTATTTTCTTGGATACGCTCTGTATTTACATTGCGAATATTAACCCCCAGCTCCCATTGCCCCTTTCCTTCCACTTACTATTGTGAAGGTGCTTCCTCTCCCAATCACCCTCTCCACCTCAGTACCTTGGCATTCCCTGACACTGGGAAGATGTGCCATCATTGGACCAAGGGCCTTTTCTCCCATTGATGCAAGATAAAGCAATCCTCTGATACATAAAAAACTGGAGCCATGGGTCTCTCCAGGTTTGCTCAATGGTTGGTGTTTTAGTTCCGGGGAGTTGTGGAGCCTTTGGTTGGTTGATAATGTTGCTCATCCTATGAGGTTGTAAACCACTTTTTCAAATAACCTATTGAGTTCCATTTGTGCTCCCAATATATCCGCAACTATGTGGCATCCACTGGGCATCCTTTTACAATGGTCAATGTGTTGGAGTCCACACCCTTAAAAAAACTGACTTCTTTTCCCAGGTAGCCATCAACTTTCAATACCTTATCTAGCAGTAGGAGCTGATGAACATGGCTCTCTTCTACGCTGGAATGTTGACTGGCTTTATCTGTTTTTAAATTAGTATGAAAAGAGTTATTGACTTATGAACCATAGATTTATCCCTAGGTGAGTTGGAAAGTCAGCCTTCATTGCCGAGCAGGGGTCAAGCCTGTCTGGGCTAAATTGCATTGATTGCATATACAAGGGCTTCTGTGAAATGCTGACATTTGCTGGTGATGAGTAAAGCAACCAAAAGACAAGGAGTACCGCTGAAGCCTGAGCACACTGTATTATCTCTGCGGGCGCCTGAAGAAAATGGATGTCTTGCTGATGTCCATAGCACTCATTTTCTTCCTTCTCTAAGCCTTACCTGGCAACCCTCTGGGTGGCATGTTCAATTTAAAAGCTTTGAAAGTAACACACTAGCCCAACATTCAGCATTTAACTTCTTTACTAATTTTGAGTCAGGATTTTAAAACATAAGTATGGCAAATTTAGTCACCTGTGCGAACCATGTAGTTAGAATATAAATGTATGTGGGCACTGCTCTGTCTTTAAAACATCTGAGTTTATAAAGTAAAATGCATTAAATGGAGAAATAGAAACAAGAGGATTAAACAGGAAAGAAAATGGGAGGATAGAGTAGAGTATATAGGGAGCAACAAATAACATTAAAGGTCTTTGGAGAAGCCATATGGGAATTTACAAAGAGAGAGAGAGAGAGGGAGGGAGGGAGGGAGGGAGGGAAGGAGGGAGGGAGGGAGAGAGAGAGGGAGGGAGACAGAGACAGAGAGATAGAGAGAGAGAGAGGGAGGGAGGGAGAGAGAAAGAGCATATAAAGAGAATTTAAATGGACTTACTTATGGGGAAGAGAATACCCAAACTTGACATCATATGCTATCAAAATAATCCCCAATTCAAGGAATAAATATGTTACATATTATTTTAGTTATAGGTTGTAAGAGTTGATAAACTACCCCAAAGATTACATTCTAATGCTAATGGTTTTGCTTAACCTGCACAACCTTATGGTAAGGTTTTATTGCTGAAGTCACTCCATAATTACATCATAAAACATAAGGAAATCAAGCTGAAACTCAGCTGTCAGCTCACACCTACTGATTAGCATTCATAGTTTGAGAAGCATTATATATAATACCAGAGAAGGAAATTTGGCATCATTCTCACCCAGCTAAAAATTTTGAAAGCTACAATAACTGTCTGTATAACATCCCACTAATATAAGAGATGGATGAATGTTTTGATTAAAGATCTAATCCATGAGAGGAAACCCATTAATAACTGATATTGTCAAGAAGGCCAAGAACATGAGACTAGATGGGCCATAGACCCTGGGAGGGGGGTAAGTACACACTATTATTCTTTTAAATATGACATAGCAATAAAATGACTTCTAAAGGCATATTGCTATACTCAAAGATCAGTTCAACACTCAACATCTAGTAGAAAAGCTTCTTTCAGTAAACGGTAGTTCACTCACCATGATCCTAGAAGATGACCTTGGGATGAAGGGATGTTTCAGTATACGAAAATGCATCAAAGTAATCCACTATACAAAATACTAAGAAAAAAAAAAAAGAACTGTAGGATCATCTCAATAGATGCTGAAAAAGCATTTAAAAAATATGATACCCCTTTATTTTATTATCTCATTAGACAATGTCCAAGAATGGGACACTCTGGGTTACTTAGACTTATATGGGATAATTTAAAGTCACTCTACCCCAAGGCTCATGAATCTGGCAGTGGTAAGATTTTAAAAGTTGATGTTCATAAATGATTTCAAGTAAGCAGACTTTTTCAACAAGCCTCAACAGATATAATAAGATTGAAATACTCCCATGCATCCTATCAGATCACCATGGACAAAAGCTGGTCTTTCATAACAACAAAGACAACATAAAGCCCACATACACATGAAAGCTGAGCAATGCGCCACTCAATAATGACATGGTCAAAGAAGAAATAAAGAAAGAAATTAAGGATTTTTTAGAATTTAATGAAAATGAAAGCACAACATACCCAAACCTATGGGATGCAATGAAAGCGGTACAAAGATTGAAAACACATAGCTCTAAGTGAATCCAAAAAGAAACTGGAGAGAGCATACACTCACAGCTTAAGAGCACAACTGAAAGCTCTAGAACAAAAAGAAGCATATACCCAATTGGAGTGAACAACAGGAAGTAATCAGACTCAGAGTAGAAATCAACCAAGAAGAAACAAAACAAACCATAAAAAGAATCAACAAACCAGGAGCTAATTCTTTGAGAAAATCAACAAGATCAATAAACCCTTGGCCAGAATAACCAGAGGGCACAAAGGGACTATTCAAATTAACAAAATCAGAAATGAAAGGGGAAACATAACAACAGAAACTAAGGAAATTCAAGAAATCGTCAGATCCTATTACAAAAGCCTATATTTAACAAAATTGGAAAATATGAAGGAAATGGACAAATTTCTAGACAGATACCAGATACCAAAGTTAAATCGGGATCAGATAAACCATCTAAACAGTCCCATAACATCTAAAAGAAATAGAAGTGGTGATCAAAAGCCCCCCAAACAAACAAACAAACAAACAAACAAAAAAAAAAAAAAAAAAAAAAAAAAAACCCAGGACCACACCAGAAGGGTTCAGTGCAGAATTCTATCAGACCTTCATAGAAGAACTAATACCAATACTGTTCAAAATATTGCACAAAATAGAGACCGGGGGAATACTATTCAACTCATTCTTGGCATGAAGAAGAGTGCAAATGTATCCTTTCTTAACTCCTTGTACAAAGCTCCAGTGCAAGTGGATCAAAGATCTCCACATAAAACCAGGTACACTGAAACTATTAGAGGAGAAAGTAGGATAAACCTTAGAACACATAGACACAGGGAAAAATTTCCTGAGCAGAACACCAATGGCATATGATCTAAGATCAACAATAGATAAATGAGACCTCATGAGATTGCAAAGTTGCTGTAAGGCTAAGGACACTGTCAAGAAAACAAAATAGCAGCCAACATTCTAGGAAAGAACCTATACAAATCCCACATCTGAAAGCACTCTACACCTAGATAGTAAATCTTTAATAACTCAAGAGCTAAGAAGACATTCTTGTGGCAATTTTTGTTATTTATATTGATTATGTTTAATCTTTACACACCAAGAAAACTTTGAGTATTTCATGTTATGTTTTGTTTTACATATACTTAATGATTACTGCAAATAGTAAGATTTCAACGCATATTATCAAACCTTAAAAAAATCATGCACTAACAAAAATATATTCAAATAGTTTTATGCTAAAATGCTTTTAATAACCTGCACATTTATCTCTGTTTTTAAAACTGAAGTTAGAAGGAAAGAAAGTCTAATATCCAATATATACAAAAAACTCAAAGAGTTAGACTCCAGAGAATCAAACAATCCTATTAAAAAATGGGATACAGACTACACAAAGAATTTGCAACTGAGGAACACCAAATGATCGAGAAGCACCTGAAGAAATGCTCAACATCCCTAGTCATCAGGCAAATGCAAATCAAAACAATAGTGAAATTCTACCTCACAGCAGTCAGAATGGCTAAGTTCAAAAACTCAGGTGACAGCAGATGCTGGGGAGAAGGTGGAGAAAGAGGAACACTCCTCCATTGTTGGCATTTTGTCAACTGGCACAGCCACTCTGTAAATAAGTCTGTTGGTTTCTCAGATAATTGGACATAGTACTTACTACCTGAAGACCCAGCTTTTCCACTTCTTGGCATATACCCCACAGATGCTGCAACATATAATAAGGACACATGTTCCACCATGTTCATAGCAGCCTTGCTCATAATAGCCAGAAGCTGGAAAGAACCCAGATGTCCTTCAGTAGATGAATGGATACAAATTTGTGGTACATATACACAGTGGAATACTACTCAGCTATTAGAAACAATGACTTTATGCAATTCCTAGCAAATGGATGGAAGTAGAGAATATCATTCCTGAGTGGCGTAGCCCAGTCACAAAAGAACACGCATGATAGGCAGTCACTGATAATTGGATATGAGCCCTAGAAAGCTCTAAATAACCAAGAAACAACTCAGACCATATGAAACTCAAAAAGAATGAAGACAAAAATGGTGAAGCCTCAGTTCTTCTTAGAAACAATAAAGAAAGAAAAAATAGGGAAGAATTTTTGTATTTTTCGTCTATTATAATGTAGCAAATTTTTGAGCTATAATAGTATTTTATAAAATAAATAAATTAATACAAAACACACAAAAACAAATCAACAGAAAATAAAGATAAATGTTGTTCTTTTAAAAAAGAAGAGGATAGAGGGAGGAAGAGAAATGAAAGGAAACAGCGAGAGAAAAAGGCAGGAAGGGAAGAAGGATAATTCTTAATTTTTATTTCTTTATATAAAACGATTGTACTGGGATTCATGTAATTTAAAGATTTTTTTTTTTTGGAGTTTTAAAAGAGAATTTGGCATTAAGGTGATCTTCACCGAAGAATGTCTCTCATACCTTTGGATTAAAATCTCTTTTATAAAAAAAGAAAAAATTTACACCATATACTAAGTTTTTGGTGGATTAGAGACTTTTTTCTTACATTTCTAGATTTGGATTATTTTAAACAAAAGACAGGAGCACAGAAAGGTCAGTGAAACCACTTTCACATTCACAGATGGCATATTTCATGTCTGTGTGTAAATGAGCAAAGGCAGCTAGCTTCCTGGGCCCTCTGATAAATGCATACTAACTCTGTGGGGACATTTTCCGATAGACATGGGGAGAAGGTATCAAATGTGAGACAATTGGAGGGTGGAGGACTTGGGAGGGGGATCAATTTTGGATTGTAAATAATAATAATAATGACGATGATAATGATGATGATGATGATGATGATAATAATGATGATGAAGAAGAAGAAGAAGAAGAAGAAGAAGAAGAAGAAGAAGAAGAAGAAGAAGAAGAAGAAGAAGAAGAAGAAGAAGAAGAAGAAGAAGAATCTAGGTGACAAAGAAAGTGTGCACTAATGACGTAAGACTTGCTCACTATGCCAACTTTCTTTGTCACCTCCTAAGGTCATTAAATGTTAACATCTGAATCTGAGAGTCATCTATTAATGGAGTCAAGTTAGAATGAGGGGAACACAGAGAATATCATTTGCGTTAAGTTCTCAGGCACATAAAGAGCAGAAACCAGTGCTCTAAGAAGAATGATCTGGGTGGTGTTTTCTTGGCTCAGTGCATCTGCTCCATGGAATGTTTTCAAAAAAAGGTTAAGGATTTCACCTTTAGTATTTCATGCTATAACTTACATTTTTTCTTTCAAACACAAACCGGGGTCCTAAATAGTATATAAGAAGAGTGTGGCACAGCAGAAATGATTATTGAACAATTCCCCTAAACTCAACACGTCTGACACTATGGTGGAGATCCAGTCAAGACCTGGAATCCAGTACACTTTGAGCAAATCTTGATGAAACAGGGACAAAGATCTATTTCAAGAGAAGTCTCTAAATGTGCTAACATTGTATTTAGGCTTCCGAAGTGCCAATTCTGACTAACTGTTTTTGTTGAGATGTGTCAAACTAAGACATGGTTTTAGTGCTTGAATGCTCAACTCAAGAAAGGCTAGAAATTGTACTGAGATCCCAAACAGTCTCCTGTTAGAAAGAGGCTGTAGTTCGAAAATGACATGACTGTGATACAAACCTGGAAACTGATTGTGTAAATAGAGTGCATGACTTGGGGGTATTACAGATGGGAATAATTCACCATTGGATGGAGTATGATGGTAAAGAATTTGCCTAGCTCTGCTCCCATTGATATCACTGAGAAATTTGTCATCATTTATTGAGATTTGTTATGAAAAAAAGTGTGTAGTTTTTCTGTAGCATGTACATTAAATGTGCATAACATTTGTTAAATAAACTTATTTGGATGTGTTTGAGTGATAGTAAAAGTAAGGGAGGTCTATTTACTGCTTTGAATCTCAACAAAAAAAAAACCTATAGAATTTTAATATAGAATGTTATAGTATCTATCCAAAACTCAACGTGTTTTCAATATTAAAATGCATTAGTGTAATCTCAGTATGGGGTATGGAAAAAGTGATATCTTTGAAATCATAATAAATGGATAAATTCTTATCACTATCACTTGTTGGTATGACATCATCTCTTGATTTAATTTTGTTTGCACTGACTGGCTCATTTTTAAAACCAAATTAATAATAACTAACACATTTTTAAATAAATTAATTAAAATAATACACATTATACTTAGGACAGCACAAATCATATCTTTGGTTAACAAACTCAAGAAACTTTATCCAGATGCTTCCTTAAAAGTAAAGATCACGATCCAGGGACTCAGGCCTGGTGAGACTGTGCTGCAAGTAGCCAGGTCGCAGAGAGGTCTGTACTGAGCACACAGAAAGCGCTCTACACTCATTGGTTCAGGGGAACAGGAACTCTGGCATAGGGACTTAGATTACACCCATAGGGCCCATCCAAGAGGACCAAACACTCAGGACATCTGCCACCAGGAACAGCAGAGACCCAGGGACACAGGCAAGGTACACAAGTGAGATGGGAACCAATCACTGACAACAAGATGACAAGAGGAATACGAAAGAAATGACCCAATGGAAACCAAGACAGCATGGCAACATCAGAACCCAGCTATCAAATCACAGCAAACATCAGAATGCCAAACACTCCAGAAAAAAAAAGATTCAGATCCAAAATCATACCTCCAAATGATGATAGAAATTCTTAAACAATAATGGGAGGAAAGGCATAAAGAAATAGAACCTTTTAAAGAGGAAATAAGAAAAAAACTAAAAAAAATCAAAGAACTAGAGGAAAACAGAACCAAAGAGATGAAGGAATGGAAGAAGGAATTTAAAATGGAAATGGAAACAATAAAGAAAACATTAAAAGAGACAACCCTGGAGGTAGAAAACCTAAAAAAGAAATCAGGAGTCACAGATGCAAACATCTCCAACAGAATACAAGAGATGAAAGAAAATTTTCAGGGGCCATAGACAACATAGAAAACATTGAAGAAACAGTCATAGAAGATGCAAAAGACAAAAACCTCCTAACCCAAAATGTCCAGGATACCCAGGACACAATGAGAACCAATCCTAAGTATAATAGGAATAGAAGAGTGTGAGGAATATCAACTAGAAAGCACAGTTAATATCTTCAACAAAATCGTATAAGAAAATTTCCCTACCCTTAAGAATGAGATGACCACAAGCATAAAAGAAGCCTTCAGAACTCCAAATAGAGTGGACCAGAAAATAAATTCCTCCTGACACATAATAGTCAAAGCGTCAAATGCCCAAAGCAAAGAAAAATTACTAAAAGCAGTAAGGGAAAAATGTCATGTAACTTATAAAGGCAGACCAATCAGAATCACACCCAACTTCTCAACAGAGACTATGAAAGCTAAAAGATCCTGGACAGACATCATACCGACCCTAAGGGAACACAAGCATCAGCCCAAGCTGCTATACCCAGCACAACTCTGAATCAGCATAGATGGAGAGACCAAGATATTCAAGGAAAAAACTAAATTTATACAATATGTGACAACAATCCCAGTACTACAATGAATTATAGGTGGAAAACCCAATAGAAGAATGGAAACTACATCCTAGAAAAAACAAGAAAATACCTAAGCAAGAAAACCTAAAGAAGAAAGACACACAGGCACAATTCTACCTCTAAAAGCAAAAATAGCAGGAAACAACAACCACTAGTTTTTTTATATCTGTTAACATAAATGGACTTAATTCCCCAATAAAGAGACATAGGTTATCAGATTGGATACATAAACAAAATCCAGCATTTTGCTGCATACAGGAAACTCATCTGAGATAAGGACAGACACTATCTCAGAGTAAAAGTTTAGGAAAAAACTTTCCAAGCAAATGACCCCAGAAGCAAGCTGCAATGGCAATTCTAATATCGAATAAAGTAGATTTTCAACCAAAAGTTATCAAAGAAGATAAGGAAGGACACTTTTTACTCATTGCAGGGAAAATTTGTCAGGAGAAATTCTCAATCTTTAACATATATGCTTCAAATACGAAAGCACCCATACTCATAAAAGAAACCCCACTAATGCTCAAAAAATGAATTACACCCCACACAATAATAGTGGGAGACCTCAACACCTCACTCTCATCAATGGACAGATCATGGAAACAGAAACTGAAAAAGGATGCCATGAAACTAGCAGAGGTTATGAACAAATTGGAATTAATAGACATCTATAAAACATTTCATCCTAAAACAAAAGAATATACCTTCTTTTCAGCACCTCCTGGCACCTTCTCCAAAAATGACCTTATAATTGGTCACAAAACAAGCCTCAATAGAAATAAGACGATTGAAATACTCCCATGCATCCTATCAGATCACCATTGTCTGAGGCTGCTGTTTAATATCAACAAAGACAACAAAAAGCACATATACACATGGAAACTAAACAATGCTCTAATAAATGATGGTATGGTCAAAGAAGAAATAAAAAAATTAATTAAGGATTTTCTCGAATTTAATGTAAATGAAAACATGACATACCCAAACCTATAGGATGCGATGAAAGCGGCAATGAGAGGAAAAGTCATAGCTCTTAGTACTTCCAAAAAGAAACTGGAGAGAGCATACACTAGCAACTTGACAGTACAGTTGAAAGCTCTAGAACAAAAGGAAACAGATACACTCAAGAGGAGTAGAGGGCAAGAAATATCAAACTCAGAGCAGAAATTGACCAAATAGAAAAAAAAAGAACAATTCAAAGAATCAACAAAAGCAAGAAAATCAACAAGCTTGATAAACCCTTAGCCAGACTAACTAGAGGGCAAAGAGAGAGTATTCAAATTAACAAAATCAGAAAGGCAAGTGGAGACATATCAACTGAAACTGAGAAAATTCAAGAAATCATCAGATCCTACTACAAAAGCCTATAGTCAACAATGCTGGAAAATCTTGAGGAAATTGATGAATTTCAAGACAGATATCAGATACCAATGTAAACCAGGACCAGGTAAACCATCTAAATAATCCCATAAAACCTAAAGAAATAGCAGCAGTCATTAAAAGCCTCCCAACCAAAAAAAAAGCCCAGATTCAGATGAGTTCGATGCAGAATTCTATCATTTATTGACGACCTAATACCAATACTCTCCAAATTATCCCAAAAAATAGAGTCAGATGGAAGACTACCTAACACATTTTTGAAACCAAAATAACCTTGTTCCTAAACCACACAAAGACCATACAAGTAAAGAGAACTTCAGACCAATCTCACTTATGAACATTGATGCAAAAATACTCAACATAAACCTTGCACATCTAATCCAATAACATATCAAAATTATCATTAACCATGATCAAGTAGGCTTCATCCTTAGGATACAGGGGTGGTTTAATATGCGAAGTCCATCAATGTAATCTGCCATATAAACAAACTCAAAGGAAAAAAAAAAAACATGGTCATCTCATTAGATGCTGAGAAAGTATTTGACAAAATTCAACACCCCTTCATGTTAAAAGTCTTAGAAAGAAAAGAAATCCAAAGCCCATACCTGAACTTAATAAAATCAATATACAGCATACCAATAGCCAACATCAAAATTATTGGTGAGAAACTTGAGGCAATCCCACTAAAATCAGGGACTAGACAAGCCTCCCTACTCTCCCCCTACCTATTCAGCATAGTACTGGAAATTCTGGCCGGAGCAATTAGACAGAAAAGGAAATCAAAGGGATGCACATGGGAAAAGAGAAAGTAAAATGATTACTCTTTGCAGATGACATGATAGTGTATGTAAGTGACCCCAAAAATTCTACCAAAGAACTTCTAAAGCTGATAAACAAGTTCAGCAGAGTGGCTGGATACAAAATAACTCAAACAAATCAGCAGCCTTCCTCTACTCAAAGGACAAACATGTGGAGAAAGAAATTAGAGAAAACGTACCCTTCGCAATAGTCAGAAACAGTATGAAATATCTTGGTGTGACTCTAACTAAGAAAGCGAAAAACATGTATGACAAGAACTTCAAATCTCTGAAGAAAGAAATCGAGGAAGATCTCAGAAAATGGAAAGATCTCCCATGCTCATGGATTAGAAGGATCAACACTATAGAAATGGCCATCTTACCAAAAGCAATCTACAGATTCAATATAATCCCCATGAAAATTCCAACCCAATTCTTCATAGTGTTAGAAAGAGCAATGTGCAATTTCATCTGGAATAACAAAAGACTTAGAATAGCAAAATCCATCATGAACAACAAGAAAACATCTGCTGGAATCACCATCCATGACCTCAAGCTACATTACAAGGCACTTCTGTTAAAAACTGCATGGTACTGGTACAGAGGTAGTCATGTGGATCAATGAAATACAATAGAATATCCAGAAAGGAGCCCTCACATATATTGTCACTTGAATTCTCACAAAGGAGCTTTAAACATTCAATGTAAAAAGGACAGCCTCTTCAACAAATGGTGTTGGTCCAACTGGCACTCAGCATGCAGAAGAATGAAAATAGAGCCTTTCTTATCTCCTTGTACAAAGCTCAAGTGCAAGTGCATCAAAGATCTCCACATAAAACCAGGTACACTGAAACTATTGGAAGAGTGAGAAGGGAAAACCTTAGAAAACATAGACACAGGACAAAATTTTCTATACAGAACACAAATGAATGGCTCGTGCTCTAAGGTCAAATATTGACAAATGGGACTTAATGAGATTGCAAAGTTTCTGTAAGGCTAAGGACACTGTTAAGAAAACAAAAATGCAGCCAACAGATTGGAAAAGATCTTTACCAACCCCACATCTTATGGAGGTCTAATATCCAAGTTATACAATGAACTCAAGAAGTTAGACATCAGAGAATCAAACAACCCTATTAAAAATGGGGCACAGAGCTGAACAAAAAGTTCTCAATTGAGGAATATCGAATGGCTGAGAAGCATCTAAGAAAGTGCTCAACATCCTTAACCATCAGAGAAATGCAAATAAAAAAAAAAAAACCCTGAGATTCCACCTCATACCAGTCAGAATGGGTAAGATCAAAAATTCAGATGACAACAGATGCTTGCAAGGATGCACAGAAAGAGGAACACTTCTCCACTATTGGTGGGGTTGTAAACTGCTAGAACCACTCTAAAAATAAGTCTGGTGATTCCTCAGAACATTTTACATAGTACTACCTGAAGTCCCAGTTATTCTACTTCTGGGCATATACCCCAGAGTAGCTCCAACATACAACAAAGACACATGTACAACAATGTTCATAGCAGCCCTATTTATAATACTAGAAGCTGGAAAGAACCTATATGTCCTTCAGTTGATGAATGGATACAATAATTGTGGTATATTTACACAATGGAGTACTACTCAGATATCAGAAACAATGACTTTATGAAATTCTTAAGAGAATGTATGCATCTAGAGTATATCATCCTGAGTGAGGTAACCCAGTCACAAAAGAACAGACATAATATGCAGTCATTGATAATTAGATACTAACCCCAGAAAGCTCTGAACACCTCAGTTACGACTTACAGACTATATGAAGTTCAAGAAAAACTAAGGTCAAAAAAAAATTAAACTAAATTAAAAAAAATGAAAATCATTATGCTTACTCTTTACACACCAAGAAAAAGTTGACTATTTCCAGGTTACACCTTGTTTTACATGCACTTTATGCTCATTGTAACTAGTAAGATTTTAGTGCATACTACCAAACCTTTAAAAAAATCAAGTACTCACAAAAACATATTCATATACTTTTATGCAAAACACTTTATAATCTGATCATTCATCTTTGCTTTTTAAAACAAAGTTGTTTAATTAAAAAAAAGTAAAGATCACATTTTCTTTTTTTTTATAACTTTTTTTTATTTTTTAAACGACGATATTTTGCAAAACAAAAATAAATGTACAGATTTTAAACATTTTTTGCTTAAAATTATACATTTTTGTCAGTACTGTTTTTTCAGACATTAAAATAAATTTTACATAAAACTATGTGAATATATTTTTTAGTCAGTACTTGATTTTTTTCAAAGGCTTGACAGTATGCATTGAAAACCTACTAGTTGCAATAAGCGTAAAGTACATGCAAAACAAAACGCAACATGGAAATAGTCAAAGTCTTCTTGTTTTATGAATATATGTATTTTTTTGTTTTCTTTATTTCTTGGACTTCATACAGTCTGTGAGTTGTTTCTGGGGGAGTGCAAGCCTCTGGGGTTAGCATCCCACTATCAGTGACTGCATATTATGTCTGTTCTTTGTGACTGGGTTATCTCACTCAGGATGATATTCTCTAGATGCAGCCATTTTCTTAAGAATTTGGTTAAGTCATTGTTTCTGGTGGCTGAGTAGTATTCCATTGTGTATATGTACCACAATTTTTTGTATCCATTCGTCTTCTGAAGGACATCTGGGTTCCTTCCAGCTTCTGGCTATTATAAATAGAGCCGCTATGAACATTGTGGTGCATATATCTTTGTTGTGTATTGAAGTGTCTCTGGGGTATATGCCCAGAAGTGGAATAGCTGGGTCTTCAGGTAGTACTATATCCAATTTTCTGAGGTATCGCCAGACAGATTTCCAGAGTGGTTGTATTAGCTTGCAACCCCACCAACAGTGGAGAAGTGTTCCTCTTTCTCCGCAGCCTCGCCAGCATCTGCTGTCATCTGAGTTTTGGATATTAGCCAATCTGACTGGTGTGAGGTGGAATCTTAGGGTTGTTTTGATTTGCATTTCCCTGATGGCTAAGGATGTCGAGAACTTCCTCAGATGTTTCTCGGCCATTCGGTGTTCCTCAACTGAAAATGATTTGTTTAGCTCTGTACCCCATTTTTTAATAGGGTTATTTGATTCTCTGGTGTCTAGCTTTTTGAGTTCCTTGTACACCTTGGATATTAGGCCTCTATCTGATGTAAGATCACATTTTCAAGTTCACTGAGTTTGAAATTTTGCTGGCTCAATATAGGTGTTTACTTAAGCCTTGCTCTGCCTGTATCCAGAGTGAATTAATGAAGCAGATAGTGACATGCATTCTACAACCTGATTAGGCTACATCAAAGGAATCTTAATTTTCATTTCTGTTCATTTATATATTCATTCAGTCGTATTTTTGGAACTGGGTGCTGTCTGTCCTTGACTGGCCAGGAACTTGCTTGGGAGACTGGAGTAACCTTTAATTCATAGATCTACCTGCTTATTCCTCCTGGGTGCTGGGATTAAAGAACTGAACCATCATGCATGGATCTTTCTTTTATTTTTCAATATAATTTATTCCTGGAGTATACTGGTTATTTGTAAATCACGGTCTATAATTCAAAAGTATATATGTTAAAATAAAATGTTTTGAGTGGGGTGAGCAGACCATCAGTAAGTGCCACATTTCAATTATGAGTGCCTAAGTTTGATCCACAACACTCACTTTAAAAAATAATGGGTATGGTAAAACACTTCTATCATCGTCTCATGGCTGGGAAGGTCTAGGCTTCATTGTCTAGCCACTGTGGCCAAGTTGATGAGCTCATTCCTGAGGAGACAGCATGTTTCAAATGAAGGACAGTTGGTTCCTTGGATAACACCCAAGGTCAGACTCCAGAACCTGTGCATATCTGAAGACACACATAAACACCTCTGCCCAAAAACATATAAACACACACACACACACACACACACACACACACAAAAAAAAAAAAAAAACCAAGATACTTACTGAGGTTAACTCAGCCCCTTTGTGAGCAGTTACTTGACATCTTGAAATTTCCTTATTTATTTGGAGTATACGACAAAATATGTGGCTGTTGCAACAGTGTTTTGATATTAATTACATTGCAAACCCCATTTCTTGCCATTGTTCCTATGAGGATGTAAGGGCTAGCACTGTTCTAAGGGCAGCTGCCATTGAAATGGTGGTTATAGACTTTCAATATTCCATCTCCTGTTAAATCCTAAAGTACTAAGGGCTCATTTGTCCTAGAGTTAACTATATGGGATTTCTCTTAAGACACCTTTCCTTCAAGTTTATGAGGCCTTAATTTTCTATCCAAACTTAGCCTGGTTTTTGTACTTAGATATTAGTTCAACATTATTGTCAACTATTTTGTTGATTTGATCAGAATTCATGGGCAGGTAACTTTAAGCAAGGGAGACACTGATTGCTGCAGCTACACTTCACCCAACTAAGCAGAGATCTTTAAGCACAACTGAGGTTTGACACAGCTGTTTGTTTTGCCCAAGGGTACAACATACAAACCTATTTCACTTTGCTGGTCCCCATCTGGTTTCAGCTCACATCTACTACACAAACATGCTTTTGTTACCCTGAGGAATGCTTAGTGAAACAGAATCTGTATCTACAGGAATCACACGAAGATATGTATGCTGTTCCCATCAGGAATAACTTTTGAGGCTCACATACATTGGAAATGTGCCAGATCCAGGGGTAGGAAGAGAGTAGGATCATCCTTTGTTCTGAATTTGAAATAGAACAGGTTTTGAATAAATTTCAGCATGTGACATTCTTTTTATATTTATACTTCATATTGGTAAATCATACAGGAATTTAAAAATGTGCATTGTGTAGACTCATTTTAATACCCAACACACATTTTCAACATAGGCATCACTCTGCACATTATCACCTTTGCTCCTATTATTTTTCCTTAGAAATGTTCCAGTGGGTATCATTTTTTTAAATTGATAAATCTCTATTTAGTAGCTCCACGTACAACCATAGAAGGTTTTATAACACAATGTTCTTTTAAAGCATTATTTAAAATGCAATTTTGAAAAGCTTTCATAGGCAAGTATTAGAAATATAAATATTCATAAATTACTATTCTTTGAAATATGTTGGCTAAATTTACATAGAGATGAAAGTGGAAATTTATGAAGGCTATTTTATATTCGTTCTGATGGCTTAATGTCAGTAATATTTTCAGGCTGAGGTCCCTTAGTGAAGGAGTCTACCATTCTGCATCTCATGGAGAACATGTGATCCCCATCCCTAAGCAAACTGAAGGGGTTCAGATTGCAACCCAGCTTTGAGATGTCTGGGAGAGACAGGTTAGAGTGTGAGTGGAGATTGGAAATTATAATTGTGGAAATTTAATTCATTTGACTTGAGAAACTTATAATCAGTTTGCCTCCTCTCAGAAGAAAAGTTAGAAATGGAAATTTTAATTAATGAGATCGCATGGCTGGTGCTTGTCTTTGGTTAGCATTGTCTCAGCAGTAATTCACTGTGAAAGAACGATCTTTGTGCCTCCCAATTTACTGTCTATGTTCTTGTGCTTGAGCATGCATGCGTATGGTAATGCATGCACACACAAATATATGCACATATACCTTCACCCACTCCTGGCAAGGTTCCTTCATGCCTTGTCTGATTGTATTTAGTTATGGGCCTAGACTTTTCAACCTTTAATGTTCAGGTGCATTCACTGTGATAAATTATTTGTAATTACTGTTTTATTTTTGTCTGTTTTTAAGTCCATGATCTTTAGCACTGCCAGCTAAATATTGATTACTTAGGAAAACTTAAAAGATTCATTAATTTTAATTAAAGACAACCTCACATGTAGAACAAATGTCCTATCTTCAATAATGTTCCATTTTCACTTAACACTCTCATCCTACTGGTTTTGTGTGAACTTTTTTTTATCAATAATTTAAACTTTGAGCATCACCTTTAATAAAGAAAGAAAATAACATTAATGAGAATAAGTTGAGTGGTACTTTTGTTTTCTTTCATAATCCCTGATTTCAAGGGAGGTCTACTTATGGGCTTTGTATTCTTGCAAAGCAACTTTTACATGTAACACAGATTCCACTCACTACAGAATAGGAAAATTGAAGGTCAGGATGAAGGAATGTGTCTATAGAAATCACAAGAATTGATTAGCAACCTATGTTCATATCATCAACTAGCTGTAAATACTCATTACTTAGCGTTTTTCAAATTTGGGTCCTGACCACCGGTGCACAGCATGTACTTGAGACTATCTAACTGCCATCTCCTAAGAACCCCCAGTCAGAATCTGAAAGGTTCACACCCAGGTAGTTTTCTTTTTTATATATGATCCCAGTATGATCCTGAAGAACTCCTACATCTTAAATGATTATTGATGGGTTTACCACTTTGATATAGAGGAGAAGATAAATAGACCCCACCTTAGATGCCACCTCTTCTGAATGTTTACATTTGAAATAGTAATAGATAATCTTTTCATTTAATTGTGTTTCTCACTGCCTTCTTCATATTTCAAAATACATTCTAGTAAGATGAGTGCACCTCAATCCTGCTTTACTAATACACCTTTATCATAATCCTAATAAAAGGCAAATGTATTTTAAACATTTTTAAATCATTACTGCAACCAATATATTGCTTATAAATAAGTAAATTAGATAAGCAGTGAACTGGTTTTGACCTAGCATGTTTTAATGAAGATCTCTGACTTACTGGGTTCAGGATCCTTAATAACGTTTAAAGTAACATCCTCTATGCAGAATACTTGAAAGAAAATTCCCATAAGTGGATGATGTAGCTCGAGTGATCTCTGCATTACTTCCTTCACATAGCCAGTGTGAGCCATCACACCTGGCCCTTGTTTCAATGTGAATCACACATCCAGTGTGAACCAAGCACACTGTGTCCTCCCTTCTACAAGTAATGTACATCTCAAGTGTGTTTCCCTTTAGTTTGAACTATATTGATCAGTCTGGCACTGGTGATTTTTGTTTGTGCACTGAGAAAGATCCTGTCATAAATGTGTCCATAAAATCAAGATAAATGTTTCAGAGTTTCCAGGGAAGAAGAGAGACTTCTATAAAATGAATAGTAATTTTCTCACTCCCTAAAGATTCTACTGTTGTGACAAGACTACTGAAAAAGAGCGAAAATGCCTTGAATTTACTTAGAATGTGACCTCCATAGTCATGTGTTTGCACACACACACACACGGGGGTGGGAGGAAGACAGACAGAGAGAGAGAGAGAGAGAGAGAGAGAGAGAGAGAGAGAGAGAGAGAGAGAGAGAGAGAGAGAGAGAGAGAGAGAGAGAGAGAGAGAGAGAGAGAGAGAGAGAGAGAGAGAGAGAGAGAATAAAATTATAAGAATGAAAATCAATTGCCATACCTTTTCCTTTATGTCTCCTCTTTTCATTGCTTCCTCTGCTTCTTTTTTTTCCTTCCATGTGTTTTTCTTGCTTCCCTCTCGTCCCCATTTATACTCCTTCACCACATTACTTTTTGGATCCCTGCCTTCCTTTTAATTTTCTTTAAGAAGATATATTTACAGAAATCAATTGATCTGTGAATAGAAAATTTAAGCAATATAATTTTCATTTTGGACAAGAGGATTTGGGGATGCTAAAGTGACTATTTGTTTCTCAATACTTCTATTTTTATAAGAAGTCTGTGTTTATTGAACAAATTTTATTGAAAAAATATTTTGTATCTGACTCTAGCCTTAGAATTTTTATACATTTTCCTTTTTATTATAATATCCACTGAAACATATACATAAGGAGGTTGAATACATTTCTCAATCCATTCTATTAGTTAAGCATAGACTCGTTTCCCTCTCAGCCCTTCCATTGGTTCCTTCTCCTCAGCTTTCCTCTCTTCTCCTCTTTCGTATTTTTCTTTCTTGCCTTCTTTTCTCTCTCTCTTGTCTTGTCTCCACCCCTATCTGACTCTCTACCTCTCTGTGTTCTTTCCCCATTTTCCTTTCCAAATTTTTATAAAGTATTTGATGTCTCAATAAAAATAATTAAACAAAGATAGATCAGGGGAAGAACAATCAGTCTAGACAGTTCATGAATGAAATGACAGCATTAGCTGTAGTCGTTTGGAGAGACCTATTACTAGAACTCAGTATGACTTCCGGGAGATGGCATCAGCTCATCTCCTCAATATATTCTCTTCTCCCTCTTTTTCATGCTTCAGTGCAGCTTGTTTTTCTTCCTTCCTTCCTTCCTTCCTTCCTTCCTTCCTTCCTTCCTTCCTTCCTTCTTTCTTTCTTTCTTTCTTTCTTTCTTTCTTTCTTTATTGGTTATTTATTTATTTACATTTCAAATATACTCCCCTTCCTGTTTTTTTCTTCCAAGACCTCTATCCCATCACCCCTCTCCTGTTTCTATGAGGGTGCTACCCCACCCACCCACTCCTGCCTAGTCACCCTAGCATTTCTCTTTGTTGGGACATCAAGCCTTCACAGGATCAAAGGCCTCCGCTCCCACTGATGCCAAGTAAGTCAGTCTTCTGCTATATATGTGGCTGGAGCCATGGTTCCTTCTATGTGTGCTCTTTGGTTCGTGGTTTACCTCCTAGAAGCTCTGGGAGGGGGAGGGGTCTGGTTGGTTGGTATTATTGTTCTTTCTATGGAGTTGCAATCTCCTTCATCTCCTTCAGTCCTTCCCTCACTCCTCTATTGGAGACCCTGTGCTCTTTCATAAGATTTGTCCTGTCTTTGTTAAGTTTTACATCACTCATTCTTGCTTTCCTGTGCTTTATTATTGCTGATCTAAACCCTCAGTGTTAACCTCCATTGTGATATTTTCTTATCACTAAAAATACCTATAAATATTAAATGAAGGTAGGAATATCTACACAAACATCTGAAGGAATCAATGTTGCAGTATGGGATACTAGTAGTCTTTTACTATTATTTTATGTGTAAGTCCAAATCAGCACTTGCTTAATACATATTTACCTCAATTGATGTTCATTTGGTAGAAGAAATTTATGCTCAAATCAATGATTAAATGCATTAGTTGACTTTGGCCAACAGCTGTCCTGGACATCCCTTGTATTTATATATTTATCTATTAGTTGTGTGGCTGTTTGGAGATGATTTATAGGAGGACTCTTGGCATCAATGAAATGTCAAGATTTTTCCCCAGCTACCTTTGATTTTTCATAATCTGTATAGATCAGTTGCTGAAATATATTTGAAGCTTCCTTGAATTAGCTGGTATTTTCAGCCCTCAGCTCAAGGTTAGATGTCTCTATAGCCATGGTAGCATGACCACTACTTTCTCTCTTCTTGAATGGCATTGATTCTAGACACTTACGTCCAAAACATACCTATTTAATATAGCCTTTCGAAAATGTCCTTCAGGATGTGACTCTCAATTTGCTGGACAACATTAAGATATAATGTGCATATACTAAAATGCTATTATTATTGTTGCTTGCTTCATTCTCTGTAGTCACTAATTACATTCAGCCAAATGATTTTTCTACATCATTTTTTTTCAGTCTGTTTTGTTCTCTACATCAAAAATAAATAAGAAATATAAAATTTGAGACCAAGGATGATCGATCTTTACCTCTTTTCTGTTATCTGCAGATATAGATGGACACATTCATAAATACATAAAAATAATCTGCTTAGTGTATATAATGTTACTTGTATGAGTGTCTTCAAGAAACCCATGTTTTAATCTACTTTTAGACATATGACTTAGATTGGATAATGAAAAATTTGTATTCTTCGTGCAATCAGTTAAAAAGATGAATATTTAGCCCAAGCAAAGTCAGATGAAATATTTTTGACAGCTACTTGATGTTCAAAGCATAAAGAATTATTCTTTTCATCTCAGAATATGTTTGTGGACATAGTCAATTATTTTTAAAACAAGAGCATTTGAGCAGAAAGGTAGATGATGAGGTATGAGTAAACTAATGCCTGATATATCCATTCTTTAATATTCATCCTAGTGTCCAGAGGTGAACCTGGTTTTTCTTAAGCCTAATACAGAGGCAAGCTGCTTTTTTTGAATACCAAGTGTGATCTGAAGAGATAGATTCTTGATATTTCTGGATTTCATGTATATGGATTCCATATTAAAATGTCAACTCATCAAATTATAAGAATGAGACCCACATAGCAATAATCAAATTCAAACAAAAGGTCGTGTTAATATTAGGAACTGATTCTAATATTCATAGTAAAATGGAATACTTAGAGTAGTCAATTCAACATGTGAGAATAAGAATAAAGGTTGTGAATATTCATTGCTGAACCTCAAGACCTTTTGCAATGTGACAAGACTCAAGGAAACATAACATTAGTTAATTAGTGGAAACCAGGATCAAAAACCCAGAAAGAGTGAAATAGAGGCACACAAATATAATTAAGCTGATATTTGACAAGGAAGTAAAGATAAGAAGCAAATTTCAGAACAAATATTTCTAGATAATAACTACTTGCAAAAGCTATGTATCTATTCATAGACCTCATGACTTTCAAAGTAACTTCTTATAGATCATACATATACATGTAAACCATGGAGGTGTAAAATCTATAAACAACAGCTTAAGAAATAAATTAAACAAACTGTGGGTTTGCCATTGCTTTGTAAGCTGAATTACAAAACCTTGACTCATTAAAAAACTTGATACATTGGTTTATTAACTTTAAAGTCTTGAGTCTTTGCAAAGACCATTAGAACCAAAGGATTAGAGTCAGATTTGGAGACATTCTATAAAGCAAATATGGAAAAATAGCTCAAATGCAAAACAATCAAAGAGTTTCTAATGTTAAAAATTTAAATAAAGCATCTTAATTAAAATGTACAAGGATTCTGAAGTCATGTTAGATGGCAGGTTGCAATTGTGTATTTTTATATGAATGTGTGTGTGTGTGTGTGTGTGTGTGTGTGTGTGTGTGTGTGTGACATCCTTTGTTATTATAGAATCATAAACAGAAATAAGGGGCTACCATTCAACTTGTAAGAAAGTCTTCAGAATCTAAGCAAAGCCAAATATAGAGGATTTCACTGCTAGGACATTAAAATGAACAAGTTAATTTGAAAGAGATGTTTTCACATTTTTATGAAAGTAAATACTCATGCATCCCAGAAATTGTGTTTCTGAATATTTACCAATTGATTTAAAAAGTTTTTTTTCCACACAAATACATATATATGGAGACTAGAGATACAGCCTAGTGGTTAAGGGAATTTGCGGATTTTGCCAAGGATAATTAAGTTTTGTACACTCATGTCAGGAAATTGACATCTGTCTGTAACTGTATTTATGAGGATCTGAAAGCCTTTTTGATGACTTTCATAGATACCTTCATACACCTACATGCATGGACACACATTCACAGACACATACACACATGTGCATACACATAAAATTACAAACAAATAAATTAATAGTAAACAGATGTTTATATATGGCTTAAATGTAATTAGCAACATTGTCAAGTAACTAAGATGAGCTTTAATAAGTATATAGGAAAGCAAAGGATGGTGTGTACTCTTAATATAATGCTTTCAATTAATAAAAAATGATCTATAAAGACATAGCAAACACAAATGTACCTTAAATACCTATTACTAGAAGAAAGAAGTCCACTCGTGATGGCCATAGATTTATGATGTTGATCATGTAGTCACCTTGAAAATGTAAATCTATGCAAGTATTAAAATATCAAAATGGTTTCTAGTGGCTAAAAAGAAAGCAGGAGGTTTAAAGTTATATTTTTTTTGTAAAATGCTGTAATTGTGAATGTAATGTATTTGTCAAAATCCATTGAACTATATTGCACAATGACTGGTCCTTATATTCAGGTAAAATAAATCATTTGAAAGGTTAAGGCAGATAGAATTAAAACTGCAACACACTAATATAACTCTGTCACAGATATATAAAAATCATATAGAAATTAAAGTAAATCAAAATTTAAAATCATTGTAGTTTATAAGAATAAAAAAAAAACCTATTAAAAAGCATAGTACTTTAGAAGACCAGCAGATTCCATGTGTCTATGGCATAACATCTCTATATACTAGAAGTAAAATATAAGTCAGTAAATGGTAGTTAGAAGTAGTTGAATGTCTGTGTTGAAGAAGTTGGCAGGCAGAAAGATAATAACCAGTCATCATGAAATGTGTCGGAAGAGGAGACACTGGGGTGAGTTCCTCATTTACTCTAAGGGAGGAAAAGAATTTTATGTTGAATTCTTATAAATGGTATGAATAATTGCTAATGCCAGTTGAAAGGGCCTAGGAAACAAACTTGGATAAGCAATCAGCACATTTAGTGTGCAGATCTTGGCGTCAATGCCATTCTTCTTGAAACCAGTATTCATTAGAGATAAGGCTGGTTCTGGAACTGGGGGCAGGTATGCGAAAAAGACTATTTGAAGCTTGATTGTGGAGCAGGAATGGGTGTTAAGGCAATGAGAAAGAGGAGCAGAGGAAAGAGGAGGAGCGGAAGAAGGAGGGATAAATGACAAAACCAAAGAGGGGAGAGGGGATTTTAATAACATTATTAAGGATGCTTGAAAAGTCATAGAAATCACTTTATTTTATGTTTAGTTATAGTCACGTGAAGTGTGTGTGTGTGTGTGTGTGTGTGTGTCTGTGTGTCTGTGTGTGCATATGCCTGTGTGTGTTTGTGTTTTATATGAAGTTTCACCACTATGGTTATGCAGAAGCACTGTAACCCAAGCAACATGATTGGAAAACCTCCTTAGTTCTTGTTATTCAGAAATATAAAGCAAACAAAAACCCAATACCTGTGAATCTAGAGTTGACAGAAACAGAAGAGAGAATGACAAATGAGCAGAACTAATATGTCCTGTGTGCTAAAGTAGAACATGCTTCCCAACTCCTGAGGTGTGGGCTCTGTACAGTGACTTCTTTGTTTTATTAAATTTTATTTTGTAAATAATATTTATGTTTTCTTTAAACATCATACATGTAACATCTCTCCAAATATATTTTCTATATATTCTTCCCATATATATGTATACATATATATGTCCAAATATATATATTTCCACATATGTTTGGGGAAAGTTGTCAGCATTTACAATGGGAAAACAACAAACAAAATTTGGTAAAGCCATTAGAAGTGATTAGGAAATCTCTCTCTCTCTCTCTCTCTCTCTCTCTCTCTCTCTCTCTCTCACTCTCATATATATATATATATATATGTGTGTGTGTGTGTGTGTGTGTGTGTGTGTGTGTGTGTGTGTGTGTGTATATATATATATATATATATATATATATATATATATATATATATATATATATATATGTCTCTCTGTCTCCACTGTAGTAAATGTATATTTACTTACCTTATTAATAACACAGCCATTATTTTATGGTAAAATGATCTCACAAAATTCTGAGATTTGCCGGTCTCCACTGTTAAATCTGTGGTAACTTTTGTGTGCTGCCACACTAGAATTTTCATAAAAGAAAAAATAGGTAGTCATTTACATATTCCCTGAGAATTCCTCTCACACAAGCAGTATATCCTGAACATATCCTCCTCTCCTTCCCTGTTCATTAGCCCAGGTACCCCAATCTCATACCCATTAACAGCATGTAAGCCCTTTTAAACTTTTATTTATTTATGTTTCATAAGTCATTGAGTTTACTTAGTGCTGCCTGGTGGAATGTTGATGAATCTTGATAATTTGATCTTGTGCAGGAGTTATGCAGGTAACCACAGCTGTGGTGATTTCAGTTTAGTGGTCATGTTATATCTGGAAGATTGCACTTTATAATAATCCTCCCACAACCTGCAGCCATTACATCTTCCTCACCCATCTCCTGTGATGTTCTGTAAGTCTTTGAGAAGGGGGGATGGTATAGATGCAATATTTAATGCTGGACTTTCAGTGTTCACTTATTCTAAACACACTGGCCGGTTAGGAGTCACTGAATTAAGTACTATCTCCTATGCAAGGCAGAGAGAATTTCTCTGGTTAAGGTTGAGGACAGCACTATTCTGTAAGTATAAACATAAATATTAAAAGGAAATTTGACTTATAAAAAGTCAAATTTAAAAGTGACATATAAAAGGAAATGTCACTTAAAAAGATAATAAGAGTAAGCTCTATACTGGGTCCTATGTTCTAAGCCTTGGGCTTTTGACTAGTTAAACATAGCAGACATTAATCTCCTCAAAGACCACCAGAAAATGAACTGTTTTTTTCATAATAGTCATGCCTCTACTCCTCCAATGGGCACATCAGTCCTGGCAGGCCAGTGTATTGGCATGCGTACTTTACTACTGTGTGAAACTATTGATAGGCTTTCCCCGAGGGACACACACAGAACCTTCTGTATTACAGAAGCCAGACAGCCAGAAAGTGTTAAGTTTAATTCCAGCTTGATTTTGCTACATTCTCCACCTAAATGTCTTGTGTATTCAACAACAGAATTTTACCATGTACTTTTAACTTCCCAGCTTTCATGTTGGTTTTACATTTTGATTTTTAAAAAGCTATATAATATTTCTCTATTTCTATTAACTATAATTTATTTGTATAATAATGTTAGTACCTGTTCTTTTCCTGTATTATAGGCATTTTATTTTCATAAATATTTCTTATATTTTTAATATCTTTTCAACACAAATTCTGATTTGTAAAATTATTTGGACAGAAGACATGGGATTTTCTAAGTTTGTAATATGTGTTCAATCAATGAAGAGCTGATTTCAACCAAAGGCTGTGACTCAGGCTTGCAGAACTTTGTTGGTCAAGTGGTTTTTATTCCTTATCCTTGTAGGAATAATATCATCCATGTCCTTCTGATAAAGATGCTATAAAAATGAATGATCCAGCACTCAGACACTATTTTAATTCCTGCAATTTGTAAAATGTCTGTACTTGGTTTAGCAAAAATTGTGTTGTTCATAGTGGAGACAAAAAACTTTCATGTTAAGGAACTTAATAAAAAATGTTATATTACAAAAAAGCTGACCAAATCTAATTGAAAACAGTCTATGACTTCAGAGTTACATATGCTAAGGTTTTTATATGCAATAAACTCTGAGATATATATTAAAATTTTCCTCATAATTTAGATGAGCGTGCATAAGCTATGAGAGTTCAAGTGATCTCTAGTTCACACACATTCAGCAGAGTCCCGTTTGGGATGAAAGTCATGAGGTTTGTTTTAAGCATATGTACTGCCTCCTTAGAATATTGTAGAGTAATGACATAATTTTCCTTTCAAATGTTTATAATTGTTGTCAGAGTCATGTTATTCTCCAATGTATCACACTTGTAGGAGATGTAGATATGTTTTGTGTACAGGTAAACAGTAGAAGAAGCTGAGTATTATGAATACAGAGTTGTTCTTTTAAGGATCTGTTCCTTCCAGAACTAATCTCAAGGCTGGGATCATAAATACTTCCTAGACTAGTGACCTTTGTACCATGAGTGTGGTCAGAAACCACACTGAACCATTCTGCAGACCCTTATCATGAGTCTGTTTTTGTCAATCAACCCATAGAACTTTTATTTATGTAAAGTCTTATATTTACATTACAGAGTTTTAATGGAGTCATGTTCAATCTTTATTCAGTTTATGCTACTCATAGTATTTTATATAAGCATTGTCATATGTGTAAGACTGAGGTAGCTACTACCGAAAGAGTTTTCATCAAATTGTATTTGGAATCAGACTCCAGAAGTTTGAACCAACACTTACTACTGAGTCATGATGAACTGAGCTGCCTTTTTACTTGATTCTGCTAAACACATTGATATGTCCAAGAATAGCAATAAAACTTATGCTAGTCTAAGCAAATTATAAATAAAGAAGCAAATCAATAGATTAAAAAACCCTCAGTTTTCCACAAAATAAACAGTAAAATCAGACTGGCTTTTTAATTTATCACTGCATTATAATTGTCTCATTATTTAATTTTAATTTGTAGCTTAATGTGGTCATAAGTTTTCTTTACACTCTCTTACTTTTTAATATGTGTATTTAGACAAAATAGAAATAATAGAAAGCAAAGCAAACTGTAGACTGTAGGTTTTATAACTCATAATCTACTGCTTTGAAAGCAATAGCATTTGATCTGTGAACAAAAAATAGGTTAATATTAATTGTAATAATATTTCACTGTGTTTATGAGAGAGAAAAGAAGATAGAATCAAACACACACATATACGTAAACAAGTGAACACATACACATGTAAGCATACAGGAAAAGTAGCCCTTATCGTTGTAGAATTTTTGAACAATGTGTTTTATTAGACTCTCTTTTCTTCTCATTCCCTCATACCCTGAATTCACTAATCCATCCTTGTAACCTTTCTCTTAAGTATCTTCAGAGGAATTTTAATCCAGAAAGTTGGCTACTGTGGCAATGAACTATATCCAAAGACCTTTTAGGTCTATGTGATCTGTCTGAAATACAGACAAACCCTTATTACACGTGTTTAACCCAAGCAATGAAGGTGAAGTTCGTTTGTGAAAGGAAGCACCCATGTTTGAAAGTGATTTCTAATTGAGGTACAGATAAAATGTCCAATCAGAGGAAGATTTGATAGAATGAACAAGAGATAGGATGTGTCCAACTCTCAGGAGAACAACACAGGAAAGGGAGGTCACTTAACAGTCAGGAAAAGGGGAAATGACTTATGAGAGCAACTCAGAGACAGAGACACATAGAGACACCGTGACACAAAGAGACACACACAGAAGGGATGGAGTTTTACCAGGACAATTGTGCAAAGACAGGTTGTAGAGACAGAACAAGCTAGACATAGATAATATAGGTCAATGTATTTGAAGTGTCATTTTTTTTTTTTAGAATATATCATACCTTACAAAGGGGTCAACAAGAAGCCATCTGTTACATCCTCATTTTTGTACTTTCTTCTTGTCTCTTTTTCAATGATATCTTAGATACAGGATCCTATAAATTCCAAGTCTTGTAAAATCTCATCTCTTCTTACTCTAAGTACATGATGAGACTTAAATGCTGAGCTCAGCATAGTTCTACAAAAAATAAGACAGAATGAGAAGTCAGAAAATTAAAACATTGCTAGAGTTATTGTAAGGCCAAGCAGAGCAATTCAGGTGAGGGAGAGAGAGAGACAGAGAGAGGGAGAGAGAGAGAGAGAGACAGAGAGAGAGAGAGAGGCCAGATTAAAACAGTCAGCATGAAAAAAGTTTGAACCAGATCAGGTGAGTTGAATCAGCCAACCAGCGCTCTGAAAGAACTAAAAAGGGTAGGTTTATCCAGCAGAAAGTCTCAAAGGCTGAAAACGTTAAAGTCCTAAATTAGATTGTATGGAGGCTAGAAGCTTCCAAGGCTAAGCTTAGGTTAGCAGAAGGAGGCAACAAGCCTCTGAGATGACAGTTACATCCAGTGAATAAGAGTAACTTTTATTGCTCTCAAGCCACAGGAAAAATGACTGAGGTGCTTATGTATTTTATTAATCATTTTATTCATTTACACTTCAAATGATACCCCCCTTACTGGGTATCCCTCTACCAACTCCCTATCCTGTCCCTCTAACCCCCTTCCCTCTGTCTCTGTGAGAGTGCTCCCCCACCAATTCACTCACTCCTGCATCATCCTCCTACGCTGGGGCATCAAGTCTTCCTCCTCTCCCACTAATGTTAGATAAGGCCATTCTCTGCTATATGTATCTGGAGTACTTGATCCCTCCATGTATATTCTTTGGTTGGTAGTTTAGTTCCTGTAAGCTCTGGGTGGTCCTCTTGGTTGATATTGTTCTTCTTATGGGGTACAATCCCCTTCAGCTCCTTCAATCCTTCCCTTAGCTCTCCTTTTGTGGTCCCAGGGCTCAGACTGATTGTTGGCTATAAGTACCTGCATCTGTATTGGTCAGATGGTGGTAGAACTACTCAGGGAACAACCATATCAGTCTCCTGTCAGCAAGCACTCTTGAAATCAACAATGTCAACCAACCAGACTTCCCCGCCCCCCAGAGCTTCCAGGGACTAAACCACTAACCAAAGAGTACATATAGAAGGACCTGTGGCTCTAGCGCATATGTAGCAGAAGACACTCCCCCTATTTATTCACTATAGTACTGGAAGTTCTAGCCATAGCAACCAGACAACAATAAGAGGTCAAAGGGATCCAATTTTGAAAAGAGAAATTCAATATATCACTATTTGCTGATGTTATGATAGTAAACATAAGTGACCCCCCAAAAATCCACGACAGAACTCTTACAGCTGATAACCAACTTCAGAAAAGTGGCTGAGTATAAAATTAGCTCAAATAAATCAGTAGCCTTCATCTACTCAAAGGATTAATGAGCTGAGAAAGAAATTAGAAAAAAGACATCCTTCACAATAGTTACAAATAATATAAAATATCTTGATGTGAGTCGAACCAAGCAAGTGGAAGATCTATATGACAAGAATTTCAAGTCTCTGAAGAAAAAACTCTAAGAAGACCTCAGAAGATGGAAAGATCTCACATGCTCATGGATTGGAAGGATTAACATAGTAAAGATGGCCATCTTACCAAAAGCAATCTACAGATTCAATGCAATCCCCCTCAAAATTTTAACTCAGTTCTTCACTGAGGTAACTATTTAATATACCAAAGCAGACCTGGTCACCAGGTTCTCCCTGCATCCCTCAGTCCCTATCTATTAAAGGATATGGCTGCCATACCTTGCCCTCCACCCTAGAACAATCCAGGGTGGGTTTCCCTTCCCCAGAGGCTCTTTCCTATATAGTCCACCCATTTGGTTACCTGTTCCTTCTATCCTTTGCCCACCTGAATGCTGTACCTCATTCCTCTTATTTCTCTCTTCATCCTCCTGCTCTCAGGTTTCCTCTCCTTGTCTTCATATGGCTCAGTGCCATGTCTACCCTGGACTTTCCCAGATGTATCTGCCTCTGCTATGGTCTCCCTTTTACTTACAATAAACTTTCTCCTTCATCATACCTAAAATAAGTTGTGCCTTTCTTATTTATGTCTTTTTATTCATTCAATTTCTTCAAGTTCCATTCCCATTTTGATGTCCCAAGTCAACATTTTACCTTTTTTTTCCCACCCTTTGTCCTTCCACATTATCTGCATTTACACTTTTGGTGCCTGCACTTAAGTGTCCATATGTATTGTTTCCCAATTAATGACTATTGCTCTATTAATCAAGACAATGGAACAAGACTAGCTTAGAGGCCCATGAAGAAAAGAATAAAGGATGAAAATATGGTGCATATACACTTTGAAATTTATTCAGCTATTAAAAAAGTCATGGAATTTGAAAGAGATAGGTGGATTTGGAAAATATAGTTTTAGGTAACCTAAATTAAGAACCCTATATGTTCTATCACATTCGTGTCTGCTAATATTATATATTATGTATATATTATATGTATATATGCATAGGTATAAATGGGTTTACATTTGTATATATTGTGTGATCAGCAATGGATTTCAGATTTCAAGAATATGTAACCAGTTTCTTGTGTTCCACAAGGTCTCACGCTAGATCACTAGTCTCAGCTCTGGGTCTATAGATGCCTCATTACTTGACGGCAAAGGTAGCCTGATGCCTTTTTAATGCACTTTTTCTGAGAGTGCCCCTGGAATCTCATCCCTAGTGATACAGTTTCCCTTTAGTCTATTCTTCATACACTTATCATATCTGAATAATTCAACTTACACCTGACATTTCTCCATAAGGTACAACCTAGTTTTTACTGGTTAGCTTTATAACCTGTAATTATTCATTACAGGAGTTGAATTACTTTCTTTCCTCATCACCCTCCATTTCACTCCTGTCTCATTTCTTGCAGTCAATAAACATAACATGTATTGAATTTTTCTCAACTTGTAGTAGATCCATTATGCAAAAGTAGTAAGACTTTTTATAAATAAATTTTATATTGACACCCAATTGATAACATCCTCTTGCTAATGGAATTTGTCATGTATTTCAATTAGATACAACATGGATCTAATTATGCTATTTAGAGCACAACAGTTATCTATGCAGAGGACAATATAAACATCAGTATAGTTTTAAAACTGATTATGAATTTTTTGGATAAGAATATCAAGATTAGAAAAATTTTATTTTGAATAAAGGAAAATATAGCACCTGTTTTGATTTATTTATAACCAGTCACTGTGTACAATGCTGGGCCAATTATTAATGGATACAAAAAATAGAAAGGGGAATTAGTTTTCATCTGTCATTATATTATTAGCTTATTTAAATTACCTCCAAATATTCTAAAAATTTTTAACTTTTATCATTATTGTATGGAAGTATGTGTGTTTACATGTTAAGTGCATGTAGCAGTCATAGAACCTCTTTGTGAAGTTGGTTCTTTCCGTCCTCTCAGATTGTCAAGCTTCTTAATAATAACTGTTATCAGCAGAGCCATCTTACCCACTCTTCATGACTTTATCCTCTGCTCATATCAAAAATTCAACATGTAGAAGTGATTAACTATAATGTACCATCAATAATCTGACCTTTCAATTTACATTGGAGCATGAAAAAAGAAAGAAAAATATATAGATATAGACTACAATTCCAACAGTTTAATAGATGTGCCTACCTATAGCTGTTAGCCAATAAATGTAAGAACACATCCAGCACACTTCTCTTTCTTTTCAACACATTATAGAGAACTACACTCCATAGGCAACTGCTGCTTGGATTCTTCTCAACACTGGAGTTCCTCCTAATTCAGGAAAATGTAACTGTATAGTGCACGTCACATATCAGCAAAACTCATGCCTCCTGTGCCTTACTTTGTTTGTACAATTAGTCACTTGATATTCTACCTACAACATATTTTATGCATAAGATTACATTCTTTTACCATTTCTTGGCTGGTATACTGTTTTACATTTAACTTTCATTAAAGTCTTACTTAACAATTACTTTGGTGAATAAATGCTTTTATTGCTCTCCAGCAAATATTTAGAACCACACACACACACACACACACACACACACACACACACACACACTTCCAAGATTCAATGAAAGAGTTCTGTGAAATGCTGTTCTCTGAGCATGGCTTGAAGGTGAATGCATGAACTTACAGCATCCCTTGTTAACTACACAAGATCTTCATAAGACCAAACATGGCAACATTACAGCATCCTGAGCACTACTCATACCGAGGAGCTACAGGGTTGTATAAATCTGTATATATTAATTTACATGCATATATATGAAAATATGAAATAAGCATATATGGGTATATGAAATATACATTATATGTGAGTATATTTATTAATTCTATTATTATTTTTTCTAAAGAACCCTACTAATACTTCCATCAACTCATTTACTTCCCAATTTTTCCCAATTTTATGTTTTTATAAAATAACCTTTGATTCTAATAACTAATGTTCATATGAATCACATATATATGAAATAAACATATAATATATGATATATTTATAGATGATATGTGGTATATTTATGTGTGTGCATGTGTGCATGCGTGTATTCTAGGTACTGTTATTCAGTGGCTCAATCTCATTATCTTCATGTAGTCAGTATAATTCATCAGCCCTTACATGCCTGTGAAACGTACATGGAATAATGTTTATAAACAGTAACTTATACCCAGAAAGAACTGAATACACTGTAAATGAATTAATCCCTCTTTAGGTGATGTTGAAGATCTTTCATTATTCTTCATTTTTCTTATCTTCTTTTCCTATCCATTCTTAACCACTCCAGAAAAATCTAGATATTTTTATGTTCGCTGTAGCTTCACTGCATGATGTGCACTGCGCGCAGTGATTGACTCTTTGCTTCCTTTATCCTCGGATCCTAGCTTCTGGAAAATCAGTGCATTTTGCCAGTTTATTTGGCAGAAGTCTCAACATTATTGTTACCTGTTGGTTCTTTTTTTCAACCATAAAATTGCTATCCCAACATTTCTGGCCACGTAAATTCCAGTTCTTCTACCGACATATGTAGTCCCGTTGTGCTCCACTTCATTTTCAGTACTCTTGTATTTCCTGCAACACTGTGATTACTGCTTTGACTGCACTGGTGCTCCAGTTATTTTGGAAGCAATGTTTCTAGTTTTTAGAATGACTCCGTGTCTTCCCTCAGGTGGAAATGGCAGCACTCATGAATCATTTATAAAGTCAAGGCCTCCTTGGCCCAAGCCTCTAGCACCACTGCAGTTAGGAATTATCAGTTGATGAGGCACTAAGGGATTAAAAGGGGGAGGAGCCACAGTGATGAGGAAGACTCAGGGCTCCGTTTTGTGTGAAGGATCCAACTCTAGGCAGATGAGAATAGATGGGAAAAGAGGGAGGAGGGAAATCCTTTCCTAGCCTAAAAGGGTATGAATTAGTAGTAAGCTGTGAAGTTAAACTGTGGAGAAGAGAATTGAAAACTTTGCCACAGGGTCTTCTTCTAATAATGAAATGTTATCCATACAGTTTGATATTACTCTAGAATGTTCCATAAAACAAATCACGAAGACTAGAGTGTAAATACTTTTACATCCAATGGGTGAAGTGTTTTTCTAAATGATACCTCAGGCTCCACTCACCCAGAAAAATTGGCAAGTGTCAGTGAAACCTAAGGGATATCTATTCAGCTCTTTACAAACATATTCCACAGTTCTTCAAGTTTGTACATTTAAAAAACAATTTAGACTTCTTTTAGACTTAAATTGTAAACACAAGCACTGAAAAATGTGTGCACAGATCTCTATGTACTCACTGAATTTACCTTCCAACACTTCACGTTTTATAGTCTACTTATGACTACCAAGGTAGTATCTGTAATGCAATTCCCCTAAACATTTCTCACTTTTTTTCCTTTTCTTGGTTGATGTCAGGGTTTTACACACTTGTTTCACTGCATCCTTAAGCTTAATCTTTAAAGGGTCTTGCATTTCTCTATTTTAAAAGACATGGGCAGTTTTTTGATGCACTGACAGGCAAGTATTCTGTGGGAAGGATTGCAATGTGTGTGTGCCTCGGGTCTGGCTCACTGTTGAACTAGAGCTGTACACTGTGGGGTGAAGCACATAGAATGGTCCCAATCTTGTCTTGTCATATTATGTACATATATGATGTCTGTGAAAAGTGTTCAAATCCCATTTCCTATGTTACAACAAAGTTGCCTTCCTAGGTAATAATACATAGACTAGTGGTGTGTTTACCTTTTAATGATGTGATTCAAATTATTTTTATAATATCATTTATACTTGCTATCATATATACTTGCCTGTTTGAGAAGCAAATTTAGCAAGTGCTTTGTGTCTGACATCATCTGGTTTTCTGTGCAGAGCAGGCTCCTTACCGAATCTTGCTTATCACTGTGGCCCAGGGGGGTATGGATAGTCCTTGCTCTGTGAACTCTCTCCTTTCAGGAACTTCATTGTCTTTGTCCCCTGATGAGATTATAAAATCTTTTCAGTTCGAAAAGCTTTGGGTTTGGAAGCAGGAAGATAAGGGTGGTATCCCAATTGTACCCTCACCTGTTAATGCCAGTTACCCTTGACTAAGCATTCAATTATGTGAGTCTATTGAATACTGTGTGAGGGACCAGGAATGACATGTTGTGAATGATCCCTGCTGCTTCAAGGGAGAAGTTCTCATCTTTGAATAGATAACAAAAGGAGCCTTTTGATAACATTTAAGCAGTGGAGTCTCTGATTTCAAAGGCAAAGATAGTGGACTTTTGAAAACCTCAGCCTCAAAACCTCAATTACATGCACTGAATAGTCAAGAACTCACTTTCAAATCTCACAAGCGTTTAAGAAATTGAGGCCATGAATCAGCTATTGATTCATAAAGTGAAAGTTTCAAAACTGTTGCAGTAAGTGAAAGAAAGTGGTATAATGAGCCAGTTTAGTGGCTTCACATATTCCCTCTGTCCTTCAGCACAGCTGTTCTTAGCCAGAGACAGGATACCTGAATTCAGACAATACACATTTGTGAGATGGTAGGCCCCGTGTGCAATTCCTTGAGCCATGAAATCTCATACCAGAGTTTGTCAGGTGCATGATGTACCTAATCACTTGTGGAATTATTTGTGTGGTAACAGTATCAAGGGCTGTGTTATATGTTGAACATTTCTGCATCAGCCTGGCAGTAGGAGTGCTTACTTTATATGGAGATGTTAAGAAGCACGTGCTCTACACCGTGGATTTCACTGGAGCAGTGTAATGAACAACTAGTGATTTTATGTTTTATTCAGCGACCTCCCTCCGTTTACTGTTAACAGTAATTACACTTGTCATTTGAAGAACAGCTTTCTTCCAGTTTGTGTCCCAGTTAACTTGTCTGTTCCAAGGGACTTGGAAATATGACCTACTGATGTTGCCTGAGTCATACAAGAATGTGAATATTAGATAACCTGACATAAAAGTAGATTTAACACATGGCCAGCTCCATGATATCTGTCTTGTCTCTTCCTACCGTCTCTGGAATTGTCCTATCTCTGAGTCATTCTTTTTTAGACCCATAACCTGTTCTCTGATACTGCTCTCTCTGAAAGGCAGGTTAAGGCTCATCTCCTGTCATTAGAATGTGCTCCTCTGAAACTGTCTTTATGTGAATGGTTCTTTTAGTCATGTATAAGGATGTCATTGACCTTCTCACAGTTCAGAACATTCTTTGAGCATTAGGGACTACTCTAACCCTGTGCACATAGGGACAGCCTTTCTTTTCCATTGTCTTTGACCTAGATCATTACTAGGTTACACTTAGCATTTCACACAATACTTTCTTGCTTGAGTTCAATGTCTATTCAGGTAATGATCCTATGCCAAAATCTCTAAGCAGGAGGAATGAAGACAGCTGTATATCACGACGATATTTTACTATCTTTAACAACTTTACTAAAGGGAAGAGTTGACCTTTCTCTGTATTTGCTATTATTGCCTCTCCTTTCTCCCCCCATGTACCCCCCATACTGTATTTTAATGTATATGTATCTGTAACTCTGTATCTGTCTCTGTCTCTGTCTATCTCTCTCTCTCTCTCTCTCTCTCTCTCTCTCTCTCTCTCTCTCTGTGTGTGTGTGTGTGTGTGTGTGTGTGTAAATTTACTTTAGAAGTTGTTTCTCCCTTTCCACCACAGAAGTTTCAGGGATTAAACTTGTCATCAGTCTTGGTGATAGACAGCTTTATTCAAGAATACATGTGATTAGAATGAAGACTCCATCTTTGGGGGTCTAATAAAGATTTTAGCTAGCTAGATAACAGATGAATAAATAGATAGACAGATAAAACTTAAACACAAAACTCCTTCCTAGCAAGGAGATATTTTTATTAGATACTCTGTATTTACACTTGAGATGTTATCCCTTTACCCCACCCTGCTCCCACCCACCTCGAGTTGCCTTCACAAAGGTCCACTACCTTCTGACACCCCTCTCCACTCCATTACCTTGTCATTTCCTTACATTGGGAAAACATAGCAAGGAGATTTTAATTGGGAAATATGTATAACTGAAATATTGAAAGTTAAATCATTTTTAAATTAAAATTAATGCATGGACATTTAATTAATTAATTGTTCTTTTAGAAAAGGTTTTATGATCTTAGGTAGTCCTGTTTCAGACTTCAAACTAGCAGCAATTTCGTATGTGTGCCACTGTTCTGTGCTGCCTTTTACTTTTATGTTGCACATATATGATTATTACTTTTATATTGCACATATATGACTGTTACTTTTATATTGTATATTCATGAATTTTGGGCCTCACTAGTTTTCAAGGTAGATGCCAGTATTTCTTTACTTTCTTAAAATATCTTTATTTTTTTGTATACACAATTGTGGTGGTTAGAATATGTTTGGGTTAGGGAGTGGCCTACAATGTTTTTGCATTAAGTAAAATCTATATACTGTCAAAAAAAAAAAAAAAAAAAAAGACAAGTCCTGACATTGTAACTTTACCTGACAGCTGTCAATAAATAAGCCTGTTGATAATACTCAAGGGGATAGAATTTTTTTTTTTAAAGTTTCCCTATAATGGTTAATGGGTAGCTAGTTTTTTTTTTTTAATTTTATGGTTGTAAGCGTATGCTGTTTTAAAGCCTGTTTCAGAGCAGGTGAGAAAGGGTTATAGAGTAATTTAAAACAAATTCGTAGTTCTAGTATAAATCAGTTTTTTATTGGATATATTTTATTTACATTTCAAATGTTATCTCCTTTCCTGGATTCTCCTCTATAACCCCATATCATATCCCTCCTTCCCCCTCCCCTGCTTCTGTGAGGGTGCCCCATGCACTCCCTCCTACCTCCCCTCCCTGACATCCCCATTTGCTAGGGTATCAAGCTTTGGCAGGAATAAGGGCTTCTTTTCCCATTGATTCCCAACAAGGCCATTCTCTGCTACATATCCAGTTGGAATCATGGGTCTTTCCATTAGTACTCTTTGGATAATGATTTAGTTCTTGGGAGCTCTAGTTGGTTGGTATTGTTGCTCTTATGAGGTTGCAAACCCCTTAAACTTCTTCAATCTTTTCCTTACCTCCTGCAATGGGGACCTTAAGTTCAGTGGTTGGCTGTGAGTATCCTCCTCTGTATTTGCCATGATCTGGCAGAGGTTGAAAACATTTATTCATTTCACCATCTTAAAAGTTTTGCTTCAGTAATAGTTACTGGTGGGATTTTTGTTTGTTTGTTTTTTTCACTTTTGTGAATGATTATTTTTCATGATCCTGACATCACTACATTATATATATATATATATATATATATATATATATATATATATATATATATATGATGAAAAACTTAATTTTAAAACTCCAATGTCACCTTGACTACCTAAGTATGCCAAATCCAAAGTCTGAGGTATTTGTTAGCACACCTTTTTTTTTTTTTTTTTTTTTAAACGACTTTATTTTGAAAAACAAAGATAAATGTAAAGATTTTAAACATTTTTTGCTTAAAATTATACATTTTTGTCAGTACTGTTTTTTCAGACATTAAAATAAATTTTACATAAAACCATGTGAATATGTTTTTTAGTCAGTACTTGATTTTTTTCAAGGGCTTGACAGTATGCATTGAAAACGTAGTAGTTGCAATAAGCGTAAAGTACATGCAAAACAAAACGCAACATGGAAATAGTCAGTCTTCTTGTTTTGTGAATATATGTATATTTTTTGTTTTCTTTATTTCTTGGACTTTATACAGTCTGTGAGTTGTTTCTGGGGGAGTGCAAGCCTCTGGGGTTAGCATCCCACTATCAGTTCTTGATGTGTTCTTGGATTCGGTTTGCAAGGATTTTGTTGAGTATTTTTGCATCAATGTTCATAAGTGAGATTGGTCTGAAGTTCTCTTTCCTTGTAGGGTCTTTGTGTGGCTTAGGTACGAGGGTTATTTTAGCCTCAAAAAATGAGTTGGGTAATATTCCATCTGATTCTATCTTTTGGAATAGTTTGGCGAATATTGGTGTTATATCCCCAATAAATGTCTGATAAAATTCTGCACTGAACCCGTCTGGACCTGGGCTTTTTTTGGTTGGGAGGCTTTTGATGGCTTCTTCTATTTCTTTAGGTGTTATAGGGTTATTTAGATGGTTTACTTGGTCCTGGTTAACTTTGGGACCTTGTATCTGTCTAGGAATTCGCCATTTCCTCCAGATTTTCCAATTTTGTGGAGTATAAGTTTTTGTAGTAGGATCTGATGATTTCTTGAATTTCCTTAGTTTCAGTTGTTATGTCACCACTTTCCTTTCTGATTTTGTTAATTTGGATACTCTCTCTTTGCCCTTTAGTTAGTCTGGCTAGGGGTTTATCAATCTTGTTGATTTTCTCAAAGAACCAACTCTTTGTTTTGTTGATTTTTTCAATGGTTTTTTTTGTTTCTATTCGGTCTATTTCTGCCATAATTTTGATTATTTCTTGCCGTCTACTCTTTTTGGGTATATCTGCTTCCTTTTGTTCTAGGGCTTTTAGCTGTGCTGTCAGGTTGCTGATGTTAGCTCTCTCCAGTTTCTTCTTGGAAGCACTTAGGGCTATGAGTTTTCCTCTCAATACTGCTTTCAATGCATTTCATAGGTTTGGGTATGTTGTGTTATAATTTTCGTTGAATTCTAGAAAGTCCTTAATTTCTTTCTTTATTTCTTCTTTGACCCTGCTATCCTTTAACAAAGCGTTGTTTAGTTTCCATGTGTATGTGGGCATTTTGTTGTCTTTGTTGTTGTTAAAGACCAGCCGTAGACCATGGTGATTTGAGAGGATTCATGGGAATATTTCAATCTTCTTATATCGATGAAGGCTCGTTCTGTGTCCAATTATGTGGTCAATTTTCGAGAAGGTGCCATGGGGTGGTGAGAAGAAGGTGTATTCTTTTACTTTAGGATAGTATGTTCTGTATATATCTATTAATTCTAGTTGGTTCAAAGTCTCTGCTAGTTTTGCAGTGTCCTTGTTCAGTTTCTGTTTTTCTGATCTGTCCATTGGTGAGAGTGGGGTGTTAAAGTCTCCCACTATTATTGTGTGGGGTGAAATGTATTTTTTGAGCTTTAGTAGAGTTTCTTTTATGAATGTGGGTGATTTTTTATTTGGAGCATATATGTTAAGGATTGAGAGTTCCTCCTGACAGATTTCCCCGGTAATGAGTAAAAAGTGTCCTTCTTTATCTTTTTTGATAACTTTTGGTTGAAAGTTTACTTTATTTGATATTAGAATAGCCACTCCAGCTTGCTTCTTGGAGCTGTTTGCTTGGAAGTTTTTTTCCCACCCTTTTACTCTGAGATAGTGTCTGTCTCTATCTCTGAGATGAGTTTCCTGTATGCAGCAAAAGGCTGGATTTTGTTTATGTATCCAGTCTGATAGTCTATGTCTCTTTATTGGGGAGTTGAGACCATTTATGTTAATAGATAATCAAGGAATAATTGTTTCTGTTTCATGCCATTTTTGCTTTTTTGGGTTGAGTTGTGTCTGTGTTTTTTTCTTCTTTTAGTATTCTTGTTTAGGAGTTTTCTTGTTTTTACTAGGCTGTATTTTCCCTCCTTGTATTGGGTTTTCCACCTATAATTCGTTGTAGTGCTGGGTTTGTGTTCAGATATTGTGTGAATTTTGATTTGTCTTGAAATATTTTTGTCTCTCCATCGATGGTGATTGATAGTTTTGCTGGGTATAGCAGCTTGGGCTGGCACTTGTGCTCTCTTAAAAAGTGCATGATGTCTGTCCAGGCTCTTCTAGCTTTCATAGTCTCTGTTGAGAAATCGGGTGTGAGTCTGATTGGTCTGCCTTTATATGTTACCTGACCTTTTTCCCTTACTGCTTTTAGTATTCTTTCTTTACTTTGGGCACTTGACGTTTTTACTATTATGTGTCGGAGGTATTTCTTTTCTGGTCCAACCTATTTGTAGTTCTGAAGGCTTCTTTTATGCTCGTGGTCATCTCATTCTTGAGGGTAGGGAAGTTTTCTTCTATGATTTTGTTGAAGATATTTACTGTGCCTCTTAGTTGATACTCTTCTCCCTCTTCTATTCCTATTATCCTTAGGTTCGGTCTTCTCATTGTGTCTTGTATTTCCTGGACATTGTGGGTTAGGAGCTTTTTGTTTTTTGCATCTTCTCTGGCTGTTTTGTCTATGTTTGCAATGTTGTCTTCTGCCCCCGAGATTCTTTCCTCGATCTCTTGTAATCTGTTGGAAATGCTTGCTTCTGTGACTCCTGATTTCTTTTTTTGGTGTTCTGACTCTAGGGTTATCTCTTTTAGCGCTTTCTTTATTGTGTCAATTTCTGTTTTAATTTCCCTCTTCCATTCCTTTATTTCTTTGGTTCTGTTTTCATCTTGTTCTTTGAGTTCTTTGAGTGTTTTTCTTGTTTCTTCTTTAAAAGCTTCTGAATCTTTTTGCTTTTCCTCCCTTTCTTGTTTAAGTAACTCTATCAGTGTCTTGAGGCATGATTTCAGGTCTGTGTCTTCTTTCTCTGGAGTGTTTGGAATTCCGATGTTTGCTACTATTGGAGAGCTGGGTTCTGGTGTTGCTAGATTGTCTTGGTTTCCTTGGGATATACTCTTTCTCTTTCCTCTTGCCATTTTGTTGTCAGTGATATGTTCTTGCCTTTCCCTTGTATCTGGTCTGTGTCCCTGGTACACTTTCTGTGTGCACTCCGCAGAGATCTCTCTACTCCCCAGCAGCCCAGGTTCCGGGTGGCAGCTGGGCCAGGCTCTGCTCTGCGTACTGAAGTTGCCTCCGGGTGGGAACAGACGTTCCTAAGATCTGTTTCTGGTCACAGATGCTCAGCCTCTCTGAGCCACCTTTCCGGCTGGCAGGTGGGCCAGGCTCCGCTCTGTGTCCTGAAGTTGTCTCCGGGTAGGAACAGAAGTTCCTAAGATCTGTTCCCGGTCCCAGTTGTTCAGCCTGTACGAGCCGCCTTTCCGGCTGCCTGTTGGGCCAGGCTCTGCTCTGTGTCCTGAAATCGTCTCAGGGTGGGAACAGAAGTTCCTAAGATCTGTTCCCAGTCACTGGATCGGGGAGGACAGGGCAGGTCAGGGCAGGGAGTGCCCTTTCCGTGTGCACTCCGCAGAGATCCCTCTGCTCCCCCGCAGCCTAGTTCTCCCACTCACCAGTTGCTCAGCCTGTACGAGCCGCCTTTCCGGCTGGCTGTTGGGCCAGGCTCTGCTCTGTGTCCTGAAGTCGTCTCCGGGTGGGAACAGAAGTTCCTAAGATCTGTTCCCGGTGGTCACTGTATCGGGGAGGACAGGGCAGGTCAGGGCAGGGGGTGCCCTTTCCGTGTGCACTCCGCAGAGATCCTTCTGCTCCCCCGCAACCTAGGTCTCCCACTCACCAGTTGCTCAGCCTGTTCGAGCCGCCTTTCTGGCTGGCAGTTGGGCCAAGCTCTGCTCTGCGTCCTGAAGTCATCTCCGGGTGGGAACAGAAGTTCCTAAGATCTGCTCCAGGTCACAGTTGCTCAGCCTGTACGAGCTGCCTTTCCGGCTCGTTAGCACACCTTCTAGGGTACTTAGAAATATAGTCATCTCTCAGTCATCTAAAATAACAGCAACTTTTATTGCTATTTTTCTGATTTTTTTCATCTTTTCTACAGTCCAGTAAAATGAAACCATTAGAATGGGAAAAATGACATTGGGTAAATCAGTTAGGAATAGGATAACAGATATCGATCAATCATCAATCTATTTATATTATATGTAGATATAAATATTTATATAGTATATTATGAATATATAAATAAGTATATTATAAAATAACCATTAATTTATATTGTAAAACAGCAATTGCAAAAAGAATACTATAGTAATTTATGAATGAAAAAATTGTTTCTGCACAGGAAACTATAAGCTGTGTCTACCATATTTTTTTTAAATTTAGCAAATGTGATTGTTAATGAGCTTCTGAGATGAATAATTCTAGATGAAAAAATTCTAACCTTCATTAAAAACCCATCAAGCTCCATGCTCCTGTGTTGGTAATTACACCCTAATATATACTATTTGTTATCTTAACATTTCCTTCATTATCCTGTTTATGAAAATCTGAGGGTAACCAGAGCTTGACTCCTAGTTAATTATTGGAAACCTACATTAACATAACATACTATATTTCAAGGTATCATTTAGTTTATCTGGTTCTAAAGACATATTGTTTTCATGAACTACTTATGCCAGTGAGAAAGAATTTAAAATGAGGATTACAGAGACCTCTTTAGCCCTGGCTTGCTTTCAGTGTTCACAGCCTGTGCAAATAAGTATGAAAAACAATGAAACTACCAGTACTACAAAAAGGCACAGGTGTGTCTGAGCAGGGTTGTTTTTGCAATGCATCTGGAAGGATTTCATAAAATTGGGTAAATCAAATAAAATGAAACACAATATCAAAGAAAGCACTAAAAAGTGTGAGGACCTTGTGCATTTAGCTCATCATAGCTTCTCTAGGTCTTGACAACAGTTGCTTTGCCCTGTTTAGTGTGTGCAAACTATGCAAGCAGAGTGGATTTTTATTAAAAAACACAACATTTTTTTCAGTGTTTGAATTTAGTCATAAAAAAACCATTTAGAACTACTTTCTTTACTAAAAGGCTTAGGAAAATTATCTCACAAGATCAAAACATTTGAACAAAAAAACAATAAACATATCTCAAATACATTTGCAACCTTTGTTTGAATTCAATATAAAATATACAGTGATGTATTATTTGGCATGTCATCATGTGTAAAAGTAACATTTATTTGCCTGATATAATTGTTGTCTTGGAGATTAAGTGATGAATAAACTCACCTATAAAAGTTCTCTAAGATCAAGAATCGAAAAATAGGACCTCATGAAACTGCAAAGCTTCTGTAAGGCAAAAGACACTATCAAAAGGACTAAACAGAAATCAACAGATTGGGAAAAGATCTTTACTAATCCTACATCTCATAGAGGGCTAGTATCCAATATACACAAAGAACTCAAGAAGTTAGACTCTAGAAAATCAAATAATCCTATTAAAAATGGACTACAGAGCTAAACAAAGAATTCTCAACTGAGGAATATTGAATGGCTGAGCAGCACCTAAAAAAATGCTTAACATCCCTAGTCATCAGAAAAATACAAATTAAAACAACCCTAAGATTCCACCTCACACCAGTCAGAATGGCTAAGATCAAAACCTCAGGTGACAGCAGATGCTGGGGAAGATGCAGAGAAAGAGGAACACTCCTCCATTGTTGGTGAGATTGTAAACTGGTACAACCACTTTGGAAATCAGTCTGCCAGTTCCTCAGAAAATTGGACATTGTACTACACACGGAGCCAGCTATACCACTCCTGGGCATCTACAAATAAGAAGCTCCACCATCTAACAAGGACAAATGCTCCACCATGTTCATAGCATCCTTATTTATAATGGCCAGAAGCTGGAAAGAACCTAGATGCTATTCAATAAAATGAATACAGAAATTGTTGAACGTTTACACAATAAAATACTACTCAGCTATTAAGAACAACAAATTCATGGAATTCCTAGGCAAATGGATAGAACTTGAAACTATCATCCTGAGTTAGGTAACCCAGTCATAAAAGAACACTGAGGGGTATTTACTCACTTATGTAGAATTTGTTAAGTTGATGCATTATTAGACATGGAGAGGTAGGTGGGGACAAGGTAGGAAAAAGGAAGAGGAACAGAGATTGAGAACAAAAAAGAAATCAAGATGGAGCCCGGGAAAGGAGAGTTAGATCCTGGTGGCTATATTTGGTCATAGGTACGTATAAATATAAAGGGATTATATAGGTCTTTATCTCATATGGAAGGGCAGTTTGTACCTTTTTCAACTGGATGTAATATTGTGTGGAAGGTTTGTGAATTGAGAATTTATTATATAAACTTGTTTGAAAGGTTACCAGACTTTGAAGTGATGGTTGTGATGGGCAGTGGAGGAAAGAAGATGCTGGGGCGGTGACCACCACCTGAGACAAAAAGCAGCAGGGCGGGCAGAGTAAACAGCTTGGGAAGGGAATCATGCTAAGAGTACGGCTTGCACTCCAACTGACAGAGTCCATGCACATGGCTCCAAACTAAAAACATCGCTGGTGGGGTGAGACCACGGGTGCCGATAAAGAGATAAGCCATCATTTTTAATAGTTACTGCAACACACTTACTAGTCCCCAAAATTTAGGAAACCCAAGAAACAATTCACAGAACTTGTGAAGCTCAAAGAGAAGGAAGGTCAGACGGTGGATGCCCTCAGTTATTCTTAGAAGGGAGAACAAAACAATCATGGGAGGAAATTCAGGAACAAATAGAGGAGCAGGGATTGGAGAAAAGACTATCTAGAGACTGCCTCACCTGGAAATCCACCCCTATATGTAGCCACTAAACCCATGCACTATTGCTGATGCCAAGAAATGTTTACTGGCCAGAACCTGATATAGATGCCACCTCAGAGGCTCTGCCAGAACCATACTGATACAGAGGAGGATGCTTCCAGCTAACCATCAGACTGAACAAAAGGACCCCAATGAAAAAGCTAGAGAAAGGACTGAAGGAGCTGACAGGGTCTGCAACTCCATGGGAAGAAAAAAAAAAAAAAAAAAAAAAAAGATCAACTAACCAAATCCACCACAGCTCCCAGGGACTAAAACACCAACCAACGAGTTCACATGGAGAGACACGTGGACCCAGGTGAATATGCCCCAGGATAGTATTTTCTGGCATTAATGGGAGGAAAGGCCTTTGGTCCATCAAAAGCTGGTTTGCCCAGTGTAGGGGAATGACAAGGTGCTGAGATGGGTGAGGGTTGTTGGGAGAAGGAGCACCTTCATGGAGGCAATGAGAGGGGTTGGGAATGGGATTGGAGGAAAGGGATAACATCTGAAATGTAAATACAGAAAATATCCAAAATCAAAGTTATTTTTAAACTCTGGCTGGCTGCTTCATCTCAGCTGTTCTGGCCCAATCCCTTCTCCAAACTGACTGAATTAAACTCAGCTTCTAATAAATTTTTGTCTTGGCCTCAAAGTAACCCTAGCAACCTGTTATAACATTCTGGTTCCTCTCATTCTCAGATTCTTTCTTCATCTGCAGCCTGTCCTCGTAAAACTGTCCCAGTAATACCCCCCCCCCCTCTCTCTCTCTCTCTCTCTCTCTCTCTTCATTCCCCCCCTTAAGTCACTTCTCTTACATGTGCATGAGAGTTGATCATGCCCTACCTCTGAGTCATTCTGTGAGTCATTCTTTCAAATCTTTCTCTGATTCATCACTTTGTCTACCCCTCAATTAGATGTCACTTTCAAACACGATTGCATCATTATAGCCTTGCCTACATTGTTTGGGAATAAAGATGATTATGAAAGGCATGTCTGTATTCCAGGCAGAGGAATTATAATTGTGTGGCTTGTCTGCCTTTCTACCAGTTCACACAGACCTAAATGGTTTTTGAATGTAATCCCTTGCCAGAGCAGCCGTGTTACTGAGTTAAAATTAGTCTAGAAACATGTTTAATCATTAGTGAATCTCAAATAACTACTGTAGCTTGTGGTTGCAAGAAATTTAAAATTATATTTTCTGTACTCTTAGGACAATTATAATAATACATATATAACATGTGTGTAAGAGCTTAGCTCTCATAGCTATAATCTAGTCAATTTTTTTCTACACTAACACCATTTTTTTTGTTAGAAGAAAGCCTATAATAGTCATGATCACTCTCATATGCCATATAATAAGTAAACATTAAATTAAACTTTGGCACTGAGGTTAGTTCAGCAATATTAGACCCCATTAACTCTCCATATTGATATAAACTATAAGACATAGATTATTTTTATAATCTTTGACCAGTCATCCTGTTTTAGGTCTCTCTTGGTTTCCCTCTCTCTCTCTCTCTCTCTCTCTCTCTCTCTCTCTCTCTCTCTCTCTCTCTCTCTCTCTCTGTCTCTCTGTCTGTCTCTCTCTCTGTCTGTCTATCTCTCACTGTCTATCTATCTCTCTCTGTCTGTCTATCTCTCTCTGTCTGTCTGTCTGTCTCTCTGTATCTCTATGTGTGTGATTCTGTTCTTCCTTTCTTGCTCTCTTTTTTCTCTTTTGCAAAATTGTCATAAGGCTCTTCTTAGATGCATCACTAGAAGCCTCGAGATTTTAATGGGTTTCAATATTGTGTTTATCCCATTTGGTGGGTTGTTTACCTGGCTAGCATAGACCTTTTTTCCATTAATGTGGACATAAAATTTATTATTGTCTCACCCAAGCAAATGCTATGCTCTACCATTTTTCTCCATCATTGTTATTATGCCAATGCATAAGAATTTTTTAGCTTAACTTCCCTGTCATTGACGTGTATTCAAAGACTGAAGAGTAAGTTTAGTCAATGTTTTTGTTTGCCAGTATCCCAGAATACTGGGTAATTTTAAACAAAATTAATTTGTTTATAATATTTGTGGAGACTGTGATGGCAAAGATCAATTTAAAATCATAATTTAGTTACCAAGGCCTTTTCCTGTCCATACTATTAATATTTTTGTTTTACTTCTCTTACTTTAGAATTCTGAAATTTGCCCAAATTACTTCTAATCTTTGACCTCATTCATTCTCCATAATGACAGAGATTGTATTAATGCGTTAATAGAATCCCGTTGGCCACTTGATCAAAAATACTTTAAAAGACCTCTGCAAGTTTTACTAATGCGCATGCCAACAGGTCCTGCATGTCAGGAGTATCTAATTTCTTGTGTGTGCTTAAAGAGACCCGTGCTCCTGCTGTATTCATGTAGTTCAACTATATGAAGTAATCTCCTAGCTCAAAGGTCACTTAGGGAGTCACTCCTGTGTATTTCTGCTCACACAGTTCATTATCCTTAAATTCCTGCTTCTTGTTTAGAATAATGCTCTTCCTGCATAGCCATGTTGTAGAAAAAAAATGGCAAGATTCTCTTTTTTATAGAGATGGGCTGCTCTTGCACTATGTATATACACTATCTGTACCTGCTCACATACAGGCAGAAACAGTATTTACTCTATAACTTTGTATTGTAAACAGGGCTTTAATGAACAAAACAAGTGAAAAGCTCCTTGTGAAATTGCTATTACTCTTGAGACTACATCTAAATTGGAATTGTTATGTCATGTTCAGGTTTTTACTATTTTGGGTAATTCGTGGTAATTTTCTGTAATTAAAAAATGTACTCTTGTAAATCATGTTAAATTAGCCACCACACATCTAAAATACGCATTTAATTCTTTGTCATCTGGAGCATCCTGATTTAGTAATTAATATTTATACACGGAGTTCAGGCGCGGTATAGTTAGCCATGTTCTGAGTGGGCTGGTGCATCGTGCGTGGCAAGCCCCACAGCATCGTGTTTCTTCAGCATCTAGGATTCTTTGTGAGTTTCACCCTATTTTATATCAAATAGATAGGTGTCACAACCAAATGCCATTCCTGTCCAGTCTCTCCACAGGGAGCTTCAAGCTCCTTCCAGGGCAAAGACAAGGTAACCATGACAGGCGGTTAGGACTGGGTACCATGGTAACTGCAACTAAGGCAGGACAATGCCAGATTAGGTGATTTTTAACTGGTTGCAATGATGTAAAGAAAAATGACATTTAGAATGTTTTAAATGTGTTTTCTTCATTGGCCAAAAGCAATTGAGGTTTCTAAAGATCCTCTGTGAATGCATATCAATATTAATTTCTCATATGGAAGCTTGCTGAAGAATCTAGCAAGCCATTTCCAAAGTGTGCTGGTGCATATGGGTGTATGGGCCCAACTGCATATACAGCCCATCACCTTATGACCACAGTGACCATCAAAGGCTTCTGTGCATTAATTTGTAAGTGAATATGGGGGGAAAAAACTCAAGGAAATCATCATGGGCAGGTTGCAACAGAGAACTGCCACACTATCTTGGTTTCCAAGTAGAAATCTAATTAATTCATTGTATCATCTCAATTTTAATGATGCTAGGTGGGCAAGTTGTCTCTGTCCATGTTGTGAACTAAATGTTCAGAAGGGAGAAAATGAAAATCTTATGAGGTAGAGGAGAAGAGACCCAGTTGGAGGGAACAGACACAGTTGGCCCGCTACCATGCATATGCCTTGAAGTTCTCCCAGTATGACTGGATAGTGCTGACTAGCCTCATACAAGAACTGCAGGGGAAAGACTTAAAATGAGACTGTGGGGCTGGAGAGATGGCTCAGTGGTTAAGAGCCCTGACGGTTCTTCCAGTGGTCCTGAGTTCAAGTCCTAGCAACCACATGGGCGTTCACAACCATCTTTAATAAAATTTGATGCTCTCACCTGGTGTGTTTGAAGACAGCTAGAGTGTACTTATATATAATAAACAAATAATTCTTTAACAAAAACAAAAGAAAGAAAATGAGACTGTGTGTCTCACGGGGGCCTTTCCATTGCATTGTGTTCTCCTGCTCCTTCCTGTTATGGTGCCTCTGCAGACAGGCTGGAAGATGGTAAGCCCAGCCCTGGTCTCACAGAGCTCAGAACAAAGACTGGGAGCTCCTGGATGTCTGCTTAAGACATATATTCTACTCATTCTGTGTCTGACTCCAGAAAAGAAGCCTTTTCATCTGTATCTCAGTGTGTCCTTCCAATCAGAAAAAAAGCCTATCCAGTCTATGGGCAAAGCCAGGATGACAAGTTCCTGTAACCAACCAAGAATCCCAGTCCCATATAGCAACTCAGCTGCCAGAGTAGAAGACCAGAATTACCATTTGGGTGAGACACACAATAAAGAAAATTCATTACTAAGGAGAAGGCTCCAATGTGGTAGGCAGCTGCCCTCTATTCTCTCTGATTAAGCTAGGAAGGAAAGCCCTTAACTAGCCGTGCCCTGCAGTAATGTCTCCAGTGCTTCTCACTAGAGGCTGAGAGGATTTTTAAGTGGGTCATGTTGTGTTCATGTTCCAGCACAAAAGGGAAACCATCTGCAGGAAAATCCACCCACTAAAGTCAGCTCCAGAACAGGTACTTCATGGGATTCCTGCTGCTTCTGTGAAGAGAGGAAACCAGGACACTTCCAATCTTCTAGAACGTCACAGCAAACTAAATATGACTCACTCAGACTCCTCAGAGCAAGGAATGATCCCACTCATCACAGTCATTACTATACAAGAACAACTTTCAGCTATATCAAAACCTTCATAGCCAATGGAAGAAAGCTTTTACATTCTCTGATCATCCTGTGCCCCACCCTCTTCCCTAGCTCTCATTACTCAGACACATCGATTCCTTTAAATACCAATTCCACCTGGGAATTTCCAGTACCATCTTGCTCTCCCTGTGTATTTAAATTATATTCTTTTGGTAAGAAATTCACATGTTGGAAACAGTTCAGCTCTGCAAGGCACTAATTTAGCAAGATGCCTTTTTGACAGATTTCCACAAGATTCAAGGAGATCCAAATTGTCCAATTGTGTGGGCTGCCCACAAAATCTTTAGGGGATGTAAATACGTGACATTCATGTCTGAGAGGCCTTAGGAAACGTGAAATCTACCAGCTGTGTCCTTGAGGCTGAGAATCACTGTATTATCCATATCCATAAATGACGAAATCTCTCATCGCCAAGACAATGGTCTTGGATACAGTGAGCTGTTTTCAGGCACTATTCTGAAATAGTATTTTTTCCATTCAGGATCTGTGCCCATCATCCCCGGGGAAGAAGAAACAGTACCTTCCCTCATTTCCCTGAGGCCTCTTTTGGTTAATTACTATATATTTCTTCATTGAGCATTCACACTCTAGACAACAGGACATTTTATCTCCATATCTGTTGATTTTTATGTGGACATTGTGAAGACATGGTTCTAGGACCTTCATTCCAAAAGGCATTGAAAATTTCTCCCCTAACCAGTCTTTGATTACATAATAGTAAAATCCACAAATAATAATCTATGAATATTCTTAATGAAATGAAGACTAGAATTATTTGCTGTGAAATATTTGTGAGCCTGGAAGGCAGAGCAATATTTTAGCTTATATTTGAAAAGAAAACTAAGGGTTGATTTTCATTAATATCATGAGGCAGAAGGTGTCACCTCTTCAAGCCAGATCTACTGAGCTGATGCTAACTAGATTTAAAGGAATGTATAGAGTGGCTGGCCCCAGTCCACTAACCCAACAAGTTCCTTAGGTTCCAACACTAGACTAGTGAATACATGTCACGACCCCCAGGATATCCATCCATCACTTCCTTTTAGTTTGATGTTGGAGAAATTATGAGACAAATCTTTCCAGTTAGTTTGTTTCAGTGAAAACTTGAGTGTAAGAGAGAAAAGCCATTTCCAAGGCTGACTAGGCTTTTGTGCTTTTACTAGTAAAGAGAGCATGTGTGCATGCATGGACAGAATCCTCAATTAAGTGCCTGCAGAAAAAAAAAATAGAGTTCCTATTAAAAAGAAAGAAGGCTGCTTTTATTCAATACAAATGAACTCAAAATTGTCCCCTGGAATGTCAGTAGTTACAGCCTCTGTGTCTTTCGATGGGGAAGCATGTCTGGTGCTTCTGCTTCCTTGAATGAAGCATTTCTTGGAGTAGATATTTCTGTCTCCCTTTCTCTGTGTATCTGTGTGACTGCATGTCTCTGACTCTTTCTGTCTGTCTGTCTCTGTCTCTGTCTCTGTCTCTCTCTGTTTCTGTCTCTCTCTCTGTCTCTCTCTTTCTCCCTGTCTCTCTCCCTCTCTCTCTCACACACACACATACACACATACACACACACACACACACACACACACACACCAAAACAAAACAAAAAACACAAAATACAGGGCATATGAACAAAAGAGACTTGTTTTCTCATTGGCATGCAATATGGATAGGATTCTCTGGAGAAACTTAATGGTACAGAGTTAAGAGTTAGAAGGACTTGTGAGATTGCTACTATTGAAACACTGGATCAGACTGGATCAGGTCCTGCTGGACATCTTCCAACCAGTGCAGGAAACATTTTAAATTTAGCCAGGTACATTTTGATTCTGAACGACTTCACCTTCACCACCAGGCAGCCACTTTTGCAAGGAACGGGATTTTGGAGATGTTGGGGAGTTTGTTTTGACTATATAGTTTCAAAGACAAAACCTAGTATATTTTTAGGTAATTATGTACTAACAGTATCTTTTCTTAGTAATGTACATTTTGTAGTGTAAGCAGAATGACTTACTTTTCTCCTGCACTTCTTACTTCATTCTGTCTGGAATTATCCAGGCCCCAAAGAAAAAGCAGGGAGTCCTTAGAAGACCACAGGCAGATATATTTAGATAAACCTAAACAATGTATAAATATGATATTCACAGAATTGAGTTCTAAAGAAGTAGTGTGAATCTCTCACTCAGAGTGAGTCACCTCTAGCAAAAGCCAGGGGTTTCTTTTGTTACAAGTGACAAGAGAAATGAAAATGAATAAGTCAGATGAAAGAGAAAAAATTGAAACAGAGTAGCATCACAGATTCTGAAAATGGAGCTATCTTTTGTGAACAGGGACAATAAGGAATTTAAGTAGGAAAAATCCCTCAATAATAGAAATGAGATGTGACTTGTTAGAGAAGATCAAGGAGATCCACGTTTTCTCAGACTATAGTTATTTTTTTACTCTAACAAAGAGAAAGGTCATTCTTCAGGCATGGAGATATAGAGATAAATTGTTCATGACACAGTTCATTGTCAGAATCATAAGGGATGAAAACCGGGAACTAACCAGCAGCAATGAACAGAGGGAGAGCATGCTTAATTCTGAGCCGTGGTTATCAAGTGGGTGGATTAGAACTGGCTTAGATTAGGGAGCTCCATGAGAAGGGACATGTTATCAGCATCACACACAAAGGTCTTTGAGCGACCAATAAAGAATGCATTCTGACAATTTGTGTAGCATTTGAACCATAGTAGTGAAGTTTGAGAGATCAGTGGACTATAAGGGGTGGAGCTTAGTTCAAAGTCTAGCTCACAACACAGAAAACAACCCTGACTTTTCCCCACAGTGATTTGCAAGGTAGTAGAGAAGTCTGTTCCCTCTTACCTGTGAGCATGTATCAGGTATGGTCTCCACCATCTCCATGAATTAGTATCATAATTTCTTTACAGGTTGTTTTTTTTTTTTTGTTTGTTTTTTAGAATAGGACAAAGGGTGGTGGTTACATACAAGGCATGAAAATAGAAATGAGTGAAAGATTTTCTGCTCTGTTTTCTTTAAATTTGTATCCGCTATCATTGTATGGCACAGGAGATAACCTCTAAAAGTAACAGTTAATCCAAGCATGAATTGCTATAAAACATTTGAGATATTCTGCGCTATGTGTTTCTCATACAGAAAAGCCCAGGGGGAATATATTCATTTTTCACCTAAAAAATTTTGATATTGGAAATAAATATCAAAAAAAATTTCCTTTCAAATGAAAAAAAAAATCTATCTACTTTGATACCTGATCATTAACTTGGCTGCAGCAGATGAAATAAACAAATACAATTTTAGGTCCTGTGACACATTGTTTTATCAAGAACTACTATACTCTGCCTCTGATTTTCTTTGTTAATCTTCTAATATGCAGTTAAAAAAACTCACTCTCAGTAACACCTCTGGGGAAGAAAATGGCCGTGTTTTCTCACTATGCTGTTTCAATGAAGGAGTTTTCCAGAAGCTGTTTGCTCTTTGTTCGGTACAGTTTGTATCAGGACAGACACTCTGTGGCAGTGTGAGTTTATCACGATGCTTCTGACTACTCTAGCTCCTTCTGGAAAGACCTTCACCACCCCTCTGTCTCAAATGCTAAAATGAAAATGGGGAGCAGCAGACCTAGGAAGCATCCTGTTTTAACCAGAAGACACGGAGGACTCTCACCTGACACCTATAAATAGTGCACTTCATCTCTACCGACAGTTCGTGATAAAACAGTCACATGAAGTCAAAGCAAGACCCGGGGCTTTCCATGTGCTCAGGAGTTACAATGGGTTTGGGAATACTTGGCTCTGCCCTGCTGAGTGTTGTATGTTTTTGTCAATACATACAATGTTTGTTGACTATGTAAGTGAGACACAGGAAACATGAACGAACACGTCCCAAGGACCTGATCCAGTCTGATCCAGTGTGTCAGTAGGAGCAATCTCACAAGTCCTTCTAACTCTTAACTCTGTACCACTAAGTTTCTCCAGAGAATCCTATCCATGTAAGTTGGCAAAAAACTTTGAAAAGGTTTACTCTTAAAAAGCTAAAATATCTTCCCCTCTGGGGCACTAATATGATTCTTTAGTTGCAAAATAAGAAAAAAGAAACCTCATGATCAGAGAAACCATGGAAAGCTGATTATGAACAAACGCAATTTTTGAAACCATAGAGCTTGAGGGGGCAGAGAATGTCAGCCTCAGACCTATGCTGGGCTGAGTCTATCTGCCATGGAGGCCCCTGGGTTGAGCAACAACTCACTGATCATTTCGCACCAGCTGGAGGACAAGATGAAAGCTCACTGCCTCTTGGTGGACTTCCTTCACCAAGTCGGCTTGTTTAGACGTCTGGACTCTTGTCCCATCAGCTGTAGACCCACAACCACCTAACTACAGATCTAGGAACATGCAGAAAAGCTGTCAGCTTTTAGCTGTCAGCTACCATCACATTCAAAAACCACCCCTCTCGGCTGCCAGACCCAGAACTAGAGTGAGTGTGAGCCTAACTCCTGCTGATGTCTTCTTTTGAGAGGTGTCCCAGGTGGACACTGTCTGCAAGTGCCTCCTGGAACATGAGGAACAAGTCCTGCGTGATGTCGCATTGGTCACTCAGGAGTGGGCCGACATGGCAATAGGGTATCAATACCATCCTCGAGGACAAGCTATCGACTGCCACTCATTATTGCCTAAACAGAAGCTCTGTGTACTGTCCGGAAGAGCCACTAGAAAGGAGCCAAAGTATGTGCCATGGACCGCCACAAGTGTTCCATCCAGTGTCTTCACAGCAAGCATGCGCCAGCATAGAATCGTCCTGAAGATGGCGTACCTTCAGGCTAACAGCAACCTCTGGAGAATTGTAATAGAGCAGCTTGTGGCACTGATTGACTGCTTCCTGGACTGGTATGTTTCTCATCTGAAGTCTCTAGAGAAATCCAGTGACCAAGAAAGATAGAGCAGTCTGGAAGTGAAAAGATCAGAACTCCTCTCTCCCCTCTCACACTAGGCCAGGACCCCTGGGCAACTTCTCTGGCAGAGAAGTACTACGATTTTCATATCCTGGGTCAGATGTGTGAACAGACAACCAGGCCCAATTCCAGCGCTTTGTGACCCGGTTCACTGACCAGAATTTTTCAGACTTCCCCTGCTCTTGGTATCTGAAAATGGGAAAGCTGGGTAAGTTGTTATCTCAGCGCATTTCTCAGTATGGAGAGTTGACATGTTTTTTTTTTTTTTTTTTTTGGCAAGCCCATGAGAAGGCTCATGCAACACTGCTAGATTCGGCAAATATGGAAACTCCTTACTTTGCAAAGAAAAAAAAAATCCTTATTGGCTTGAGACAAAAAGAAAACAAAGCAAACAATCAAACAAAGAAAGCTGCTAGCTGCTCTTGCAGAGGACCCAGGTTAAGTTCTCAGCACCCACAGAGTGACTTACAATCAATGATAGCTCTATTTCCATGAAATGAGACACCTGCTTCTGGTTTCTTATGAGTACCATACACACACACACTAAACATATACACAAGTAGGTAAATAGACACACAGATTAAAAATAAACATGTCTTTAAAAAAGACAGAAAGTATTTCTCAAGAAGTACAGTAACTTAATTAAACCTATGAATAAACAAGTTTCCGAAATCTATTTCAACTCCTAGATGACTAATTATACACCTCCTGTGTAGAGGCAAATCATCCACTGTTCAAATTCTGTGAGGGGAAGTTGAGAGTCTTAGCAGCAAAAAATGCTAATGCAACTGAAGCCCAAAGTCGAGAGTAGGGTAGCAGGTTGCCTGGGGGCAGACATTGCTTCTAGATTGATCTGGGGTCTTTATTCAAGGGACGGAGACCATGAGACTGCAGTTCAAGAAAGGAAACCAACGATTGTTTTTCTCTGTTGAGGAAGGGTGTAGTTTAAGTGTAATGTAGCCTAGGCTAGACTTGAACTCACTATAGAAACCAAGATGTTCAAAGTGGGCCCTGAACTTCTGATTCTTCTACTTGCCCTTCTTCTTGCTGGAAGTGCAGGCACGTGCCGCCACATTAAGCTTATAAACCGGAGAGTTTAAATGTATATCTTCCTCAGAGTAACACCTTACAGCTTGATAGTTCTATCTTATCCTTCTTTATGCTTGGTCATTTTTGAAAACTTACATGGCCCACTGATTATCCATCTCTAATTCAATTATTCACTCACTCAGTTCTATCATTTTTCCAGCTCTATCCAAATGTGCAATTAAAATGTCATATGTGTTTACTTTGATCACTGTTCTCATGTCAGATTCTATTCTTCTTAGCAGAAATAGGCTATACCACAATCAAACATCTTCATTTTTTATATATCTTGTTTACTTTATATATTAAAACTTTCAAAGATAGAAGTTTTGAACATTTTAACACACCAACACTTGCAGATATGTACCAAAATGTTCATAAATGGAATCATAAAATAGAATATAACTTTGTGATTCATACTTAGTGCCTAAAATACATTTAGCATAGTTTAGACATTGATTTTTAAGAAAGAAAGAAAAACATTATTTGCATTTCTATATGTCAGAAAGCATTTTGCACCTTTTCAAATGAAATTTTTGAATAGATATTATTTTGAAATATTAGCAAAATGCCTAGTGTAGATCCAAGAACACAAAGAAAAGATGTAAAATGATTTTGCAAAGACTTCTTGTATTTTAAATGTCGCCAGTGCAAATTACTCGACTCTGTTCAATGGATTGTTCTGTTTTGCTAAGTGTTCTGTTTTGCTAATAGAAAAAAATATGTGACACTATTTAGTTACAAAAGGTTGAGACTTTAAAGGGGCATAGTCATAGCTTTCTCAAAAGTCATCTTTAGGATAAAAATACCCCTATGCATTTGAAAGTCACAGTGCTTAGCACCTTCCAAAAATAAGTCCCATTTTATTCCCTATTTGATGAAAAAGAAGATATTATCTGAATATATCACAGATCATATAAAATGTTTGTTTTCAGTCCTCAAATGTCTTGTAGTTAGATTGGTAATGTAATCATATTTTGTTTTAGAAGCATACCAGGTGACACCTTGGTGACTAGTCCTATGGATAAGGTAGGGATAGTGAAAGGACTAGACACTGATGACTGGTCTCAATAACAAGGGAAGGAATTAAGGGAGGATGGACTAAGTATAGAAGTGAGATGAGAGAGGGAATGAGAGTCAAGACCTATTTCCTAGATGCAATGACAGGATGTAGCAGTTAACTGATTAGTTTTAATGTATCAGGCAATGATGCATTTCTAAATTGCTAATGGAAGAATTTAAATCTCTCACATCTTGCTCTACTGATGTAGACTGTAGCTAGACTCTCTCTCATTTCTTAGCTCATCTTTTCAATGATATTTCTTAGAGTAATGATTCTGGCTTAATCTGTTTAACACATCTTAAATTCATCGTCTCCTACATTGCTTATGCTGGCTATGATTATTCGTCACATGAATTTGATTCTACCTTTGGAAAACAATGTTCTGCTGAAGAAGGAGTGGTTACAATTCACTTACCATTGGCTCCATATGTGTTCGTATTTATAAGAAGTTGAGACCATACTCTCCAGCTTAAGCAAGAGAATTAGTTTGTAGAGAGTAGATTACAAATATAGAAAGAATGTGTTAAAAGGCTAAGTACAGAATCTAAATTTATCAGAACCAAGTAATCCAAAATGTTATGTGGAAGATTTTATATCACATTAGCAATAGAAATATATATTCATATACAATGGCAACTCACTGTCAATCCAGACTATTATACCCAGAAAAGCTATTGATTAAAATTAAAGGGAAAATAAAATCATCCCACAAAGCAAACAGATTAAAGGAATCCATAACTGCTAAGACAGCTCTTTGAAAGACATGATAAAGATAGATACATCAATTTAAATAGAAGAAAAATCAATACATTTAAGATCAAAAGCATCAACAGGACAGGAGCAAGGTAAATAATCAAAGATAGCTGGAAAATACCACAGAATGAACAAGGTGAAATTTCAAGGAAGACACATTAACAATATTCAACAGGAAAGAAACGATTGCAAATTGAAAATATTGGTTATTGAAAATAAGTAGAATACTGAGGTATATAGCTTACCAGGACATATGAGTTCAAGTTCCCTCAAGTTTGGGTTATGCTAAAAACTCAGGAGATCCAGGAAAATCGCACAAAATCATGAGTAGTGAAGTCTAACTTTATTTCCTAGCAATGTGCTTATTTTCTAACAAAATTTTAACTGGGTACTTAGATCTCAAACTTGAGCACTAACATTGGCCAGGTAGTTTTCACACCAAGCTTCCTTGTGGCATGGGATTCCTTCACACACAGTCCATGGAGGCTGTCCTTCAGTTCACACCAGCTCCTGTGTTGGGCACATGAGAACAAGAATAGTGGACTGAGCTTCAGTTTTGCAAACCTTTCAGAACATGTTCATTTTTTTTGCCATTTACCTGTTAACATCTGAGATCTGTTTCCTTTATTGCTCTCATATATTGACAAGAAAAATGATATGTTTTAGTACTTTAGGTATTGGGGAGGAGATGACATTCTGTGAGTGATAATGGAGGCCAAAACATCAGGATGGAGGCCATTGTAGTTGATGCCATGGAAAACTCAATCACCATGATGGGGCCTTCTGTAGATATGATGGGCGCAAGTGAACAGCTATTTTTCATGGGAAGTATATTAATTATTGTCTTTATTGCTGTAGTCGAACACCTTTAAGCGGTAACTTAAGGAAGAAAGAGATCCTTCTGGCCAAAGTTTGTGGATACAGTGCATCACAGTGGAGAAGGCATGGAGCCAGACTCTTCAAGGCCCTGATCAGTTACAATCCAGCAATAAGCAAGGACTCGTGTTTAACTCACCTTTATTTTTAAATGTGTCTTAGTATACCAGGCCAGGGGAAATGTGCATATGAGTATATTTAAGTGAGTCGTTATGTCTCAATCTACAAACTCCCCCACAGACATTTACGGAGATTCTGTCAAGATTCTGTCAAGTTGACAATCCATATCCACCATCAGAGAACGATCACACTCAGCCTACAGTAACTAGGCAGTATCCTCATTTTTTAAAAACTTTTGCATTTGATGATCTAAATTAATGTGAAATGAGACTGCAAAGCCTTTGACAATAAATAAAATCGAGGAAAATCTAAGACATGAAAGTGCCAAAGCGTCATATGACTGTTGCAGATCACCTGTATTTTGCTATAATGTAAATAAATGAGACGTTTTCTGAGGAAGTCTGGGGTAATTATATCTCACACAGTCCCTTTTTTTTTCTTATCTTTTGCAACAACTGCTAGAAACGGTGTTCCAGTCCTTCCTAGATTACATGCAAGAACTGTTAGTCAGGTCAGTGATTTGGTGGAATAAATTTTACTGAAGGCAATTTTCTCTGCTTGTCGCATGTCTTTTGTTAGCAATATTATGCTACAGTTGTTTAATGGTGGTTATTAGAGACGGTGTTGTGTCTTCTGCTGGGTTTCTAGAAAATTGGTACCCAGAGTCTTTGGGAAATTATTTTCTGCTATAATGTTGTTCTAATCCCAACTGTGGGGATTTCACACTAAGGTATCCAAAAGTGTGTTTGCCGCTATGGCATTCTGGTGCATGCAAATACTATGTCTAATCTCTGCCAGGAAGTTTGCCATCATTTTTCAGATTAACCTTTGACCTTACTTTTATGTGTGAAATAAACACAGAGGAAACTAAACCACTTCTTAGACTCAATTCAATATTTTGATGGACAAATGTTTATCCTTTATTTTAAGCAAGACATTATTTAAAAAATGAAAACCTGCTAGGCATGAGAAACCCTGCCTTATTCACAAGAGATACTGTTCAGTAGAATTAATTTCTTTAAACATATATTCATCTTGGTCCGGTGAAATAATTTCTGAAGATACATATTATTTCCATGCACACAACAATAACCTGATCCAATCTCCCAAACCCCTAGTAGGAGAGAAATCTTTTCCAATTTTTGTCCTTGATTTTCACACACACACACACACACACACACACACACACACACACAATTAGTTAATTTTTCAAATGGGAAAGTTAATCGTGAATACCTGAAGTAAAACCTGCTTTATTTTTTGATATTATATGACTTACTGTTCCTAAATATAATTGTGATAGTATATTTGTATGAAATATGATGACGTATTTATGTCCATTCTTACAAAAATACAAGATTTTGAAATTAGTAATGTGTTGAATTGTATAAAGAGTTGGAAAGTATCCCTTTGTCTATTCTACACTAAGTACATTGAATATGACTTTTCTTCTTTAAATATTGTTGGACATGGTCTGAGCCTATATCCTATCAAGGTGCTTTGGCTTCACTGTTGCAACTAGAGTTTTCTCTAGTACAGATAGGGAATAGTGCACTGTGTGATCATTCCAGGTCAGGATTCACGTTCAGCATGCTCAGAAATAGTAGACTAACATATGATACAAAACTTAAAAACAGTATAGAGTATAAGAAGGGAGAGGATTGAGTGAAAAACTTGTCTATATAGATTATCATGGCATTTAAAATACACAAGAATATTGTTTAATTTTTCCATTCTATGTAAACTGGGCAAGATATTTGAGGCAGAATACTTGTCAAATGTATTTCACTAACCTTTTCCCCTTTACCAGCTCGTTTACATGACCATTCACCCAAGTGGCTAAATTTTCACTTGTTCAAACAATCTCTCTCTCTCTCTCTCTCTCTCTCTCTCTCTCTTTTACACACACACACACACACACACACACACACACACACACACACACACACATACACACACACTAAAACAACACTATTACTTCAGAGTATATCAAAAGACAAACCAATGGAAGCAAAAAATTCCAAGGGAAGGCACAAGAAGCTGAGAGTTACTTCTTTCCATATTCAGGAATCCCATAAAATGCTAAACTAGAAGCCATAATTCAAGTGCAAAGGACCTGTATTGACCAGTGCTGGTCCCTGCTTACTGCCACAGAATCTGTGCTTTCATATGCAATTTGATAATGTTAATTTAGTGGGTCTTGTTTTTGAGTGTCTTCAGTTCCCTCTGGCTCTTACACTGTTTCTGGTCCTCCTTTGTGGTGCTCTCTGAGCTTTGCAGGGACTGATTTGATTGAGGCATCCCACTTAGGGCTGAGTGTTCCATGGTCTCTCACTCTCTGTATCTGTACACTGTTGTATTATTATTTTTTTAATACTCATGCTTAGTTTGAAAGATTGTTTACAACAATGTCTTCTACTTATCTCTTTAATGAATTATTTTTCTAAACATTTTTACTTGTCATTTAAAAATGTTGAACTGTTACTTCCAGTTTTTGTTCTTTCAGGCTAATCAACTTCTATTTAATCAATATATATTGGCGATGGTTATTCTCAATTATATTTGTTAATAAAAATCGTACCTTCTATGAAACTAACTACAGTATTAGCTTAGAACCCCAAGACCATTCTCAGCATAAAGGAGATTTGTTTCCCCTGGAGGGAGATAGGGCAGTTAATAAGATACAAAGACATACAAAGTCAAAGGATGAGGAAGAAGGGGAAGAGAACAAGAGTGGGTGGGAAGAGGTATTTATGTGGTCATGGTGGGATGCTTGAGAGTGAGGCTGCCTCTGGATAGAGAACATACAGGCATGGCCCATAGAAAAATAGCAGTTTATAAAAGTAAAAGAAGAAATTCCATGCTAGGATGTGGTGTCTAATTTTAATTGGACATTTTAAGTTAAATCGCCAAAAGGATGTTATAATATTAAGATTCCATTAGGATAGCCGAAAGTGGGCTTTTGGTTGTTGAACTTCAATACTTTGATAGCTGTTATGGTAGTCACTTTCAGAAGGAGGAATGGCCAAATAATGGAAGAGACCTTGGGAGCTAGCTTTATAAATGACATGTAGAGGTTTTTAGCAGAACAGAAGGAACTGGGGATAAGGGAAAGGCCTGCTAAAGCCATGCTTGCCTTGCTTGAGTTGTTACGAGTCTCTTTGGTGTGTTTTCTTCATATTTTAATTGATCACTTCACATTTATTTCTTTTAACCTTGTGTTTTAAAATTAGATGCTTATTAGAATGATGTGCATATGTCTACATTGCATCTTGTATTTTGCCTTTTTTATACAAAGTTTGACTCTACAACTTAGGGTGGCCTGAAATTCACTATGTAGCCCAGACAACTCTACAACTCAAGTTAATTTTCTTGCCTCAGACTCCTGAGTATTGGGATTACAGGTACAATATTGTACATTCTTTTAAATTCAGAAGCAAGTGTTATATATAAAATTTGCAGTCTGTAGATATCTTCCTCTAGAGACATTCTTCTTTCTTTTTTATATAGTGTAAGAACTGCTCTTTTTAAGAAATACAGGACATATTGCAAGCACTATAAAATGTATATCATCTCGTTTGTTAATAATTCTTATTCTTATGAATATCCATCTTTATTTGATTGATAACATGACAAATCTTTGTTTTTTTAGTCATAAAAGACTAGAGAATGTTCAATTAACCTTTTCTGATATATTGATGCTAATTTTTATTTTCAGACACTTGGAACTTCAACTCTGATAAATACATGTAAATATGCCAGTGGCAATATTAGATTAATATTAAACAAAGGCTTCCTCTTTATAGTGAGAAACTGTCTTTGAAGCTTTGAAAAACTTTAATCCACTTTATTCTTAATGAAGCCCTGTGGCATTTTATGCATGGACCTTGGTTATAGTTGTGAAATACGTACTGAACCGTTTAAATTCCCCATGATTCAATGCTGTTATCTTGGGTGCACATCATAACCAAAGATATGCTAGGTATTTATTTCACATGACACTATGTCCGTTTGAGACACACTAGTTCTTAGGCAGTATGGAAGATTTTCCTTCAGTGAAGGAACTATTCTTCTGTTTTTTATAGACACCATCAATTGATGGTGGAGGAACACACCTTTGGTCCCAGTGCTTGGCAGGCAGAGAGGCAGGTGACCACCTCCCCTCACATTTGGATATACACCCTTTTCCTCTCTCCATAGAAAACAAAAGGCACCTAAGCAAAAATAATAAAATAAACTTTTATAAAATTAATAAACAACAAAACTAAAAAATGAATTATCACACACACACACACGCACATATACATAACACAGAGAAACTGAAAGAAAAAGCACAAAAATATAAATAAATAGAGACACACATACACTCATTCACTGAAATCCCATCAATGAAATAACACTCAGACTCAATGAGACAAAGAGCCTCCATGTACCACTGAGCTGGTTTTGAGTTGCTCTATGCCTTCGATTATTTTTTCTATTTAAATGCAATTTGCATATTATGAAGATTGTCTCTGCTTTATGCGTAGTGCCCAGAGATTTCCCTAAAACATTTTTTAAACATTCCTGAGGGGCAAATATCTTTACCTAGACCTTGGGAAGCAGTCTACCCAAAAATCTGAAAACACATTTTTATCCTCATAAGTTTAAACATATTTGCTCAATGCATGTAGCTCTTAGGTTTATATTCACAACACATATCCCTCTTCTAAATATAGGCTGCTATACGAGTCTCTCCTATTAAACTCTGATGTAAATGTTGAGAATGCCTCAAATGTTTGAAGCCAAAGTTGTCTTCTTGGGTATCATCCTTCCGATTCTTTTCCAGATCACTATGATTGATGACAACATTCCACATGGGAGTTTAAATCCTAGGAATGATTACTTTCCTCTATTTTTATTCAATCCTCACTCTATGCTTATTTTAAGTGACTGAGGACTCAAATAAGTCACTTTGCAGTGCCCAGTGTGTTTAGTACCAGTCACATGCCAATAAAGTAATCCATTTCTCCTTCAAATCATTCTAATATACAGATTTTCTCTCACAAAATTGTGTCTAATTGTGTCACTTAAAACTGTTACGTGAATTCTTTTATTTTCAGTGTGCTCCGCATCATAAATGACCCATTTAACACCTCTTTTTTTTGGCTTCTTTTTATTAGTTATTTGATAGTCAATATAATATATTTTAATCACATTCACGTAAGAGTTGGGAAGGGCCAACTCCTCTCAGAACCAGCCCCATTTCTCTACATATACAACTTTGCATCAATAAAAATATGACATCATTACAAGTCTTATTAATGCTATCACCTTTCAGCACAACAATAGCGTTCAGTACTATGAATTTAACCAGTAGGAATGAAACATCTAGATAATGTCAGCTTTGCTTCTTTATGTTTCTGTGATAATATGTGAGGTGTCTTCATCCATAAGACCTTACTATCAAGTTTTGGAATAAATATCATTGCTGTAGCTTATAATAGTTAAGTTTGTGGGACCTCACTGGCCAACTCCAAAAAAAGTAATTCATTGTTGGTACTGAGGTTTTTTGTTGCTGTTGTTTTGTATTCTGTGATGTCTGATGGAGGTATTTTCCATTCTGATACATTTTGCTCATGTGTGTACGCACATTGACCTACATAGCATTTGCAACTCTAGATTTCCTTATGGCTCTTTTGAAAGTCTTCTGGAACAACCCTCCATATTTTTACCTCTATCTTGTCCTTATGGCCCAAATATACTTACCTACTTTTATTCCATTATTTTCCTTTCCCTCAATGTTCAATATTTTATCCAAAGAACCAAATATTTAGAAAGCTATAGTCTGTCTTACTTTTTCACTCTCATTTATTTGAATCAAGAAGATTCAGTTCTTATAATCTAATTTCTGATCTGTCTTTGAGACACAAGAATGTTCTCTAGTTTTTAAATAATTGGCTTTTTGCTTGTTTATGTGCTATGTGTATTTGTTTTATGTGGTATGTGCTCATGGGCATCAACTTATACATACATGTGCATGCACTTAGTGAACAAAGATATCAATTGTCAATCACCCTCAACTATGTGTGTTTTAGACAATATGGATTTCCCAATGGACCTGGATCTTACTGGTTCAGTGGGGTCTGACCAGTGAGCTTCAAAGATTCATAGGCTACTATTTAGACAATAAAATTATATAGTGAGAGACAATTTCTTTTTTTAAAAATTATTTCTTACCGCTTTATTTTAAAAAAGAGGGATACATTTAAAGATTTTTAAAGGCATTTTGGCATAAGAGTATATGCATAATTTTGTCAGTACTTAATTCTTTTAGAGGTTTGATAGCATGCATTGAAATCCCACTAGTTACCATAAGCATGAAGTACATGTAGAACAGAACATAACATGGAGACAGATTTCTTGTTGGGTATAAATTAATCATAATAACCTGTGAATACCAAAAATTGCCACAAGGCTATTATCTTAGCTCTTGGATTATTAATGATTTGAGATCCAGGTCTACCACACTCTGAGAGGGTGCTATACATTTTTTTCCCTAAGAGGAATTGAGGCTTTTTTTTTTTTTTTTTTGGCTTTTATTTTTCTTGAGCTTCATAGTCTGAGAGTTGTTTCTGGGGTGCTCAGAGCTGTCTGGGGTTAGTATTCAATTATCAGTGACTGCATATTATGTCTGTTCTTTTGTGACTGGGTTACCTCACTCAAGATGATATTGTCTAGATGCATCCATTTTCGTAGGAATTTCAAAAAGTCATTGTTTCTGATACCTGAGTAGTACTCCATTGTGTAAATATACCACAATTTTTGTATCCATTTATCTACTGAAGGACATCTCTACAGCTTCTGGCTATTATAAATAGGGCTGCTAAGAACATTGTGGGACATGTGTCTTTGTTGTATGTTGGAGCTTCTCTGGGTTATATGCCCAGAAGTGGAATAACTGGGTCTTCAGGTAGTACTATGTCCAATGTTCTGAGGAACAGCCAGACTGATTTCCAGAGTGGTTGTACTAGTTTACAACCCCACCAACAGTGGAGAACTGTTTCTCTTTCTCTGCATCTTTGCCAGTATCTGCTGTCATCTGAATTTTATCTTGGCTAATCTGGTGGGAGGTGGAATCTCAGTGTTTTTTGATTTGCATTTCTCTGATGACTAAGGGTGTCTAGCACTTCCTTAGATGCTTCTCAGCCGTTCGATATTCCCCAATTGAGAACTTTTTATTTAGTTCTGTACCCCAATTTTAAATAGGATTGTTTGATTTTCTGGTGTCTAACTTCTTGAGTTCTTTGTATACCTTGGATATTAGGCCTCTAACAGATGTAGGGTTGGTAAACATTGCTTCCCAATCTGTTGACTGCAGTTTTGTTTTCTTATAGAAACTTTGCAATCTCATTAAGTCCTATTTGTCGATCCATTGGTGTTCTGTTCAGGAAATTTTCCCCTGTACCTATGTGTTCTAAGAATTTCTCTAATTTTGCTTCTAATAATTTCAGTGTACCTGGTTTAATGTGGAGATCTTTGATCCACTTGCAATTGAGCTTTGTACAAGAAGATAAGAAAAGGTCTATTTTCATTCTTCTGCATGCTGAGTGCCAGGTGAACCAACACCATTTGTTGAAAAGGCTGTCATTTTTCCGTTGAATATTTATAGCTTCTTTGTCAAATATCAACTGACCATATATGTGAGGGTTCATTTCTGGATCTTCTATTCTATTTCATAGATCCATGAGCCTATCTCTGTACCAGTACCATGCAGTTTTTTAACACAATTGCCTTGTAATATAGCTTGAGGTCAGGGATGGTGATTCCCACAGATGTTTTCTTGTTTTAAGGATGGATTATAGTATTCTAGGGTTTTTTTGCTATTGAAGATGAAATTGCACATTCCTCTTTCCAACTCTATGAAAAATTGGGTTGGAATTTTGATGGGTATTGGATTGAATTTGTATATTAAACCATTCCTGCATCTCAGGGATTAAGCCTACTTGATCATGATGAATGATCCTTTTGATGTGTTCTTCAATTTGGTTGGCAAAATTTTGTTGAGAATTTTTGCATCAATGTTCATAAGTGAGATTGGTCTGAAGTTCTCTTTCCTTGTAGGGTCTTTGTGTAGTTTAAGAATGAGGGTTATTGTAGCCTCAAAAAATAAGTTAGGTAGTGTTCCATCTGACACTATTTTCTGGAATAGTTTGGAGAGCATTGGTATTAGGTCGTCAATACATGTCTGATAGAATTCTGCACTGAACACATCTGGACCTGGGCTTTTTTTGGTTGGGAGGCTTTTGATGACTGCTTCAATTTCTTTTGGTGTTATGGGATTATTTACATGGTTTACCTGGTCCTGGTTTAACTTTAGTAGCTGGTATCTGTCAAGGAATCCATCCATTTCCTCCAGATTTTCCAGATTTGTTGAGTATAGCCTTTTGTAGTAGAATCTGATGATTTCTTGAATTTCCTCAGTTTCAGTTGTTATGTCTCCACTTTCATTTCTGATTTTATTAATTTGAATATTCTATCTCTCTCTCTTTGCCCTTTAGTTAGTCTGGCTAAAAGTTTATCAATCTTGTTATTTTTCTCAAAGAACCAGCTCTTGTTTTTATCGATTCTTTGAATGGTTCTTTTAGTTTCTATTTGGCCAATTTTTGCTATGATTTGAGTATTTCTTACTGTCTACTCCTCTTTGGTGTATCTGCTTCCTTTTGTTCTAGAGCTTTAAACTGTGCTGTCAGGTTGCTAGTGTATGCTCTCTCCAGTTTCTTTTTGGAAGCACTCAGAGCTATGAGTTTTCCTCTCAGTGATGCTTTCCTTGTATCCCATAGGTTTGGGTATGTTGTGTTTTTGTTTTCATTGAATTCTAGAAAATCCTTACTTTCTTCCTTTATTTTTTCTTTGGCCATGCTATCATTTAGTAGAGTATTGTTTTGTTTCCACGTGTATGTGGGATTTTTGTTTTCTTTGTTGTTATTAAAGACCAGCCTTAGACTATGGTGATCTGATAAGATGCATGGGAGTATTTCAATCTTCTTATATCTATTGAAGCTTGTTTTGTGAATGATTATATGGTCAATTTTGGAGAAGGTGCCATGAGGTGCTGAGAAGAAGAATGGATATATATTAATGACAATTGGTTCATAACCTCTGCTAGTTTTACTGTTTCCTTGTTCTCTTTATGTTTCCATAATCTGTCCATTGGTGAGAGAAGGGTCTGATGTCTCCCACTATTATTATGTGGGGTGCAATGTATTTTGTGAGTTTTAGTAGGGTTTTTTTTATAAATATGGGTGCTCTTGTATTTTGAGCATATATGTTAAGGATTGAGAGTTCTTCCTACAAAATTTTACCTGTAATGAATAAAAAGTGTCCTTCCTTATCTTTTTTGATAACTTTTTGTTGAAAATCTACTTTATTCGATATGAGAATGGTTACTCTATCTTGTTTCTTGGGGTCATTTGCTTAGAAGGTTTTTTTCCCAACCTTTTATTCTGAGATAGTGTCTGTCCTTATCTCTGAGATGAGTTTCCTGTATGCAGCACAATGCTGGATTCTGTTTATGTATTCAATCTGATCACCTATGTCTCTTTATTGGTGAATTGAGTCCATTTATGTTAATAGATATTAAGGGCTAGTGGTTGCTGTTTGATATTTCTTGCTCTCTACTCCTCTTGAGTGTATCTGTTTCCTTTTGTTCTAGAGCTTTCAACTGTACTGTCAAGTTGCTAGTGTATGCTCTCTCCAGTTTCTTTTTGGAAGTACTATGAGCTATGAATTTTCCTCTCAGTGCCGCTTTTATTGCATCCCATAGGTTTGGGTATGTCATGTTTTCATTTTCATTAAATTCAAGAAAATCCTTAATTTCTTTTTTTTTAATTTCTTCTTTGACCATGCCATCATTTATTAGAGCATTGTTTAGTTTCCATGTGTATATGTGCTTTTTGTTGTCTTTGTTGATATTAAAGACCAGCCTCAGACAATGGTGATCTAATATGATGCATGGGAGTATTTCAATCGTCTTATATCTATTGAAGCTTGTTTTGTGACCAATTATAAGGTCATTTTTGGAGAAGGTGCCAGGAGGTGCTGAAAAGAAGGTATATTCTTTTGTTTTAGGATGAAATGTTCTACAGATGTCTATTAACTCCAATTTGTTCATAACCTCTGCTAGTTTCATGGCATCCTTGTAAAGTTTCTGTTTCCATGATCTGTCCATTGATGAGAGTGAGGTGTTGAGGTCTCTCACTACTATTATGTGGGGTGCAATTCATTTTTTTGAGCATTAGTGGGTTTTTTTTTATGAGTATGGGTGCTTTCGTATTTGGAGCATATCTGCTAAAGATTGAGAATTTCTCCTGACAAATTTTCCCTGTAATGAGTAAAAAGTGTCCTTCCTTATCTTCTTTGATAACTTTTGGTTGAAAATCTACTTTATTAGCTATTAGAATTGCCATTGCAGCTTGCTTCTGGGGTCATTTGCTTGGAAGGTTTTTTCCTAAACTTTTACTCTGAGATAGTGTCTGTCCTTATCTCTGAGATGAGTTTCCTGTATGCAGCAAAATGCTGGATTTTGTTTATGTATCCAATCTGATCACCTATGTCTCTTTATTGGGGAATTGAGTCCATTTATGTTAACAGATATTAAGGACTAGTGGTTGTTGTTTCTTGCTATTTTTGCTTTTATAGGTAGATTTGTGCCTGTGTGTCTTTCTTCTTTTGGTTTTCTTGCTTAGGTATTTTCTTGTTTTTTCTAGGATGTAGTTTCCATCCTTGTATTGGGTTTTCCACCTATAATGCATTGTAGTACTGGGATTGTCATCACATATTGTGTAAATTTAGTTTTGTCCTGGAATATCCTGGTCTCTCCATCTATGGTGATTGAGAGTTTTGCTGCGTATAGCAGCCTGGGCTGACTCTTGTATTCTCTTAGGGTCTGTATGATATCTGTCCAGGTTCTTCTAGCTTTCATAGTCTCTGTTGAGAAGTTGGGTGTGTTTCTGATTGCTCTGCCTTTATATGTTACATGACCCTTTCCCCTTACTGCTTTTGGTATTCTTTCTTTGTTTAGAACACTTGGCATGTTGACTATTATGTGTCGGGAAGAATTTCTTTTCTGATCCACTCTATTTGGAGTTCTATAGGCTTGTTCTATGCTCATGGTCATCTCATTCTTAAGGATCAGGAAGTTTTCTTCTATCATTTTGTTGAAGATATTTACTGTGCCTCTTAGTTGATATTCTTCACCTTCTTCTATTCCTATTATCCTTAGGTTTGGTCTTCTCATTGTGTCCTGGATCTCCTGGAAATTTTGGGTTAGGAGCTTTTTGGCTTTTGTGTCCTCTCTGACTGTTTTTTTTTTTTATGTTTTCCAAGTTGTCTTCATCCCCTTAGATTCTTCCTTTCATCTCTTATAGTCAGTTGGAGATGCTTGCATCTGTGTCTCCGGATTTTTTTTTTTTTTTAGGTGTTCTACCTCCAGGGTTGTCTTTATTGTTTCTATTTTGATTTTTAATTTCTTCTTAAAATTATTCATCTGTTTGGTTTTATTTTCCTCTATTTCTTTGTTATCTTTGAGTGTTTTTCATGTTTCCTTTTTAAAAGCTTTTCTTTCTTTATGGTTTTCTTCCTGTTCTTGTTTAAGTGAATTAGTCACACTCTTCTCAAACATTTCCATCATCATCTTGAGGTCTGATTTCTGGTCTGAATATTCTTTTTCTGGAGTATTTGGCATTATGCTTCTTGCTGTGATGGGAGATTTGAGTTTTGATGTTGCCAGGTTGTCTTGGTTTCCATTGAGTTAGTTATTTAGCTTTCCTCTTGCCATCTTGTTGTCTTCGATTATATGTGGTCTTGTTCTCAGTGATTGGTTTTCTGTCTCTCCCGTATACCTGGCTTGTGTCCCTGGATCCCCGCTGTTTTGAGTAGCAAATGGCTTGAGCATTTGGTTTGCATGCAAGGGCCTTCTGGGTGGACACCGAGTCCCTATGGCAGAGTTTCTGCTCCACTGGACCAACCGGAGGGCTGCACTTATTGCAAACTAGGCCTAGTCCTTTCTGCACCCCGGATACTCACAGAGCAGTCTCGCCAGACCTGTGTCCCTGGATCTCAGGTGTTCCCTGTGACAAATGTCCTGAGTGTTTTTTCCACATGCGAAGGCTATCCAAGGACAATTTTTTATGTAGGCATTAGAAATCTGAACTGAGGTCCAAACACAAACCAAGCATTTTACTGACTGAGATTTCTCTCTAGGCCTTTCATTATTATTTAATGAAGTTAAGCTTATTTAACTAATACAATATCCTCTTGCATACACTGTAATACAAAATGTGAATTTTGCTAAATGTATAGTACCATTTTAAAAGCTTTGCTTTTCTCTGTATTATCTTTAAACCAATTATTAATTTTAAAGCCTTCTCCAAATTTACAGCCATTTTTCTTATAGCACAACTAATACTTAATGAATATGTAAATCATATCCATTAATTGCTCATATTTACATTTTATTCATTATTGATATCATAATTGTGTGGCTAGCAACAATGACATATTTATTATACATTAAATTAATGAGTCTGCAAAATAAGTATAGTGGTTAAAATATCCTTGGCTCATGGAAGTTGTACTATCAGAAATTGTGGCCTTACTGGACAAAGTTTGTCACTATGTTAACAGGCTTTGAGACCTCCTGGACTCAAACTCCACCCAGTACAGAAGAGAGTGATCTCCTGGCTACCTGCAGAGAAAAGTCTTCCTTTTGTCTGCCTTCGGGTTAAAATATAGAACTCTTGGCTTCTCCAGCACCAAGTCTGCCTGCAGAATGCCATGCTTCTCATCATGATGATAGTGGATGGAACCTCTGACACAGTAAGCCAGCCCCAACTAAATATTTGCCTTTGTAAGAGTTGCCTTGGTCATAGTGTCTCTTCACAGCAATGAAAAACCCTAACTAGGACACTAGATTATGTTATTTTTGCTTTTATATAATTTTATATAACTTTTGTTTTGTATTTTTTAAAAATGTCATGCAGGCATTAAATACATTATGATTACCATAAATACCCACCATAAAAACTCCCTTCCTACTCATATGATCTTTACCATTTGTCTTAGTTTTATCACACTAGTTACTTTCTGTTGTTTTGTTCTATGAAGAGTAGGGTAATGAGGGACTTGGCACAATCCACTGGAGAATGGTCAGTTTCTCTGACGACACAAAATCAAAGACAATTACTGAATTTGCTATTTTCCTCAAATCTATCAGTAGCTAATAGTTCAATATGAAGTGATAAGTGTCTGTAAGTCTTTTTAATCTATGATTTAATCTTGGCAGGTCATGATTATATAGGCTCACAGGACTTCAAGAAATCATGGCTATTGTGAAGCTATCATTTGAATTACTGGGCCAAGTCAGAAAAACTGTATTTCCTAGCTCCTTTCCTACTATATGGCTTTTAAATTTTTTCCCATGACTTCCGCAGTGTTCACTGAGCTGTAGATGTTGATAGTATAAATATCCTGTTTGCTGGTAAAAACTCAACTGTCACTTATTCTTACCTTGGTTTGTGTAATACATATATAATAGTTGGTTATGCACCATTTCACAGTAATGTTCATGATTTCTGCTTGACTCAGCTTTTGGAAGCATACTATTAGTTATATATTTCATGATTATTGTAATGCTAGTTTCTCTCACTTGGTTAGAATGCAGCATGCAGCGAAGATAGTGTTTCAGGTCTGTAACCCAAACATGTCTGGATTCTCAAGAAAGGGAATCACAAATTCAAGGCCTATTTGTATAACTGGCCTGTACTAAAAGACAAAAGTCAGAAAGGGTTGAAGATAAAACTAAATGGCATGAAGTTTGCCTATTACTATGTGTGAGGATCTGAGTTTGGTTGGCATTGTCTTTAAATGACAAATGAAAAAATAAAATTCAAGACTTAACAGAAGAGAATCTTATATTATTTAGCACTGTAATTGACATAACTATTATATTATCAGAAACAAACAGTATTTTCAATATTTTCTCAAGTAAATGAACTTTGTTTTTGCATCTAAAACTTGGGTATTATGTATTAGTGACTGCTAATGGTTTTAAACTTACCGTTAAAATATTAGCATAAAAATCAATGTGCTTATTGATAGCATGGCTATGTAGACTTTGTTTTAGTTGATCCTCCTTCCTACTCCTCTTCTTTCAGCTGGCCTCACCTAACCTCCACCTTTCTACACCCAGCACCATACTTGGTCTCATGGATGACTCTGTTTTGGTTTTGGTCTTTTTTAATGGGATATATTTTATTTACATTTCTAATGTCTTCCCCTTTCCTGGATTTCCCTCCCCCTGCTTCTATGAGGGTATTCACCCACTCACCTACCCCCTCTAACCTTCCCACCCTGACATTCCCCTACACTGAAGCATCAAGCCTTAGCAGGACTGAAGGTTTCTCCTCCCATTAATGCCCAACAAGGCCATCCTCTGCTACATATGCAGCTGGTGCCATGGGTTTGTCCATGTGTGCTCTTTGGATAGTGGTTTAATCCCTAGGAGCCCTGGTTGGTTGGTACTGTTGATCTTTTTGGGTCACAAATCCTTTTAACTCCTTCAGTTCTTTCTCTGACTTCTCCATTAATGATCTGTTCTCAGTTCTTTGGTTAGCTGAGAGCATCTTCCTTTGTTTTTGTTAGAATCTGGTAGAGCCTTTCAGGAGACAGTTATATCAGTCTCCTGTCAGCAGGCACTTCTGGGCATCAGCAATATTGTTTGAGTTTGTTGGCTGAATATGGGCTAGATCCCAAAGAGGGGCAGTCTCTGATGGCCTCTCCTTCAGTCTCTGCTCCAAGTTTTGTTTCCATGTTTACTTCTGAGTATATTTTTGTTTCCCCTTCTAGGAAAAACTAAAACATCTGCACTCTGGTCATCCTTCTTCTTGAGCTTCATGTGGTCTGTGAATTGTATCTTAGGTATTCTGAGCTTTTGGGCTAATATTCAGATATTAGTGAGTGCATACCATGGGTGTAGTTTTCTGATTTTGTTACCAAAGGAAGAAACCATGATATATTCATGATTTGACTGTGTGTCAGCCTGTAGTGCATGTTCTTTATTAGTCATTGACCATAAAGGGCCCATTCCATTGTGATTGTTTCCACCCCTGGGCTGATTGTCCTGGGTTATGTAAGAAAACTGGCTGAGAAAACAATGTGGAACAAGCCAGTAAAACATTATCCTTCTGCATCAGATCCTGCATCCTGGACCAGCCTGGCTTGAGCATTATTTCTGATGTCTTCCAATAATGAAGGATGATCTGGAAGTATAAACCAAACAAATTCTTTACTCCCAACTTACTTTGAGTCATGGTGATTTGCTCCAGCAATAGAAACCTTAACTAGACAGCTTTTAAAGAAAAAAGAAAGGGAAAAACATAAGAACATGCTGAAGCAGTGTGAAGAAAGGGCAAACCATTCATTATTTGTTACAGGTCTTTGTCTGTGGTCTGTTGATTTCTTCTTGCTTTATCTTTGGGGGTTTGGATGAATGAAAAACGTTAACGATTTCTTTAGAAATTTCCAGACTACTGCAGTGCAGTTTTTTACCTATTGCCTATATTAGTCTATATTTCTTTGTGGCCTATTTTAATGTTTCCTGTTCATTTTTGTGTCCGATCGTTTGGCACAACTTTTTGTTTCTATGATCAGTTGGGACAAGGTCTGCCAATATTATTTATCTTTTCAAAGAACCAGCTCTTGGATTCTTTAGTCTTTGTTTCTATTTCATTTGTTTCTACTTTGAGTTTTATTATTTCTTGGCATCCACTGGGTTTGCATTTCCTTTCCCACATTTTTTGTTGGTACATTATAACTTCACTTGATTTAATTTCCTGCTAGGATCTGTCAGGTGTGTTTCTTGCCTCCTTTCTTCAATGTACTATTATGAGGTGATGATTCTTAAATTCTCCACAGAACATTCATAATTGATAGCTCAATCCCACAGCATATATGAAAAAGAGGTCTCTCAGGTCTGGGTTCAGTCAGGGAAGATGCACCTAACCCTCAAGAGACTGAAAGCCCCAGGGAGTTTAGAGATCTGGCAGGTTTGGGAGGGATATTCTCATGGAGACAGAAGAAGGTGGATAGGAGGTATGGGATGTGAAACAGTAGAAAGGGAATAAAATCTTGAGTGTAAAAATAAATTTAAAAAAACAAAGTAAAATAAGAAAAAAAACAAATAGATTTTGCAGATTTTAATGCACTGCTATAAATTCATTAGATAATGCCTTAAATTGAAGCTAGATATACAATATGGTTATAGTGCTTTAGCAACTTCATACATGTCATGAAATAAAATATTGGCTTATCAAATGTCTTTTTCTCTGTCTCTTTTTAAGGCTCAATGCTATACTTTCACTGTGATGTTCCAGGACTGCTTATAGTCTATCCACATTGTGAGATCCTCTGTGTGCTTTCAGGGGTCCCTATTGCATTTATTTTTTATGACATCTGGACAGCCTATTACATTGAGGATCTCTCTTCTGTTTAGTACTAATGATTACATTCTGGGTTTTTTTATTGATTAAACATTTATATTATAGCATGCACAAAATGAATTTAAATGTATTTTTAAAAAGACAGTTTACAAGCCTGTGAAAATTCACCTTCCTCAGTTGATTTTGGGACGTCTATTCAGTGACTCCCTTTCTTCTTCATCCCTCCTTTTATCCAACCCCTTACTGCTCTCTCCCTGACCTTTATTCTCTTTGATTAGTTCTTAATATGTAGCCAAGGCTAGCTTCAAACTTGTAATTCTACTTTCACTTCTGGGATGCTAGGATATGTGTGCAGAGCCATTCCTACAGATTAGAATGCTTTTTAGCTAATGATTTTCTACATATTCACAGTTCACTGGAGATTTTCAATGATACCTGGTCCCTAGCTGACTAAATGTATTTGGAGAGTGGCCCATTAAGAAAGCTTATGAGATGTAATATTTTAATTTAGTATTAAGATTAGGTTGTTCTAATTGTGTTGTTTCCTTGTATTCATCAGACATGTATTATTTACATAAATAAGTGCAGTCTTTATGTCTTCAATGTTTATTTTTTCTGTTCAGATCATATAATCTTAACTCTAACAAAACTAAAATAACTCTGACGTCTAATTGGAAAGAACATAACTTCATCTCATTTTCTCAGTGTGCAGTAGATGGTTCACATGAAAAAATGGGCTTAGGGTTATGTAAGTGTAAGGCAGTTCCATTTTGCATTGATAAATCATCCAGGCAGAGCTCATTTATCAAAACTAATTTACTTAAATAAAAACTGCTTTGTGTGCTCATGTACTGGTTTGTTTATCCAGTCCTTAGTAAATAATTTATCAAACTCACATTTGTTTGAAATATTTTTAAAAGCCTATAGTAAAATGAAATAACAGTCCTATTTTGAGTAAATTATTATGGCAATTCACTGTCACATCCTTATTTTATCTCTAATGTTGTTAAGTCTATTTCAAATTAGATGGGGTAGCCAGAGTTGAATGAAACTTTGAAAAAGGTTTCTCAGATCCATGACTTTTTCTTTATACATTTCTTCTGCCATTTCTGCTGTTCCAACTCTTGTTTTACAAATGTTTTTTCCTGTCCCCGTCTGTCCTGCTATTCCAGGCCTCTCCACTGCTCTTGTATAGAAAACCCTACTGACTTCATTTTAGAATCTGACCCATGAGTTTTCACCGGAGTGTTTGTGACTAGACTCTAGAACACTGAGAATTCTGTGCCTTTTTCCCTTTAGGACACTCAAAGGACTTCCTAGTTTATGTGATTTAGGAATTACATACAATCAAAAGCTGAGCCTTGCGGCACACTCCTCGACCAGCGAGGAAACACCACCACCACCAGAGGATTCTTTTCAGATCATGCTTTATTGTGGTAGCCTCTTGGTTGAAGGGGAGAGCAGGAAGCGAGGGCCCCCAAACTACCCTAGCTGTCAGCTTATATAGGGAGAAGCGCATACGGGCTTGCCATGATTGTTGTCACCAGTCTGCTGACACCAGAGGCCTCGGGATTGACCAGAGATAGGTTATGTACTGCGCATGCGCAGGGTGCAGTGCCTTAGCTGACAAGAGCATTACTATATATGGAGCTGTTTACCTCAAACCTTGAGGAAGCCAGCGCCATCTTGTAATGGCGTCCTCATTCAGCTCCCCACAGAGACTGGCCCATAATGGACAGAAATAGAAACTTTTTTGCATTCAGACCTCTGGGCTCTTTGCATGGCTGTTTCTGTAGATGTTTTCCTATCCATTATATGGAGTAAAAAGTCTTAGCGACAGTGCCTAGAACACAGGTTAAAAGTTGGGCTCCTGATCATCTCCTGCACTGACATACTGCTCAGTTGAGCAGGTGGATTTGGACAAACAGGGAACCTTCTCATGTTTTCACTTTTACAGCTTAAAATCCACACCATGCATAATCTTTTAATATAACCTAAGAACTCCTCACACATTGTGAGCAAGGTGTCAGGTAAGTTTGGCTGATTTTGTTTTGCCCTTCAAAGACAGTGAAAGGGATGTTGCTTCATCCTGTTGCTGCCCTAAGAATGTTCCCAATCTTTCAACATAAGAACCATACATGAATGAGAGACCAAATTTCTGATTCCAGAAACCCATGTCTGTGTATACATTTCTTTATCTGATGACAGAACACAGCTCCCATAAGTAGTAATAAGAGAACAATTTGCTCTGCACTGTTAATTTTGGCTTCAGAACTCACTAACAGCCATGCTGAACCATTTTGGTTCTGCCTTGCCCACTTCTACCCCACTTCCCTCTTTCTCTTTCCTCCCTGGGATGAGACATATTGTGGCCTGACAGTTCCCTTGTCTTCACTGGCCCTGCCCAAACTCACTGAATACTTGCTTTTTATTTTTTCCTCAACTCGTCATGATTATACCTGTTTTGGTTTCTCCTTAAGGGGGAGCAATAGATGATCGTTAATCTAGAGTCTCATGAGGAATACACTGGAACTTCCTACCTGAAGATTAAACCTATCTCACTTATGAGCCACTTGTGTCTGGGACAGGATATTAATTAAGTTTCCCAACACAAAAATACATGGAGTCTGGAATGATTCAAGGTACCATGGTACATGGAATCTCCTATGTGTCTACAAAGTGGTGATCCAAACAAGCCAGCTTCTTGACATAATGGTTTCGTCAGCGTTAATGGTCCATCCCTTTCATTCATTTGTCAATCCCAGACCTAGGCATTGTAGAGAAAACAAAGTCTAACCTTCAACCTTTGGTAGTTGACATGTTGCTTTGCTCCTGACATCACTTTGCCCTGCGACGATGAACCCTGAATCATCAGCCATAGCTGATGTCCTGCTGTAAATAGACCAATTCCAAGATCTAGGACATATTCTTTTTACTTCTGTCATTTTAACACTCAATCTGTGTGACCTTCATAACCTAGTGAACAATATTCTTAGCTGTTCACAAATAGAGAAGCATATAGCCAGCTGTGACCAGAGGCCAGCCCCTCAAACAAGTCAGTTGTGTAGCTGCCAGGTCTTCTTCATTCCATTATGCTAGTTTTATTGAGCCTCCGGTATGATGTAAACTGAGTGCTGTGGTGGAGATTAATTAATGTGGAGTTTTAACATGCTTCCTGTATCAACTGACCTAGGACTGGAGCAATAGGAATCCTGGGAAGACAGCATCATACAGCTCATCTGTGAGAGGTAACTGCCAAAACAGACTTTGGCTTGCTTTGATTTTTAAATAGATTCTTGAGCATCTCCCTAAGAGATGATAATCTAATTGACACTGTTGAAATAAACTTTAATATTTATAACTATTATATCAGCTTTGTAGAGTTTTAAAAATATCCACCTTGCTTGCAAACAAGGTATCTGCTGTTTGGTACATAATAAACTGTTATGTTTTATTTTATCCATGTGTTTTTTAAACAATCCATGTAAATTTCTACAGAGTACTAAGTAAGGAGTTGCATAGATTTTTTTTCTTTCACTTTTGGCCTCCTCTCTCTCTCTCTCTCTCTCTCTCTCTCTCTCTCTCTCTCTCTCTCTCTCTCTCACACACACACACACACACACACCTTCTTTTTACACATTTTTATACCCCTAAGAAACTTATAGACTTGAGACATTCTTCAAGTCACTTTTTCTGAGCTCTCAAATAATGTCAGAATGTGGCCATAGTTAAAAGTAAAAGGCTGGGGCAAAGGAGAGTTGGATGATGTCATATCCCAATCAGGTGCAGTTTTGAGTTACATACGGTATTATTACATACATTATTCCCTGAAAAACAACTGGAAAACCCTACTTAAGAAGTTTGATAAAGCTAAGAACCACTCAGACAAGGGAACTAAAGGAGGGGCAGGAAAAATACCCTTAAACACTAAGGTTTCCCGGAATGATGCACTCTCAAATCTTCCTCTGACAGCTATTGTACATACTGTAAAAATGTTGACAAACCTCTCATTTACATGAATACTGGAGTGATTTCTCTCAGTGTTTACTGTGACACCCAGTGCACTGAAATATTTTTAATGTTTCGTTTGCTATTTAAGCCCTATTCATTGTATAAACTGTATTTTATAACATTGTAGTTTCCAAGTAAATCTAGATACAATTTGAATATCTATTAATTAGGCCGGTGGATTTTCTGTGTTTGTTTTTATGTTTTTATAATGTTTATCAATAGATTACTAATCATCTATTATTATCACGCCTATACAACATAAAATCCTTGTTTTACTATATGTAACCAATATCTTCCTGTTCTTAGTATTTTTTTATTTACTCATATAGTATCACAGACTGTTTGTTCTCTTGTGTCTCATTCTTTGGCAATTATTTTGAATTCTATTCATGAACGTAGATATTCTTCAACCGAATGCGGATAAAGAAAATGTGGTGCATTTATACAATGGACTATTATTCAGCTGTTAGGAAAAATGACAGGAAAGTTTCATCCGAAACAAGAAAAATTAATCCTGAGGTAACGCACACCCAGAAAGACAAATGTGTTATATATTCACTTAGAAGTTGGTATTTGCTGTTACGTAAAGGATAATCACACTAAAACCCACAGACCCAGAGACGCGAAGTGACACCGAGGGCTCTAGGGTTGACACAAGGGTCTCTGCAGGAAGGGAAATAGAATTGGTGGGTGGATGGGGGTCTGTAAGAATGGGGACAGTTGGGACTCGGTGAGAAAAGGAAGGACAAAGGGAGACAATGGTGGGAGGGACAACTTAGGTGGGCATTTAAGGAGCGATATGAAACTGGAGCCCTGGAAAGTCCCTGATATCTGAGAGTGACGGTATTGAGGACTCCTCATAAGAATGGAGGATTTGGAGCCTGAACCAGCCATCTTCTGTGACCCGGTTAGGCTCCAGTGCTAGCATGAGGATGCCAACCCAGTCACAGAACCCACAACCAGTCCTGCCTGCTACCAGCAATGGGGCAATGGTAGGTAGCTCAGAGCTTGTGGCTGTGGCCAACCAATGACTGGTCTAACTTGAGGTTCAAGCCACAAGAGGGAGCTAAAGCCATATACTGCCCGGGCAGCCAGAAACTGGATAGTTCAGAGACCTAGGTAGAAGGGGGAGAGGGGAAGGATAGATCCATATTAACAGATGTGACAGATGCGGAAACTCTCTCCCAAATATTTCGCAGAGCTTGGGGAAATCCTGGAGAAGAGGAAGCAGGAAGGATTGTTGGAGACATACGGATGCAGCGCACCAGGAGAACATTGCCCACAGATTCAACTAAGCAGGGCTCCTGAGAGCTCACAGAATCTAAAGCAGCAATCACCAACCCTGAGGGGTCTGAACTTGGTCCTCTGCATACATAGTTTTGTTTAGCTTGTGGTTCTGTTGCTCTCAGCGTGAGTGGGCATGTCTTTTACTCTTTTGCCTGTTTGTGGAACCCTTTTTCTCCTACTGGGTTGCTTCATCCAGACTTGATATGAGGGTTTTTGCCTAGTTTTGTGGAATCTTGCTGTGCTGTGTTCCCCTGATAGTCACTGGGAGGCCTGCTCTTTCTGAACAGAAATGGGGGAGCAGTAGTTCTAGGAAGAGAGAGGAAGTGGGAGAAGAACCTGGGGTCAGGATGTATTGTGCAAGAGAATAAAGAAGTAGAAAAAAATGTCATTTCTCTCACACCCTCACTGTTTTCTGCAAATGAGGACTCCAGTGCTGTCTCCTTTCGCACTCCTATGCTGATTTTTCTGTCATCTTGTAATAGATCGGCGCTACTTATTTTAGAGGTTAGAAAACCATAATTGTTTTGAGCAGTTTTAATGTTTTATTTTTCTAATGTATCGAGCACCTTTAGAAGAGATAGAAAAGTGACCCCTTGGTTCAATTTCTCTCTCATCCTGACTATGTTTCTTTTACGCATAGATTTTTCTGACCTCTGCAGGAAGCAGGGAAAATATGAGAGATTCAATCAATCAGGTTGCAACCCAGTCTGTGGGCAGTGAGCAAAGGCAGGATGAGGAGCTCAGCGAGCCCTTCGAAATCCACGGGCCTGTCTCCGGAAGTGCAAAACCAGAAATAAGAAAAGGAGAGAGCAGCAGCAAGTGTGGCTTGGAGAACCAGCCCTGCAGGAAGTCACTGCCTGGGTTTAGGCTGGGTGAAATGTTTCACAGCTGTTTCTCAGAATAATTCATGGCAGGCAACAATGCTGCAATCTTGCCTGTTAACTATGAGAATTCGGAGGAAAATATTTCTGTGTCTACCCTCTCTCCTATGTGATGCTGTAGCTGTTCTTCGCCATGCTGACCCTCAGCATTAAGGGTTTGTGAGGCATCTGTAGGTTAATGTCATACTTGGATAATATTTACTGTTTCCATACTCAAGAAGATGTGAAGACTTTCTGTTATTATTAAGGAGACACTATGGTGTAGCCTCTGGGAAGCTTTAAAATGTGTCTCTAATGCAGACATCACTGAGAGACCAAGTTCAAAGGTGGCAACACTATCAAACCCAATGGTTTTCTTAATAACAAAGATTAGGAATTCCTACTTTCAGTTCATGAGGAATCCTACTTTTGTCATTTTTATTTTAAGAATTGAGTCTTATTTTATTAGCCGGTTTGAATATTCAAGTCAATCCCCGTGTCCTCTCCACAATGAGTGTTAATTTTAGTAAAGATATTCAGATTCGCACAGCTCTCCGTTCAGTGCCATTTTATTCATACATAAAGAAGAATGAGATTGTACTTGAAGGAAAGCGTATTAACTGAAGGCTGAAATAATCATTGTCAGTGAACGAAACCACACTGAGAAAGAAAAATATCACTCTTCCTCTCTCATAAGAAACATTTACATATATGACTGAATTAAGAGTAGAAGGGGGTTGTGTAGGAGAGGAAAGACCTATCTATCATCTATTTCTCTATCTTTAAAAAACAGCAGCAGAATAATACCCATGATGCATATGTTAGGAAAAAACTGAAGAGGGATGTATGGTCCATGGAGATGTGGCAAGGCACGGGGGCAAGAGGAGTGCCTTTGGGGCATCCATGTTGGGAATCTTTTCCCCCTGAGGGACCAGCCACATGATGGTAGAGTATGGAATAGAGTTTATTCAAAGCATAAGGAGGGGAGTTAAGACGGTAGTAGAGGCAGAGAGAGCCGAGAGAATAGAGAAGCAGAGGCCGGCATGAACAAGCAGACAGGGGGGGGGGAGAATGGAAAGAGGTGGGGTAAGGGGGTAAGAGCAAGGGCAAGAGACCAAGAGGCCAAGAGAGCAAGAGAGTAAGAGAGAGAGGAGGGGACAAGTAGCCTCTTTCATAGTGACAGTTAACTGGGGCGCAGCATACCTGGCTGTTGCCAGGTAACTGTGTGGTGGTGTTTACAGAATCCAAACAGCATAAATATGAAAATGTCATAACAAAAGTTACTATTTTGTATGATAACTAAAACTTAATATCTACTTAAAAATAGTGGCTTTTCCATGAGAAAAAGAACTATCATTATTTTTCCTCTAAGACTGTAAAGGTGAAGGTAAAATTATTCCTTTAAAATGACTTTCTGGCTGTAATTCTAGTCAGCAGTAGTTCAGTAGAATACATTAGAAATCATATTCTCAATCATTAAAGTAATTAATTCACTCTTGATATAATCATTGCGACTTTTAAAATTTTAGATGTTACAAATGCATTTTTACAAACATGATATAAAGTGCTTCCTATAAAATCAAGCTTTTTATATTTGTGAAAGATTTAACCAGGGAACCACCACTGGAATTTTCATGTTGTCATAATTCAAGTGGATACATGTTTATGCTCCTTCTTTTAGACTTACATAATATTCTCTTTTCTGATTTTCTAAATCTTTTCCCTTCTTTCTATTTACATATCTACCATATGAGTCAACCACTGTCCATGGTTTAAGAGTGCAGTCTACCATGTTCGGGAAGGGAGGTCTGGCAGCAGTATCTGTGTCAGTGGGTAGGCATGAAACCGATAAACGAGCAGAATCTAAGGGTCACTATTCCATTTCACTCATCTTGGGAAAATTAGACCTGCATCCAGGAAGTGGGTCTTCTCACTCTCCTTAAATTTTCATAGAAACTCAAGTTCTTCCATATATTGTCAAATTGACAATGGTTATTCACCACATTAGATTACTAAGAAAAACGGCCTGTAAACATGTTCAATCTTTTGGACATTAGTCCTCTGTCAGATGTGAGATTAGTGAAGATTTTTCCCAGTCTGTAGGTTCTGATTTGTCTTGTTGAGTATGTCCTTTGCCTTACAGAGCTTTTCAGTTTCTTAATGTCCCATTTATCAATTTTTGACTTTAGAGCTGGTACCAATGGAGTTCTGTTTAGGAAGCTCCTCCCCACACACACCACCTTTGTGCCAATGAGTTCCAGGCTTTTTGCCACTTTCTCTTCTATTAGATTCAATGTATCTGGTTATATGTTGAGGTTCTTGATCCATGTGAAATTGAACTTTGTGCAAAGTGACAAATATGGATCTATTTTCATTTTTCTACTTACTGACAGCCAGTTACACCAGCACCATTTATTGAAGATGCTTTTTATATTTTTAGCTTTTTTGTCAAACGAAGATCAGGCGTCCATAAGTGTGTGGGTTTTTTTTTTTTTCTTGTTTTGTTTTTGTAATTTTGTAATTATATTTATATATAGAAAACTTAAGTGTACATTTAACCCAGTTTAGTTTCGAGTTCTTTAGCCTTTGCCTTTTCTAGCTTGGCAATGTGAGCCACAGACTTAAGACCCAGAACATTACCTCCCCAGTGGCAGCGGATCTCATTGTATCTGTCATTATAATTGGTCCTAATAGCTTCTACCAGCTTAGCCAGAGCACCCTTGTCTTCTGAGTTAACCTGTGTGAAGGCAACAGTGGTACATGCCTTCCTGTGGACCAGGTGCCCTAGCCTTGCCTTTCGCTTGATGATGCAGTAGGGCACCCCCATCTTTCAACACAGGGCAGGTAGGAAAACCAACAGCTCAATAGGGTCCACATCATGGGCAATCACCACTAGCTGAGCCTTCTTGTTCTCCACCAAGGTGGTGACTGTATTGACTCCTGCTCAGAGGACAGGTGGTCTTTTGGTTGGGACGTCTCCTTTGCCAGCAGCTTTCTTCTCAGCACGAGCCAGTAGCCTTTGCTTTTTCTCCTGCTTTGTCTCTGGCCTGTACTTGTGGGCAAGCTTAAGCAGCTGAGTAGCTGTTTGGCCTGTCTAGGGCCTTGGTGAACTGGTTAATGACAGGAGGTACTCTGAGCCACTTATAGAGTATGGCTCTTTGCCACTGCAGCCTGATATAGCAGGGCCGTTTGACGAAGCCTGTTAGATCTCTTTTGGGCTGGATGTCCTGCCCAATGCTGAAGTTCTTGGGCCTTTTCTCAAACAAAGGATTGACCACCTTTTTGACCTCTTGCTTCTTGATAAGGGAGGGGTCTGGGGCCACCTTCTTCCCCTTGGCCTTCTTCCCTTTGGGCATCTTGATCGGCTGGAGGAGTGTGTTGTTTTATTTTTGAGAATTCAATTCTATTCCATTGTTCAACCTTTCTGTCTCTGTACCAAAACCATACAGTTTTAACCACTATTGCTCTGTAGTAGAGCTTGAGGTCTGGGTTGGTGATTCCCCTAGACGTTCTTTAATTGTCAAGAATTGTTTTTGCTATGCTGTCTTTTTTCTTAAGAAATTGAGAATTGCTCAAAAAGCTAACCTCTAAAAATTCAAACAACCCAATCAAAAAAAATGGAGTATAAAGCTAAATAAAAAATTCACAACAGAAGAATATCGAATGTTCAAGAAGCACTTAAACAAGTGTTCAAAATGCTTAGTGATAAGGGAAATGTAAATTAAAATGACTATGACATTCTACCTTACATTGATCAGAATGGATACGATTAAAAAAAAAAAACGCTCAGGTAATATCACATGTTTGTGAGAATGTGGAGAAAGAGGAACACTCCTTCATTGCCAGTGAGATTGCAAATTGATATAACCACTCTTGAAAACAATGTAGAGGTTGCTCAGAAAATTAGAAATAGATCTAGCTGAAGACTCAGGTATATCATTCTTGGGCATATACCTAAAGATACCTCACCATGCAACAGGGATACGTGTTCCACTATGTTCATAACAGCTTTATTTATGATAGTGAAGCTGGAAACAACCAAGATGTTCCACAACAGAAGAATGGATACAGAAAATGAGGTTCATTTAAACAAAACAATACTATTCACCTATTAAGAACAAGGACATCATGAGTTTTGCATGCAAATCGATGGGACAAGAAAATATCATCCCAAGTGAGCTAACTTAGGCCTAAAGGGAAATGCATAATATGTACTCACTAATAAGTGGATACAATCTATAGAATTCAAGAAGGTTATTAAGCAATAACAGAGGACAGAGGGACCTGTGAGGAAGAGGAGTCAGAGAGTGGAAATGGGAACATTATCAGGTATGAGGCGGAAACAGAAATAAAGCCCTGAGGGCCAGCATAAAGAATAGAAACAGTCAACGACGGGAGGTAGGAGGTAGGGGGGACTGTCTAGAATACACCAGAGACCTGGCAAGTAAGAGATATTCAGGATTCAGAGGGAGATACCTTAGATGAAATGCCAAAAAAGTGGGGAGAGGGAACTTGAAGAGTTCACCTGCAGTAGAAAGACAGGGTATCAAGTGTAGGAATAGGGTTGCCATCCCAGAGTCAAAAACTCTGACCCATAATTATTCTGTCCACAAAGAAATGGAGAAAAGAGTGGGGGAATTAAGGTACACTGACAGTCCCAAATTGGGTTCTAGCTCATGGGGAGGCCCCAAGGCTTGATACTATTACTGATGCTACGGTATGCTTACAGATGGGAGCCTAGAATTATCGCCCACCAAGAGACCCACCAAGCAGCTGAAGAAGTAAGATGCAGATACTTACACCCAACTAATGAACAGAATCCAATTAGAGAAAGGCTGGAGGAAGTTGAGGAAGAGGGCCACCCCATATGAAGAACACAACTCTCAACTAACCTGGACCCTGGAGATCTCTCAGACACTTAGCCACCAACCAGGAAGCATACATTAGCTCATATGAGGCCATGGCACATACACAGAAGAGGATTGCCTGGTCTGGCCTCGGTGAGAGAAGATGCTCCTAAGCCCTGAGAGACTTGAGTGAGGAGTGGGGCGGTCTGGTGGACTGCAGGTGCATGGAGACATCCGTTTGGAGAAGGAGGGAGGAGTAGGATGAGGTACACTTGGAGGGCAGACAGGGAGGGGAGATGAGGACTTGACCATAGAAAAGATTAAATAATTTATAATAATAATAATAATAATAATAATAATAATAATAAATAATAAATAATGATAATAATAAAAATAATAATAATGATGAAGGTTGAATATTACTAATGTCTGAACACAGAGAAATGTATGCACGCAGGTTTCATTGGCAAGAGAATTTTTTCTGGTCCCTTGGGTGCAGCATAAATGATTTTAGGAAGACTTTAAAAGAACCCTTTCCTCTTTCAAAAGTGCAAACCAGAGCTTTAATATTCTTTCTTGTTTGTCATTTGAAATCAATCATTATTTAATAATGTGGTATTTTCAAAGAAAGGGCAGAGTCTTCTCTGGCTCACCAAGAGTACTCCCAGAGTACCTCCCTTCACTTCCTCCCTCCTGAGGTGATTGGCTGAGGACTGCCTCCAGTGAAGTCTGCCCTTGTACCTTGCTTTAGGCAGCCTAATTGGGGCTTCCTTCTAAGTTGTAGAGAGTGAAACATTGTTTTAGAATGATAGTCCAGGAGTTATTGACTCATACAGAATTAAAGTTATTCAATATAGTTCTGTTTACTTTTGAATAGCTAATGCACTTTTATTATTCATAATTCAACAACTCCAAAAAGTAAAGTGAAAACTGACAGCTCCCAGTTACTTCCAGTCTCATGATCCTATTGTCTTCCCTTGAAGAATAAATGCTATTAATTCCTTTGAGTATTGTAACCAGTATTATCTTCCTTTACCTTTTATAGAGTTACACATTTACTCAGTTTTGTTTCTGTTAATAACATCTCCTGTAGATGACTTCATAAAATTATAGAAATTTTCTTAGTTAGAAAAGAACATATTTGATAGGATATTATCAATATTAATGGCAAAAATAATTTTCCAGATATTTGGGTTGTTTGAAGATATTTTTGTTTGATTCAACCATTTACTACATTTTATACAGACATGCACACACACATACACAGTATTCAAAGATACATTAAATAGTCACCAAGTATCTATTCACAAAGATAGATTTCTGACACAAAATCATTCTACTTTCTAAGAGTGAAAACCTGCCCTCTATTTTCAGAAGAAGCAATGATGGCTTTGTGCTCCAGAAATGACTAAAATGTTAGATTAAGAGATAAACTCTGTTGGGATGCTCTTCTTCGTATGGTAAGTGTGCTTAAAGTCACAAACCACAGCTTTAATTTTAGAATTTCTTTGCTCATAGATCAAGGTATTATGGCTTTTATCATGCAACTCCTCCAAAAAAAAAAAAAAAAAAAAAAAAAAAAAAAAAAAAAAGCTTCACAGTTTGCTTGCTTTGCAGTTATTTAAAGAGAGGTGTTAGATTGACAATTGCATTGGTACAGATATAAAATGAAAAAAAATTCAGTCATCCATTTTTTCTTATATACTATGTCATGTAGCTTATTTCATCCTGGCCACATTGCTGTGTGACTAAGAGCAAGGAAATCTATCAAGAGAAGAGAATTTAATCAAAATAATCCATGTCAAAGAACACAAGAGGAAAAGCAGCATAAGCCAAGGCGTGTCAGAACTGTCATTGTTTTCGCAGGAAATCTTACTTACAGAACAGTGTAGTTCTTCATTTAGATTCTGAAATTTCACAGAAACCTATCCGACTTCACTTATCAGATTAGAAGGGGCATAGAATGATAAGCCTCTGAGATTGTACAAACTTGTGATTGAGACACATATGTGGCTAAGGTGGGAGCATCACCAATCTGAAGCCAGAGAATCCTGTGCTACACAGTGCTTCCAATTAGTTCCAGACTACACAGGAGTCTCAGTCTCAAAACAAACAAAAAAAGCAGCCACCTGGACACAACAGTAAGAAACACAACATCAACAAAAATAAGACAAGAAAAATTAAAATAATATTACAAATAAAAATGTAGAAATGACTTTGAAAAAATACAAACTCTAAATAATGGGGAATATTCATGTAGCCAGTATGCCCTGCCCAGGTATTAAGTGTTATGCCACAGTTCAGTTTGGACATTCAGATACGCAGGGAAAGCAGCAGAGGGTTGCATCAGCAGGAACCAAAAGCTGTGGCTTCTGACAATTTAATTCTCTCTTGCTATTCAGGAGCCAAAGGCTGATATCTTTTGGCCATGGTACATAGATTGGTTTTCATGATCTTGATTATTCTTCAATCTAGAAACATATTGAAATTTTTAAAATTATAAATTTGCATATACTCTTTCAGCAAATATATGAATTACCTTTCTTATTTAAATTATAGTTGTCCAACATTATTTATGGCCATACTGTTTATAGCAAGGAAGACTGAGAACAGTCTCTACCTCATCAGTGGGGTTTTGTTATGCTTCCTGTCTCATCTGAAATTAGTAATAAACATGATATCTTAAAACATGATTTCCTCTGCACTAATAAATATATGTGAGATATGCATAGCTAGGTGAAAGTACATGTAGATCAGGATGTTGCAACGCATACTGTCTTTCATAAAAACCCGAAAGATTTTTATTGGCATGTTTCCATGTGCATTAACATTTTTATAAGGTTAAAAAGGAAAAGATGACAGTAATCAAACTATGCCTTCACAAACATAAACTGGGCTGATAAAATATATAGGGTTGAAGTTTTAACCTGCATTTTATTAGCTACCAGAATGCAAAATTATATCTAAAATTCAACCTGTGAGGGTCAGCTCTAGTGTACTTGGAGAAAAGCTCAGGAGAAAGAGGCGAAGGACATGCACATTCATGCATCCTGTGGCTGGCTTGTTTTCCTATTTTTTTGTTTGTTTTTTTATTTTTTCGTCCCCCCCCCACTGCCCAAAAGAAAGAAAAGAAAAAAGCTAGAAAAATGCCACCATTGTAATTATTCAAATTTGCAAATCCAGAATCACCTCTCACTTGGGTGTTAGCCACACATGAATCCAAGAAATTATGTCATTTAAATGTCAGCTCACTGGTTCACACAGTAGGATTCCAGACATTGGGATCTGTAGAATTTATTGAGCAGGTAAGAAGACATGTTTTCCTTGGAGGTCACCAAAATTCATTCAAGCATCCACCTGACTCACAACCTTCTGAAACCTGAACTACTAAATACATAACGGCCTCTTCTGGCCTCAACAGGTGCCAGCCATGCACGTGGTTCATGTGAATACATGAAGGTAGCGAAAGAGTCATACAAATTAAAAAACAACAATTTCAAAAAGATGAAGGAATTTATTGATTTCTATAGTGCCACACACCTACATAAGTTATAAAATTAAGATGATCCCTTCTGTGTTTTTCTCAAGACTTTTTTCCTATGTAATAAATGTCTATCGAATGGAAATATCATATATTATATTCCAACCCTATTATTTTTAGAAATGAGCTCTTTCCTCATATTTTCAAAAAGGTCTTTCACAACGGGTATTTTTTCCCCTTCGTTTTAACTGAGTTTAAGGGCTGTATGCTGAGAACATATAGCTATACTGGAGTGGTTTGCACACTGTGGCTCAGACCTTCAGACTGAATGAAGCTACAAAAACACATGACAAATGTCCATAGCTTAGACAAATAAAGGCAACCCTGGGGATGGAGACATCACTGAGAACGTTTGCTGTCGAGCAGACATGGGAAACAGGCTGCTGTCCTCTGCTGTCCAGCACTGACAGCCTTTCCCAAGCTCAGTTCTGGAAGTGGAAATGCACAGCCACACCTCCTCCTGACACACAGCATAGAGCAGAAATCCCAAACAAAGGGCTCCTGTTGCTGCATATTCATCGATGCAAATCAGGCCCCTCAGCGACAGCACTTGGCTCTGAGATTTCAAATGTGGGCATTAGCGGAGTTTCCCATAAGTTTCCATGAATATTAACCAAGAGAAGGATGTCAAATGGACAGCGGTGCACATTGAGACTTTTCTCCCAGTCTATGTGGAAAATGGATGTTTCTGGTTAGAAGATGCCCAAACTTCCCATATAGAATGTCTGTATTTTGGTCACCCCAATCATGTCTTAAAGGATCCATTGAAATCCAAAAACAAAAACAAAAACAAAAATCCAAGGAACAGTGGCTACTACTGTAATATACCCAAGTAGCAAACATAGTGCCCGCTCTTGTTCTGTGACAAATGGAAGTGAAAAACCGTAGTAACACGTTTTTCACAGAATAAAGTAGGACTAAAGAGGCATTTCTAGTTCTAGGTTGTAACAAAACTATAACAAGCTCAAGACTTGGCTGAGAAGAAACCACTTTGTCACTTCCTTACAGGATCATTGGGAGATCGTTGACACCAAAGTCACAGTTATGCTTTTATATGCAGTAGCATATCTTACTTATAATTTTTCATTATGGCAAACTGACATTACAAGATACATTTTTAAATTTTCATTCTAGTTCTCTGCAGTGGTTGTATATTTTTGTTTGTCTGTTTGTTTTAAAGTAGTTCCCATCCTAAAGTTTGAAAGGTTTATTGAATCACTCAATGTTTTGCTAGCTAATTCAAAATGTGATTTAGGAGCTAGAGAGATGTAGCTGTTAAGAGTCGGCTGCTCTTCCATAGGGTTTCAATTAAATTGCCAGCATCCTCATGGCAGATCACAACTGTTTGTATCTCTAGTCCAAAGAAATCTGGGCTCTTCTTCCAGCTTCCACAGGCATCAGACAATTACGTGGTAGTACAGAGAGAGGCAGACTCGCAGATTTAGAGAGGAATATAAACAGAGACATGCCATGATGCTTGAGAAGGCCAATTTATTAAATGTAAATATTGTGTCAAGTGGGAAATACCTCTTAATGAGTTGTCAGTCAACGAATCTCCAGGGGTCTCCCGAACAATGGAAGATATTGCCTTTGCTGTTTGTCATGAGACTCTGTTGATAAAAGACACAGAGGCTTAAGTTGCACATCTTTAAAAAATCAACCTGGAATTGACTTGGAATCTTTCTTTCTGAAAGTTTTCATATGCATGCTAGAATTCTGACTCACCAGGCACACTGCCTAATGGAATAATAGTGGCAAGGCTCTTATAAGAGTAACCACTCATCTTTCAATTGCATTTGAAGCTTTCACCACTTGAGGGAATTAATGCCAATTATTGGCAAGTTTATCGAGGGCATATGACAGGGAGGTGTATATGTGTCAGAGGGAACCTAGTGCTATTTTATTCCAAAATAAACAGGTTGCCAAGCTGCTTTTTAAGTATGTATATATGTATCCTTATATGAATGCTGCCTTCAGCCTTGGTCAGAGAATCTGTTTTCCCAACAGATACAATATTTAAGGAAGCTCTTCTCAGATGGTCAAACAGCTGAACATAAGCAAGCACCGCATGCTCAGCTGTAAGTAGCACGTGTATGTGACATCCCAACCTCAGTGCCAGAGTTCAGGAAACATCCCAGATGTTTTAGCCAAGACAGATGTGAAACACTGACATCTGGACAAAGTGTCACACTAATGTATGGTGGTTAGTTCAAAGAAGCCGTGCCTTCCTTCAGGAGAGTGGACCCGTCACTATTGAAACATGGATGGAAGAGACGCTTAGGAGACTTGTGAGACTATAACTCTAGCTGTGGAGCTGCTGGAATCTAATGAGTGGAGGAACAGGGACTTGCTTTTCTTCAGTGGTATAGCTATCGGTAAGAAGCCTCCACATCTGTCAGCACACAATCAGGCTCATTCAAGCATTAGTAATTAAAACTCGGAGGGCTTTAAAAATGAAGGCATGAAATAGGAGAAGGACTGTTTTGGAGGAGGAAGAAAAATGGGTCCAGAAGAAGTATAACAAGAATCAGAGGTACCTGGGGACTGAATATAATTAAAATATATTAAATATCTGTTAAAATTTATTCAAATATATCAAAATTTTATTTATATAATTATACACACACACACACACATACACACACACCAAAATTTGTTTAGGTTTGTTTTCTAGATAATTACTGCTTGTTTCCTTGTTTATTTATTTGGTTGATGAAGCATACAAGTTAGTACTGGATCCAGAAAATCACCACTGTATATATATACAAACACATATGCTTATACATACACACACACATATATATACATATTCATATACACATACACATACATGTGCACATACATCATATATGTATATGGACACACACATGTGCACATATGCATACACACACACACACACACACACACCATCCAATGGAGAAACGAGGACATGGGAACTTTGGTTCTTCCTTTGTCATGTCAGGCGTTTGCCTGAGTTCTCAAGCGTAGGCAGTGTGGCTCCAGAGCACCTTAGCAGAGTCACTTCCTTCATGTCCCCAAATCTCTCCTGAGCCTCACAACCTGGGTGGATGTGGGAAGTGATTTGAAGCCAGAAACAGACCTGGCTGCTCACAAAGCCTTTACATAACCAAACCATCTCAAAAATTTTGAGAATTATTATTTCTTACCTCAGTCATACAGCAAAAGAATTCACACATTTTAATATTAAACTATGGAATATTAAACTATTAAACTGTGTTGCACATTGTTCTGTATATATCAAAATCTGGTTAGTTTGGTTTTCTAGATAATCACTGTGTGCTTTTATTTATTTATTTATTCAGTGGCTCATAACAGTGAGTAATGTATCCAGACAATCACCATTGACTATGAATTCTAGTCTTTATAGTTAACTGCCATCTGTCCTTACCACCTTTTGTTTTTTAAAGTTTGGAATCTCTATAATAAGTCTTCAGAATGGATTCTAGTCACTATGAAACATTCATTCCTTTTTAAATTTATTGTTCTCTCATACAATGCATACTTGCCACAACTTCCCCTCTCTCCAACTCCCTCCACTCCTCCCAAGGCCCCACCTACCTCCTTCTCTCTGTTTCCTTCAGAAAAAAAAGCAGACTAACTGGAAACAGCCTAACAAGTTACAATTGGACTGTGTATCAACTCTCATGTCAAAGCTGGACAAGGCAAGTCAGTAAAGGCAAAGGAGTACCAAGAGCAGGCAAAAGAGTCAAAATCATCCCCACTCCTGCTGTTAGGTGTCCCACAAACGCCACAAGCTAATAACCATAACATAGATGTATAGTACTTAGTGCAGACCCATGCCAGATTTATTTTTTCCATTCGGTCTCTGGGAGCCCCTATGAACTCTGCTTAGTTGATTCTGTGGACCATGATCCCTGGTGTCCGTGACCCCTCAGGCTCCTACAATTTTTCTTCCCCCTTTTCTGCTGTGTTTCTGAAGCTCCCCGTAGAGGTCCAGATGGGTGTTTCCAAATTTGGCTTTCTCTTCTTTTAATGTTTGGTTGTGAGTCTCGACATCTTTTCTCAGGAGCTGTTGAAAGAAGCCTTTCTTCCGACAACTTGGCTAAAGGAAGGACCAAAGTAAAAACAGGGCACCATTTTGTCATTAGTTTAGTGTGCTTCCAGCATGTTTCTAGTAGTTTCTGTGTGTGATGTTACCTCTCATCTTAACCCATTTCAGATTTGGTGCTTGAGATGAAAACACTAGGCCAGGCATCATGGTTGAAATAAAATTTGAAGAAAAATAGGCTACGCTCTGCTATAACTACTGAAGTCTAACTGTTTCCTTTGACAAGTCACTGAGTTTAAATTACATTTTTTTTCCTGTCTAAAATACTTCCTGATGCTTTGGTTATTCTGTCTCAGTTATCCTATATAAGGGAAATGGTACCTCAACTTCTTTACAGAAATCCACATAATTCTCTTGCTATATTTCACCAGCTATTAGATAAGAGTTATTATTTACTACCTATATCACAAGGATTCCTAGGTCCTCTTATCAAAGCTGTAGATACTTACGGACTTTAGCTGATGAAGTAAAGTCTAAGATCCAGCCTGCACTTCCCCTTAACAAACTACACTCCGTGACAAGGCTCCATGTTTTTGCTTTTAATTGTTTTCAAATTCACAGTTGGTCAATTTTTTTAAAGATAATTGTATAAGAAACAAAGTAAGCGTTGTTGCATTTTCTGATGCACACCTAAAAAGAATGAATGTTGCATTTTACCCCATCCCCCCAACCTCAACACAGGTGCAGAAATTGAGGCTTAGATATTTGACACTCCTAGGATACTAAATACAATTACTAGGAAATACAGAATATTATCTTGTCCATAAGGCTACCCTGGCTTGCTTGTTTCTGTTTATTTTTCTCTAGCCATCAACTGTGGTTGCACTGAAGAAATGTTTTCTTAGAAAAAGCCTCTGAGGTTTCACTTGGCTGTACTACGTTTTGAAAAACCTTCCTCCCACTGTTTGTGTTTTCATAGGCTTCCTAAGGGATTTCGTTATTCCCTCCTTAAGAACCTCTCTCTGGCTCATAAAGGTTGGTTTGAGGTCTTTCTTTTGTTCCACAACTGTGTTGTTATACTCAGGACCTGCTGTGGTCTAGCGGCTGCCTCTATTGTTCTGTTACTGATTGATTTTTATGCCGATATCTAGGCATCTACATTGGGGAAGATTCATTTATTTTTATTTAATTGCCCTTTGGATTCATGTTTTCCTATGAAATTTGTGCTGGTTGCTAATGCTTTGTTAGACTGAGTTCCTCCTTAGAGAAGCTGAATCCTGAATCTAAAGCTTGCAATTATTTTGGCCTTTCCTGTGTTCCTGAGCTCTTGTTATCTATAAAAATCACAAATAGTTTCAAATAGTTTCTGGTTCATTGTTATAGACTTTTTATTTGCTGTCCACTCTGCTGGCGTCTAATGTTAGAATGACAAACATCCGCATTTTCTTTTAAAAACATCTTCCTTACTTATTACTCCATCTCTTTTGGCTAATTTTCAGTTTATGATTATATTTTTCCTATCATGAGATAGAAGAAAGAAGAAATTTCTTGAGGGCTGCTTAACTTATAGTATAAGTTATATATGACATGTACTCTTGACAAAAATCACAACTGTTTTTACCCGTGATGAACCATTTGTGATACAGGATTCAGGATTTGTGAGCAGCAGTCACAGCTTAGCATTTCTTCATTCTGATCCATACTGCTCTCTCCTCTTGTTTTCCATTAACACATTCAGTTTTCAATAAACAAAACTCACAGTTTACCCAGTATTTATACTGAACAATTCCTATGAAAGTTCTTCAGAACTTTGTCATTTCTGCCATAGTTTAGGGACTTTGTAAATAGGGCAAGTATTTTTAACCACATAGCATCCATAACGTTTCTTCATAGTTTACTGTAAGGCCACACATGTTTTACATGTCAGCTTTTATCTCTGTAATATTTGGACATTTGTTTTCCTGCTAATGTCTTTGTGTAGTCCTTTGTTATTTATTAATTATTAGCAAAACTCTCTCTGGGTTTTTTTAATTTCTAAAAATGAATTTTCTTTATATGATTCATATATGATAGTGGGAATACAAGTCCAAAATGAGATATTTATGGCCCCACCCAATTCTATTTCATTTTGTGTCTTCTAATCAAACTAGTATGTCATAGCTACTAAACCTTTACAGGTTACATTCTGAAATGAGCACAAGGACCCTCATCAAGGATGGTCTTTCTCCAATGCTCTTTGTTTCCTATCCTATCTCGGGCCCCCAAACCACAATTTCACAAATTTCTAGAAAATTGCATATAGATATTTTTTCATAAGATGATTTCTTATTCCTTGTTATTATTTTCTTTTGCTAACCCAGGGCCTTACACCGCTGACCTACATCCTCAGGTCTCATTGCAGCTTAATATAAAGTTATTAAAACCTATGACCTATCCAATGTCTAAACACTCTAAAAGGGTGGTTTTATTTACAAATTTTAATATAGTCTGTGAAGACTTTTTGGCTAGAGGAACGTAGGAACCTGTGTCCCAGGAAAGAACTGTAGTTGAAAGGAGAGAATTCATCACACTCATAATTCTGCAATTGTTCACAGCCTTCCTCTTTAGTTATTCAACTGCAATGATTCTTATAAACATAATTTGAAAAGCAATTTCTTCTGGTGATCAGTGATTAAAGCTATGTCTACAGTAATAAAAGTATGGGAATGCATACTTGTTTAAATGTTGTTTCTTTTTTTATTGAAGAACTTTATTTTAAAAAACAAAGATAAATGTACAACTTTTAAGCATTTTTGCATGAAAGTATAAGAATACATTTTTGTCAGTACTTGGCTTTTTTTTAAAGATTTGATAGTGTGCATTAAGATCTTACTAGTTACAATGAGCATAAAGTACATGTAAAACAGGATGTAACCTGGAATTAATCAAAGTTTTCTTGGTGTGTAAGGAATAAACATAATGTTTTTTTTTCTTTTATTTTCTTTTTTCTTGGACTTCACACAGTCCTTGAGTTGTTTCTTGGGTGTTCAGAGCTTTCTAGGGTTAGTGTCCAATTTTCAGTGACTGCATATAAATGTTGTTTCTAATCAATTGCTTCAACTTTCTCATAAATGTCATTGTAGTATTATTAGGAATTAGTTTGTTTTATAAAAAAATAGGGTTCAAATGAATGCCTAGTAATTTTGAAAGAGTTGCTGTTCTGAACTATCTTGTTGTTTTGGGGTTTTGGCAGGTGAACCTTCATAGTCGTTCTCACACATACTCTACTGAACTATATGTCCATCCATCATTTTAATATTTATTTGAGACAGTCTTGTTAAAGTTAACCAGGCAGGCCTTGAACTTGCTTCCCTCTTACACTACTTCCTTAGTCTCTGGAATTTTTGTCCTGCACTACCAGACTCAGCCAAAAAATTAATTTTAGAGTCACCTCTATTAAATGAATGTCAGCCATGAGATACGTACAAGTCTTAATCCCCACATTTTTTTCAGGGTGTTTTCATTAAGTCCCCATGATTGATGACTTCTGGACCTCGAATGTTACAAGTCCTCAAGCAGCCCTGTTTAGATGGGCACATTTTAAGTCACATTCTTGACTTTGGCAGGGTGATTCTCATGGCACTTACCTAAGATATTTCTTTCAATATATAACTTCTGCCTTATTTGATATAACCTAATATTTTCTTTATTTTTTTACTGATAAAAATGATAGATAAAATGTATTTATCATTAACTATATGGTAATTATGTTATGGCCTTTCATTGTATTAATTAATTGTTACTGAACTCTAGTTGCTAGTTAATATCATTATAATCTTTTCATAGGAAAGAAGATCAAGTTTAAAAGAGATTTAATCCTTCATTTATAGTAACACAATAGTTTGGAGGTAATGAAAATGGACCTATGCTTTTTAAAACTACCTGTGTCAATAAAGAAAATAAACAGCACTTAATGACTGAGTCCCCCATGTGTATATATATGGAATTATGTTAACACTTGCTTTGGCCATACAACTTGTAGATTTGCACTTTAAACACCCCAGAATCAGATCATGGGGAATAAATGAAGAATGTTTCAAATATATCTTGAAGTTCAAACTGGTTGTTATTTCAGAATTGATATGTATTTAATTAAGGCAACTTTAAAATTACTTCATTTGGTTGAACCTGGTGATATAGGCCAGTAATCTCAGAGACTATGAAAATTTTAATTGGAGGTAAACAAGTACAATTTCTGGACCTATTCAAGGGCTAGCCTTAGTAATATTAATTTTATCTTAAATTTCACGTATCATTTATGGGATTAGGAATGTTGAAAACCCTATTATGTACTTTAGATTCCAAAGATTGTGTTTGATAATATTGGGCTATCATTATCTTTAGACGCACCAGTAGCCATTGGAAGTCTGACATTAGACAATAAAATTTCTGTATATTCTTGCAATCAGTTAATTCAATATGATTTAAAATTTGTCCTTAGCATTGCTTAAATGATTTTCTGTCCACTCATACATGGCACAATGTATGGGAAAACAATGTTTGTTGTAAATATCCCTACACATCTCTAGTATCCATTATGCTGGCCTTAGGCTGAAAAATATCACTGTTGTTTTGGGGAGGGTTTTCTTTAAGATATCATAAAAAGATCCTATTTATTTACTGTGCTTAAAGTTCTTACCTTACTAAATGTATAAATTAAATAATATGGTACTCAGTAGCACCATTCCTAAAACAGGTAAGATATTTGGAATGTATTTACCTGAATTCCATTTCAGCAAACTTGTTATTTCAATGTTCCCCACTTATAGCCATTACCTATTCTGAGACCCTTTTTGTGACTTTAATATACCACAAAATACATAGTCTGTATACATAAGCAAGCACACAAATACACACACACACACACACACATACACACACACACAAACACACACAGACATACACACACACAGGTTTTGCTCATGATCTAGTAAATAATGGCTCAGCAATGCTTATGATGGCAACTGTTATTAACTCCAGCTTGGCCCCAAGAAATATATGGATATGGAAATAGATGGATAGACAGACAGACAGACAGACAGACAGACAGACAGATAGCTAGATGAACAGACAGATAACATAAAATAGAAGTGAGATTTTTTAGATAAAAGAATTTTCATTGAAAATAATACATTGGATCCAATATCGCATAATATTATTGGAAATAATGAAGTGTAGTAGAGGTGTAGATAACATAAATACTAACTTATATCTCACAATACTTAATAAACAGCTACAATGATGAATAGTCCCTGTTCTTAAAGATATTATATGTTTTTCTTTCTAAAGTCTTTATTCTTCGCTTTGCATCTTTGTGCAAAAACAGAATATGTGGAATAGTAAGACAGTGATGCACCGGTGACACTTTTATCTCAGGGGAAATCAGCAACTGTCTAATTGGATGTAGGACCCACTTAGTAGGAGAAAATACATGCCGGATTCTATAAACCTAACCAACTGCAGCTAGCTGAAGGGGTCATAGATCCCAGAGGAGAACCTACTAGTGTCATTGTTGGAAAGCAATATCGTTTCTAAATGCACAATAAATATTTATGTTTATATTATACATGCATATAAATTCTACTTGCATGTAGATAGTACCACAGATTCACAATTAATCAAAAATGCAAAGAATAAGCGACTGACCATGAGGCACCCCATCCCAACTGGCATATCTACCACAGTCAAATACACACAAATGTATTAATGAGATCATGCTTTCAAAGACTGCCTTTCCCTCATAAAAACAATGTTAGACAAGCAATTGAATTATGCTGCCTTTTTTTAGTATATGGATTTCTCTGTCTTTATGTAATACTTTCTAATTATTTTAACTGAGATGCCACTCAGATCTGATAATAGTACAAGAAACCTGTTTTGTTGTCTCTATGGTAAGGTGGTAAGCTCCCATTTTTCTTTCTTTCTTTGTTTTTTATAAGAAACTTCAGAATTTTATTTCCATCTTCCAAATAAGCAAATTGTCACATCTCTGATCTCCACTGAATTTAAATACACTACACAGTTGACTAACTCTCTCCTAAAAGAAAAGAATTAGGTGACGATCCAGAAAGTCTAACTCAAGTAAATTTTAACGTGTCCAACTTTGTTAATGGTAGAATAGATTGTCAGTCAAAGCTTAGAGTCATGGAACAGATGTCTCCGTGTTTTCCACTAGTGTAGTGATAGTGCATTACTTAATAGCTCAGGCTTCAGAAAAAGCGGGGTTCACTTGGGCACTCTCTGCTACCTGCCACACAGAAAAGTCACTTTACACACAAAAAGAGACAGCTCAATAATAATCACACTCTAAAGCTGATGAAAATTACATATGGTTGAGTGCCCACAACAATGTTGGACATGCACTAAGGCAACCATATTTTGGCCCTAATGCCTTCCCATCTTTTGTTAGATATGATTGACGGTAGCAGTGACCTTAAATGTTTTAATATTTACACATGTGAAAGATTCCATTTAGTCTCTACCATTCAGCTGTCTGGGTAGCCATTTTCTTGCTTTCAAATTTTGAATTAATTTGTATAATGTATTTGAATTTTTCCATGGTTGGAATAACATTGGCACCTGATTTATTTTATTTGTTAAAACTCTATCATTAGAAATACAAGGTTTAACATGCACAAAGCCAAGAAATGAAAGGTGCCAGATAGTTTCTATCACACTGTCTTTGGAACACCCAACAGGAGGCACCTGACTTATAAGAACCATCTCCTCAATGTACCAATGGCCCTGCAGGTTGTACTTCAGTTAGAATGGAGCTTCCTGCTCGGTAGACTTTTCTCATAGAGTCCCATACAGTTCCAGCTCTACCAGAAGCAGTGTCAGGGCTGATATGTCATGTTTCCTTTACGCAAAAGTTCAAACATTACTCATGAAACCACAATAAATCCCTCTCATTTGCTAGGCTAATTTGATAAAAATTCTGATTAAATGAAGTAGTCATGAATGAAATAGCTTTCCTTCTCCATTTCTCCCAAGTGTCATTTAAATGGAAGGGGATACTGGTTGAGTCAAGCTGATACCCAACCCTCATGGATTATCTTAAATTTGACTCCAGAATATGACCTTCCTTGATAAAAAGAAACCAGTTCTGTTCTCTGTAAACTTGGGGCAGCTTGCCATGCAAAGGTAGATATTATCACCGGATTCAGAGAGAACCAAAGAATATGCTTTGGGAAAATCTAATATTGCATCAATGGCTATTTACCTATACATCCAGTGTGTAAACAGACCAGATAACCACAAGTTTCTACTACTATCAAATATTAATAGTTAAGAACATGGTAAGATGTCTTATGCATGAGTCAAAACCATCCATATTTCACTCTAGACTAATAGGAAACTATTGCTCTGCCAGTCTATTTTTAACCCTGACTTCCCACACACGCTCTTCACTCAACCTTTGCCCATCTAACTCTGTCCAGACATGGCTTCTGCATTAATGTCACTTGCAGTCTCCATGTCTCATTAGTGGGTGCTTCCTTCTTTAACAAGTACTGTATCAAACCTACACTGTAGCTGGTTTTTTACTGAACAGTGACTGGAAACAGCTAATCTGAGTGAGAAAATAATACACTCCTGCATTAGAGAGGACTTGATACAACTTCCAAACACCTTGTCTCTCAATTTTCTCACATATTAAACAATAATATTACAATAATAATGTAATTATGAAAGCCCATGTTGTTTTCAGAGCAAAATTATCTTACCATTATGCAGTATTTCTTTTAGCAACACAAGCTTATTTTATTTGCAGAAAAGAAATATAACTTATGTATCTGCAGAATCACAACTATTAGCAGTGGGTTAAACAAAATATTAATAAATATCAGTTAATTTAATCATTACATATATACTCATAGTGAATATAATGTGCAATGAATTAGTTTTTTCTTCTATTTTGGGTTATTAGTAATGTTGATCAAATAGTATTTTAATAGTATAAATTAATTACACAAAGTAATGGGATTGTCAACATTTTCTATGTGTGTATATGATATTTTGATCAACTTTGCCCTCCATTATTTGCCCCCTGTCTCCCTCCTGATACCTTTGAGCCCTTGGCTCTTTCTTGCCTCTCCATACTCCCATCTATCCTCATTGTTATCCCAAGTTTTCTGTTCTCTACTTCCACGTAATTTAAGATGCTTTTCTGAGAGATTTGAGTTCAACTTCTATCATTTCACTCTTACTCTTGCACCCTCCAAATTTGTATGTCCTTGAAATAGCTGAAGCTACAGTCATGAAGTCTCACCAACATGGCTGTTGAACCAGACATGCTAACAGGGAAGGGAGAAACCACACAGTCTTCAACTCTAGGCAAAGAAGCACAGGTAAGTAAGGAATTCTTACAGAGAAATAGTCTTTCCAATGGAAGAACATTTCATGTCTCCTTTCTTTAAAATTGAGACTTCATTTATGAAAGAAAACAGATAATATTGTCTTTTTTAGTTAGCCACATTTTATTTGACCTGATATTTTGCAGCTCTGCCAATTTTTTGACTGCAGTTCACCATTTTTTCCAACAAGTGACATAATTTTTTTCTTCACTGATGAATAAAATTCTGTTACTCTTGTGTGCCATACTGTCTATATTCATTCACATATTTATGGACATGTGAAATGATATAATGGCTTGGGTACTATGAGTTTTGCCACAGTAAAACTGATATATACTTCTCTGTGGTGAAAGTGTGATTCCTCTGGGAAACATTAGGGTTTATATAGTTTGTTCAAAGGGGTTATTTGTTTAAAAATTATTAAATATATTTATTCTTTGATAATTTCATGAACACAAAATGTTCATTTTGGTTTTGATATAACACCTTTCTAACCTTTCCCTCATTTCTGGTTCTTTCCTTTTTCCAAAATATTCCCTTTCTACAACTACTTCCAAATCTGGTTTCTGTTATTTTTCTTTTGTTTTGAGATCCATTGTTTGATCAGAATCATCTATATGACAATGAGTTTTGAAATATTTCAAAGAATCTTCAAACTAATTTTTTTACTGGCTGAAATAATTCATATCATCGTTCATGTGGTATAAATGTTTCTCTTCATCTGAATCCTTGCCAATAATTTTTGAATAATAATCATTTTGACTTTAGTGAAATAAACTATTAATATAGTTTTGTTTTGCATTTCCCTGATGGTTAGACATATTGAACATTTTTTCATATACTTACTGGATATTTGTACTACTTCCTTTGAGAACTGTCTGTTCAATTTCAATTGAGTTTTTCATTGATTAGGATGTTAGTTTTCTGGGTTTGTAATATTTCCTGATATTATCATCCTGTCAGATAAATAATTTGCAAAGATTTCTTCTGTTTCTATAAGTTATATATTTGGACCACACGAGTGCAAATGCAATGGACAGAGAGACAGAGACACACAAAGAATATCCAGAAGTTTTTCCTAGAAGTTTGATATATGAACCTGATGACCACACCTCTCAGCTCACTATGACGGTAGGTACTTGTATCCACTCAATACCAAATACTGGATACATTCTGAAGCAGGAATATCCTGATCTTGCATATGAGATCAGAGCTCTCCCCTGTGCTTACTCCTTTCTTCAACTCCACTGCCATGCAAATCCCACCTGTTAAGTCTCTGGCTATGAAACTCTTTCTGCTTGTTTGATCCACTGCCACACCCATGAGGTCAAAGAAATGAACCACCCTTGCATATACCCCAAACAATCCTTGCTGCAATTTATGATCTGCACCTGAGATCAGCCTCCTCACTCAGGAATCAGTACCAAGTACCATAGATGAGCTTCACGCAGAACCTCACAAAGCCATTTCAGCTAGGCTGAGAGAATATCAAACATAGGTCTACTTTCTCTCTCAATGTTGGTATGTTGGGAAATCTCAAATAATAATGCTCTGATTCACCAGGATCATAGCTCCAATGCAAAATCAAGAGTAACATGAAAAATCCACTTCTGTTAATCTGAAAAGAGAAATGAAATAAGGAAAATTTCAGGAAGAGAGATGGAGCTAGAAAACGTTCTACTGGATGCTCTCCCTCTTGTTAACATACTAGCTTTTAGATCGATATGTTTAACTTAAATTTTGGCTGAGGCCAGGACACTTGAATGTGATCAGAGGAGAGTAAGGAAGCCTTGGGTCACAGGGGTATTAGGACAGATCAATACTGATGTGAAATAATTGCAATGTAAAGGGGGTGACAGGGAGGAAGCTGGGTTGGGAGAAGAAGCAAAGGTAAGAATGAGAAAGTGTTAACAAAGAGTTAGATGGCACAAAAATGCTATATGAAAACAACAAATTTTAAAGCCAAAAAAGGTAAGAATATCAGTGGATGTGATTTATGGATGGATAATGCTCCTACCAGAAGCTAAGAGTTATTAAATAGAAATTCAACTGCCAAATATCCAGTATCTTACTTAGAGCTGTTTAATCAAGGAGTCCTCAGAAACGTCACATATATATTCTTTGCCATAGGTTGCCTTCTGGAATTCGATAGTTATTTAATTTTGCTAAAGACATTATGCACTTTGAAAAGAACTAGATTTCTTGTGAGAGAAGTATTATGCAGTAAGCTACAGGAGAAACAACAATCTCACCCTATAGGGTATAGCCCCATATACTACACAATCTGGACATGTGACAAGATGTGCTCAGTGGTGCAATGTTTGCATGATTGTTATTGGAGTAACAAGCTGGGTTCTTTTTTTTTTGGTTTGGGCCTACTCAACAAAAAGGAGATGATAATGTTACTATCAATCTGACCAAAATCTAAGAGCCAGAGATGTCTTAGTGTAGATTTATGTTAAATTTATACATGATTGGATAGTGAAGAAGTAGGCAGAGAAAAGATAGGAAAACGGAAGAGAAGCAGAGATTGCGAGAGGGGATAAAGATGGAGCTGGAGAAAGGAGGTTTGGGTCCTGGTATCTCTGATCAAACATAGGTGGATGTAAATATTTTAATGGTTTCTGTAGGTCATTTTATGTCATATAGAATGGCAGTTTGTGTCTTTGTTTATTGGACGTAATCTTATTGTATAGAGAGTTTGTGGATTGAGAATTGAATATATAAATCTATATGAAAAGTTACCAGGCCATAGAGTCAGGTTTGTCCCAGGTAGGGGGATAAAGAAACACCCAGGACAGATCCAGCAGGGCAGGCGGAGGGAGCAGGGAAGGAAATCTGGTGGAGAGTATAGATCGGAGACAGAGTGACAGAGTTCCTGCTCTTGACTTCGCACAAGAGCAGCATCCACAGAGTGAGACCAGGGGTGCTGATGAAAGGATAATCAGTCATTTTCAATATTTACTGCAACAGCTCAGGCCTTAGATCTACTTCTGTTCTTTTTTTTGTTAAGGCAGTTGTCAAATGTTCAGGTTTTATCCACAGATTAGTGCTATTCTTTCTTGGTCAGATAATCTAACTTTGGCAGTGGTTAATACAAAGAGGAATGTACAAAGACTGTAACTGGCTAATGTGTTAAAGTAAGTAACTGTTGATTACTCAGTCTTTTTTTTTATTTAACAACTTTATTTTAAAAAACAAAGATAAATGTACAGATTTTAAGCATTTTTTGCATAAAAGTATATGAATACATTTTGTCAGTACTTGATTTTTTTTAAAGGTTTGATAGTGCCCATTAAAATCTTACTAGTTACAATGAGCATAAAGTACATGTAAAACAAGATGTAACCTGGAAATAGTCAAAGTTTTCTTGGTGTGTAAAGATTAAGCATAATGTTTTTTTATTTTCTTTTTCTTTTTTGCTTTTGTTTTTCTTGAGCTTCATATAAGGGGGATGTTATACAGTTCTATTTTAATTAAAATGTATTCTTTTTTCATTTTTCTTGATCTTCACACAGTCTGTGAGTTGTTTCTGGGGTGTTCAGAGCGTTCTGAGGTTAGTATCCAATTATCAGTGACTGCATATTCTGTCTGTTCTTTTGTGACTGGGTTACCTGACTCATGATGATATTTTCTAAATGCATCCATTTTTCCTAGGAATTTCATAAAGTCATTGTTTCTGATAGCTTAGTAGTACTCCATTGTGTAAATACACCACAATTTTTGTATCCATTCATCTACTGAAGGATATCTTGGTTCTTTCCAGATTCTGGCTATTATAAATAGGGCTGCTATGAATATTGTGGTGCATATATCTTTGTTGTATGTTGGAGCTTCTCTGGGGTATATGCCCAGAAGTGGAATAACTTGGTCTTCAGGTAGTAAGTACTATGTCAAATTTTCTGAGGAATCACCAGACTGTTTTCCAGAGTGGTTGTACCAGTTTGCAACCCCACCAACAGCAAAGTGTTCCTCTTTCTCCACATCCTCACCAGCATCTGCTGTCATCTAAATCCATTCTGACTGGTGTGAGATGGAATCTCAGGGTTGTTTTGATTTTCATTTCCCTGATGGCTAATGATGTCGAGCAATTTTTTAGATGCTTCTCAACCATTTGATATTCCTCAATTGAGAACTTTTTGTTTAGCTCTGTACCGCATTTTTTAATAGGGTTGTTTGATTCTCTGGTGACTAGCTTCTTGAGTTCTTTGTATACCTTGGATATTAGGTCTCTATCAGATGTGGGATTGGTAAAGATCTTTTACCAATCTGTTGCTTGCCGTTTTGTTTTCTTGACAGTGTCCTTAGCCTTACAGAAACTTTGCAATCTCTTTAAGTCCCATTTGTCGATATTTGACCTTAGAGCATGAGCCATTGATGTTCTGTTCAGGAAATTTTCTTTTGTGCCTATGTGTTCTAAAGTTTTCTCTACTTTCTCATCTAATAATTTCAGTGCACATGGTTTAATGTGGAGTTCTTTGATCCACTTGCACTTGAGCTTTGCACACGGAGATAAGAACGGGTCTATTTTCATTCTTCTTCATGCTGAGTGCCAGTTGGACCGACACCATTTGTTGAATAGGTTGTTCTTTGTCCATTGAATGTTTACAGTTCCTTTGTCAAAAATCAAGTGACCATAAATAAGGGTGCATTTCTGTATGTATGTGACCCCAAAAATTTCACCAGAGAACTTCTACAGCTGATAAACAAGTTCAGCCAAGTGGCTGAGTATAAAATTAACTCAAACATATCAGTAGCCTTCCTCTACTTAAAGGACAATCATGCGGAGAAAGAAATTAGGGAAAAGATACCCTTCACAATAGTCACAAAAACTATGAAATACCTTGGTGTGACTCTAACTAAGGAAGTGAAGGGCCTTTATGACAAGAACCACAAATCTCTAAAGAAGGAAATTGAGAAAGATCTCAGAAAATGGAAAGATCTCCCATGCTCGTGGATTGGAAGAATCAACATTGTAAAAATGGCCATCTTACAAAAGCAATCTACAGATTCAATGCAATCCTCATCAAAATTCCAACCCAATTCTTCATAGAGTTGGAAAGAGCAATGTGAAATTTCATCTGGAATAAGAAAAGATCTAGAAAATCGATTACTCAGTCTTAAAGTTAAAATCTATCATCACCCCAAGGAATCAAAGAACATTGTGAAGTAAGAGATGGAATGACCAGTAGTGATGGTAATTCATGGAGGATGTACAAACATTTTGGAAACTGCTGTCACCTGGACATAACATTCTTGATACCATAGCAACTGTGGTTTCTCACACAGGATCTGTACATGATCGGGCCATTCTATATTCTGTCACAGAAGGAAATAGTATAGCCACTGTTTTTTTTTTCATGTCCTAGTATATAATGCCCCTCCACTGCTTATTATGGAAGCCATAACTACGCCTAGCATTGCTCCCAGAAATATATATTTCATTCTATGTATCATTTATGTACATGAGAGGTAGAATGATATTTCAGGTAAAAGTTATTTCATTGAATTAGGGCAGATAATAAAGGGTAATGGGAGTGTATATACTGAAAACACTAAAATCTACATGTATAAAATGTCTAAAGTATTAATAGCAAGGAATTGTGTGCCACAAGACATTTTTAAAGAATTTTTGTTAACATATTGAATTGTTTATTGTATAATATTGTTATGCCATTTTTGATCCAGCAGGGAAGACTAATTTAGGCTTTATCAGTTAATTTGTTGGCTTGTAATTTACCGTGAAACTCTAACAACCATATTAAATTATAATATTTTTGTAATATATAATTTTACTTTATATGGTTACAAATCTTGCCTCAAAATCATGTTTTACTTATTTGCCTTCATTTTAAATTAAAATAACAAGCTGCCTTATGCGTTGTTAAATATAAATGTTTGTCTATAGATAATTGTGGCTTGATGTCTGTATGCAGGTGAGAGCAGGCACAAGATAAAGCATGGCCTCTGAATGGGCAGTGAAAAAGAAAGGTGGAGCAGAGGTTTTGAAAGGTGGAGAGAGAGGAGAAGGAAGAGAAGAGACCAAGATGGAGAGAGAGAAAAATAGCCCTGACCCATGTGACTTTAAAAAGCCACAGTTAGCTAGGAAAATCTTATAGGGGATGAATTATTACCGGAAAATTTGTCTTATCTAGGTGGGGAATTTATATTAAGGCTCTGAATTTATTTTGTGGAGTAAGAATTTGCTTATGTAAATCTGATTGTTAAATTATAAGCCTCTAGAGCTTTGATTTTGCTGGGTTACTGGGAATTGTGACAATAACCACAGGGGGCAGATGCTGGAATGTGAGCAGAACTCATAGCAGAGGGTCATAAGAGGATGGCCACTGCAGGGGACAAAAAGTAAGAAGAAGTGACATGAAGCCTGGTAACTAGGGATTTTATAATATATTATATTATATTATATTATATTATATTATATTAATTATATTATTGTATTGTATTGTATTATATTATATTATATTATATTATATTATATTATATTATATTATATTACATTATACTCTAGAAATATTCTCTAAGGTTTCCAAAAAAAAAACATTATTCTAAAAAAGTAGCTAAGCGCGAACAAGCTATCTTAAGATTTAGGAAGTATTGAGTTTACTCAGTTCATTGATCTGTCATTTTCTATTGGAAATAAACATCAAAGTAGAAAAAGTGAAAGGTATTCTTTATCATATATCTGGAACTTCAAGTATCTTCACAAATGTTGAAAAGTTTTGGACAAATTTAGAACAAATTTAGACGGGCCAAGTAGTTTTATTTGGTACCAGTTTAGACAAGAACCAGGCAGCAAATCACTAGTGGCTAAATTATCAGGTCACATTAAAACCTGGTAATTTAGTTGCAATTAGGACTATCATAATTTATTTATAAAATGCCGGTCTATACATTTACATTTGACAATCCATTTACTTTCAGGCTAGTACTATGTGTGCTCCATTAAATTATAAAGTGCTAGGTCATTAACCTGCAATTCCATTTGTGATCATGTTATTAAATTGCATCCTGTCCCCTCTCTAGTTGAGACCAAATTGTTAGATCATTTATCTGTAACTATTTAATTTCCCTCTGAACTTCCCAAAGCTCTTATTATTGCTAATTAAGCAGGTGTGACCTGTGCGAAAAGCATTTGGCACTCCTTGAACATCTGGCAGGTATCCAAAATCAGGTCAGGTCTCTTTAGCGCTCTAATTTTACTCTTATTTGCTTCTGGTCATTAGTGATGTTGGCAGCACAATACATGTTTTCATGTTCAGGATCATTAGGGCTTGAGAGACTTTAAAGAGATACTTGGCTCATACCCACATGTAGCCAGGACAGACTATGCCAGTGAAACTCTCCCTCTGCTGGAAGTCCTGGAGCCACTTAGCTCAACACTGAATGATCATGCATATTCAGTTCAGTGCTGTGAAAATGTGGCATGGGATTTGTTAAGATAAATTCCTCATGTAGATTTTTCTCACAGACTAAACCTAGAATCCATGTTCATGAAGCACATGCACCTTCAGTCGAGGATGGTCATCTTGTATGGCTCATTGATTGTGTGCATCTGGCCCAGGGAGTAGATAGTACTTTGGGAGGTGACTCAGAAGTGAAGTATGGAGAAAAGAGGTGCTACCATTCATGTTACTCCCACGGATATATGAATTAACACTGAACATAAGCTTTCTTAAGTGAAGCACACGTCAGTTTCCTTATAATGATATGAGACTTGTGTTACTATAAAGCACCCGTACCAGACATCAGCACCCAGAAAAGAGAAATGTACTTCCTTAAGTTCACACTGTTCTTCACGCTGTATCTAAAGGTCTGCAGAACTCCATGGTTCGTGATATGATTCCTACACCCTCTAGGACACCATTGGCACAGTTTCCATTGCCCACAAGGCCAGGGAACCTGTCTGAGGCTTAATTAAATGTGTTTGATGTTCAGTTTTGATGATTTCATTTATTTGACTCATCATTGATAGCATCATTGTGTGTTTGTGTTAAATGTGGGCTTAGACTTTTAAAAACTTACTTTAATAAGGGTTGTTAAATTCTTCAACCTCCCTTCTAGTCCTCCAACAGAGATAGGGGAAAGGCAGCTTAATAGGAAATGTTTGTGGACCTGTTTGCAAATAGTGACTTGGGATCAACTGCAATCTTTGTTTTTAGGATATCTGTAGTCCAGGACAAAACATTAAACAGGGATTAGTAATGGCAGACCCACCCAACTGGCAAATGCCAAACACAAATCAGTGGCAACAGCTTGATCCAGAAGAAACCAAAAGGCTCTATGGAACAAGAGATGGTGCAGTGAAGTGGAGTGTTTCTAGTTGCTCTCAGTAGTCGCCATCTTTACTTGAGTATCTCTGTAGAACAGATATGAATATCACAAATGACAGATTACAGATCATTTAAAATCAGACACATTTATGGTGGTTCAGTTATAGAGAGGAACACATACCACAAAATGGGTTTCCATCATGGAATATCTGGGACCTGATACAATGCCAGTTGTGCTGTCATAGTTCAGTGATAAGGTCGCTGTGCAGGCTGTGGCATGGCACTGAACTGGCTCCCTAGCAATGGGTCTCCTGGAGATATTCTTAGCTATGTTACCTGATGTCCAACCTGACATGATGTACTATATCACCCATTTTATCATTTCAGATACAAAACTGGGCACCCCTTAGCAGTTTAGCCTACTAGGAGGACGGCATTCACACACTCAGGAATGTCTGGAATCCATCAAACTAGACAGTTCAAAACTACAAAATTGGAATATATGGCTAAATGAGAAATTAGAAGCAAGTGAAGTTTCATTACAAGTTCATTAAGAAAGAACAGATCAAAAAGCACAGAAAATAACATAGAACCAGATGGTAACTGCATTAGTACAAAATTGAGCTTTCATTATTATGAAGATAAATTGTACTAATTTTGAAAGAAATAAAGAATACAAGCATATATCTCCATGAATATGGAGTTTAATGTAATGACAGACAATTACATTGATAAAATATAAACACCTATTTAACCTTTTTTTCTAATTTATCTAAAATGTAGATAGTAGTTATACCTGCCTCCTGATATTCAACCTCTCTAAAGTGATACTTTCCTTTGTGTTTAAGGAAGAAAGGAGAATTTAAAAACACATTTAATAATCCAATAGTTCAGAATAAACTAAATCAAGATATGCAGGCATATTTCCTGTAAGTCATCTCAAATGTTACCACTAATATGATAATAACTTGGTGTCAGAAAAATGTCTTAAATTGCCAGCAATTAGGACAATACCAATAATACCAAAGAGAAAGAGAGAGTGGGAAAGAAGGGAGGGAAAAAGAGGGAGGGAGGGTGGTAGAGAGTGAGGGAGAGAGGGCAAGACAGAGAGAGAGAGAGAGAGAGAGAGAGAGAGAGAGAGAGAGAGAGAGAGAGAGAGAGAGAGAGAGAGATTGTACAGTGGAGATTGTTGAAGGCAGTGAACATTTTTAGAACTGTGTTGTTCTACTAATAAAAACACAAAAACACTTTGAATGATCAATGTAGACAAAGAAATGTTCAAAAATCAGATTCATTACAACTTTCTATAATTTACAAACCTTCTCTATACTTAATCCTCAGATTAATATAGCTTATTATTTTAAATGTGTGTGTATCTTTTCTTAACCATCTCACTTAATAATAAGATCTGAAAGGGCCTATATTTAGAGACATTACTAAACTAAATAGGTATCATCTCAAAGTCAGAAGAAAAAAAACAAATGTTAATAAATGGAAAAATAGCCATATTTCAAAAGCTCCAGGGAAATCATTCAAATAATATACTACATATTAGGCAGTATTTCTTGAATCTATATTTTAGTATAAAATATCCTGAGTATATGAGAAGAGCTCTGTAGTGGTGACAGAAGATTCTGGAATGATTGAAGGAAATGAAGTCTCTACCTCTCAAATTTAGGATGGTACAATAAAAGGAAAAATGTTACAATGATACAAACATACTTTAACAATAGTGTATTTATTTGAAAATTGTTTTAATTTCTTTTTACACTTACTTATTTTTAGGACATAAATGTATACATGATGTAGCTTTGGTCACATGCTTCTGGTATTTGACATTTACCTATATTTTTCATAATGTTGCTCTGTCCTTCCTTCAGTGTGTAAAACTAACCTCAGTGGAAATTTCTAGTTTTTTTTTTTTTTTTTTTTTTTTTTTTTTTTTTTTTTTTTTTTTTTTGGAGCCTCAGTTGTGACCTAAGATGTTTTTTCTGAACGTTGTCTCATGAAGGATGTTTTGCTGAAGTAGAGATGTGAGGGGATGTTTTGCTGAAGTAGACAGGTAAGAGGATGTTTTGCTGAAGCAGACATGTGAGGGGATGTTTTGCTGAAGTAGACATGTGAGGGGATGTTTTGCTGAAGTAGACATGTGAGGGGATGTTTTGCTGAGCAGACAAGGCACATGATGTTCAGAAAGAGTATAAATATCACCATGAGAGAGGGAGAAAAGGCTCTTGCGTAGGTTCGCCTTGCAACAAGTCACTTGCCTTCTCTTTGCTGTTGATACTTTTGTATTCCTTTGCTTTGCAACACTTTGCTGGTCGTTGCTAATCTTTGCTTGTCATAACTTCACAGAGAGCTATGTACCTCTTGCTATGCTGTCTGCTTCTTGCTGCTTCCATGAACTCCTGTAGTTTCCACACGTAAAACATTAGTTGATATATTGTTGGATTTATTATTGGAAATGAAAACAATTACATAATTTACACTTTCCCTTCCTTCCGTATAACCATGTACCCACCTTTTCTCTCTCTTAAACTCATGATCTCTGGCCTTTAAAAAAAAACTGGTGTGTGTGTGTGTGTGTGTGTGTGTGTGTGTGTGTGTGTGTGTGTGTGTGTTTGTGTGTGTGTATGTGTGTGTGTGTGTGTGTGTGTGTGTGTGTTTGTGTGTTTAAATACAGCCTACTTTGCCACACAGTGTTATTTGTATGTTTGTGATTTTAGTAGTGACAGCTTGGCCTAATGAGACCTTGGGTTTGGAATAAAATCTACCAAGTCCATGTTACTAAACAACGTCCTACCCAAATGCGCTATGATGATTAAAACAACTCAGTGGTTCTATAGTGGCCTCTCTAGAGGACAACTCCCTGTTGCAGAGTCATATTGCTGGACACACCTGGGACAATTGTTAAAACTTAAGTAGATGTCCTTCAGTAGATGAATGGATACAAAAATTGTGGTATATTTACACAACGGAGTACTACTCAGCTATCAGAAGCAATGACTTTATGAAATTCTTAAGAAAATGGATGCATCTAGAGAATATCATCCTGAGTGAGATAACCCAGTCACAAAAGAACAGACATAATATGCAGTCACTGATAGTGGGATGCTAACTCCAGAAAGCTCTGAACACCCCAGAAACAACTCACAGACTGTGTGAAGATCAAGAAAAATGAAAAAAAGAATATATTTTAATTAAAATAGAACTGTATCACATTCCCCTTTCCTTCCTACAGCCCCTCCCAGTTTCTCTCCTATCTCCTCAAATTAATAACCTCTTTTTCTATATTATTGTTACATATATACATATGTGTATGTACATGTACCCACAAATACTTAATTACAACCTTATAAAAATGTATTTTTATACTTTTATGCAAAAATGCTTAAAAATCTGTACATTTATTTTTGTTTTTTAAAATAAAGTTAAAAAAACAAAAAAATAAACTTAAGTCTGTTTTTATTTTTTCCTTTCCCTCGGTTTTACAAACTTGAACATCATAAACTATATTTTACCAATACTTAACTATCTAGTATCTATTATGGTATATAGTATATTGCAGACATAGAATGCATGTTTTTTAAGAAAAAGTCTAGCTTGATATGATAGATCACACTTCAATAATTCTATCACGGAGGAGTCTGGAACTGGCAATTACCTTGAGTTCATGATCAACCTGACAGTCTACCAAGTAATTTCCAGGCCACCCTGAGATAAAGTATGAAGTCCTATCCCAAGAAAATAAATAAACAAATGACAAACAAACACCATGAAATGTTATGTTAGGGATGTTCTTAAGAAATAATTTTTTAAGTGTACATTTAGGAGTAGGAATAGAATCAATCAGTGTACACACAATGTGTTCTTCATGACCTACCATGTTTATTTGAAGAGAAAGTTGACATTGTTATTCTTGGTTTTCAGATGAAGAAACTCATATGCCAGGTAAGTTGGGTGAATTGTCTAAAATTCTGTGACTGATAAGAATTATGTTGATTTCATGGAGCCTTCTACATTTTCTTGTGTCAACTGTAACTTTAAGGGAGCAGTATAAAAACAGATAATTTCCCAGCATCAACAATAATTAAGAGCATTATTATGAAAACATCTATCGCTTCTCAGCCTTTTGGCTAAGATCTAGTGTAAAAACATCCATTCCAATATTATGTGTCTTAAATATCCCACATGCTGGGCAACAGTATAATCAGAATTTTAGGACTGAGAATAAAAGATTTTAAGGGTCAGCCAATCAAGAGATGCCTTCTGTTACAATTGTTGCTGAAGAAGAGTTTCATTCTGAGCACTGAAGCCAAGATTGAAAACCTTTGCATATTGTTTCAATCTTTAAATGTGCACACAATTAAAAATTCATCTCTGGATTCCTGACTTGCTAGGTTTTCTGTGCCTAAAATTTGATTTTTTAATGCTATTTTTTTATGTTTCATAATTTTTATTTAAATCAACTGTCCTAGGAGACTCTCCACCAGCATTGATCTTTGGTTTCTCAGTGGGAAAGCATTCAGCCTGGTACTGGGAAGGCATGCACCATTGCATCCCAATCTGGGCTGCATGCTCTTTCTTTTCTATCGTAGACTGCCAGGCTGTTTTCTGAAGTTCTGCACAGGAACTAGACTCTGAGCAACTGCAGTTCTTTCTTCCCTTCAAAGCAAAGATCTTCAGAAGTGCTTGTTTGGTTGATTTAGTTTTTTTGTTCATTTACTTTTCTTCCCTCTGTATGATGACTACATTTAATCCCTTACTTTAGGTCAATTTAAGCTTCTAGAGTTTGATATTTTGATATGGCTGTTGGAAATTATTTGGAAAACTTTGTTCAGTAATAAAATAATGCTTGAGTATTGGGCGTTCAATGGTATGATTAGCGAACAGCTCCGAATAATATGCTCACATGTCTGACAGTGTGTAAACCTGTGACAACTTTGCTTCTATGTGTATGCCAATAAAATGCAAACTTTCCTAGTAAGGACCATGAAAAGTTTGACTACAAACAAGAATATAGAGACCCTCTGAAACAATGGTTAAGGTTACATCATAAGCATTCCTTTATTAAGCTTTGGGATGTTGCTGAGTTTAAAGTTTTGTCTTTGAAAAGAGCTTCAGCACATATGGTGTGTCTCCATGATTAATTGCATTGGTCGTTTCATGATTCAGTGGAACTGTAATAACATTTCAGATAAACAATCATTTATTATCTAAGCAGAGAGGTGTAGTTTCCTTCTTCCAGTTTGCACTTGATCAATTTAGCAGAAAACCTAACCTCATAATCTTTCAAGTTCAAATATCTTGGGAGAAGTTTAATTACAACTCATCAAATGCCTCAGCAGGGGATAATTTTACCCACACTAAAAAAAAAAAAAAAAAAACAAAAATTAGAGCATTCCATGTGATAAATGATGATTGTTTTGTAATTAATAATATATTTGCATAAAATTAGAAATTGAATGGGATTAAATAAATTGAAAGTAAAATGTGAGCTGCTACATAGTTAGATTTGTGTGTGTGTGTGTGTATATGTATGTGTGTATGTGTGTGTGTGTTTGTGTGTGTTAATCAGGTACTGGACTTTAACATATATTGCTACTTGCTTTATTCTTAATAAAGTAGCTCAGAGCCAAAATCAAGATAAAACACCCGAATGCTGGTTATTTTTAATTGGGAAAACTGCTGCAATTTTTTATTTTGCTCACAATTTTCACGCAACATATTTTGATCACCGTTTACCCTTTCCCCTAAATCTTCCCAGATACTTCTCTCTTCTCCACTTTCCTACTCATGTAGCTTCATGTTCTCATTTCTCGTAAAAAAAAATAAAGGAGTAGAACAAAACAAGTCTGACGTGCAGAAATAACCATGAAGTATGCCTCAGAGCGTAATTAATGCACTCAGTGACAGTCCTATGGGGAAAAACTAATTTTGCCCTTTCTCAGGCAACTACTGCAAGCGGCTTCTTATGGGTGGAGATCTCATGTCTACTTAATCTGCTCAGTGCTAACATTCTATTTGGTTTGAATCTATGCAGGTGTGGCATGTGCTATTATAGTTTTCTCGACAGATAATTTTCCTTACTTTCTCCTTCTCTGGCTTGCACACTTTGTCCAATACAGGTTAACGTTAACGTGGGGACTTCTCCAGCACTGACATTTCATGTTATTGGTGCTGTGACCATCTCTCAGCTCCTAGGCTTGGATGAACTAGTCTTTAAAATACAAAGAATGAGACTAATTCCCGGGTGTAGCCAGGAAGCCATAGTCCAGGTGGCAGCATAAGTGGATGCCCCATTTCCAGCTTCTGCGTCTCTCTAAAATTATCCCTGCTAATTGCTACCTCTTCAGGATTCTGCTTAATGAACATCTGCAGCAGCCCATGGTACTGCGGGTCAACCAGCAGCCCTCCTGCAGACACGTCTTTCCTTCAGGAAGAAGCTTGCTACAAACCTTTTTTTCTCACAGACAGAGTTAATACAGTTGAAGCTCGTTATAATCTCAAGGCAGTTCCAAAACGAGAAAGGCATTCTGCATCACCGAGAGCACTGGGGTGGATTTAACCCTGTGCTTAATGAGTACAGGCAAGACACAGGCAACAGAAAGGCTGGAGGTACCAGAGGCTTGTAATTCACAACTGCATCTGCTGTGCCTTGCCAGGCTGTGTGGGAGCAGACTGCGAGTCGTTCCCACCTGCTCAGAATCACTTGGGTGTGGAGACCCATTCTCTGTTCAAGGAAAAAGTGCTTAGATTTTGAAAGTATTTTTGAAAGCAAAATGACATGTTATAGCAGGAGGTCTTCCCTTGCAGTCGTGTTCAATTTGGTCAGTGGCTTCTTCTCTTCTGCACTGTATATAGGAATGTGAAGATCTTCTTAGACAAACCTGCAACATAATCCAATCTGCATATTTTGTGTGATGAGTGACTCAGTGTCTACAGGATAATTTTAACAACATGCAACTTTTATCTTATGTTTTACATATTGATCTTAACACAATATCCAAACAAGAACTTGATTTTTCTGGGTTTTATTTTTTTTCACCTTAAATGTTGACAGTCCTCTAAATCACTGATAATAATATGTTAGCTATATTAAAGTTTGAGCTCTCTCATATTCTTTGGGTGAGAATTTCATGTATATACTTTCTTAATGCAATTTATTAGTATCTATCTTCTTGAAAACTGTGCACATTTTTAAAATGCTTTGCATCACACACCTAGAAAGTGTTTTCTCAAGGTAGATTTACAGATGAACTGAATATGTAGAAAGATGTTTATTTTACTGGTTGCCCTGTTATTAAAATGTCACTGATAGATACGTTTTACAATATTTAGATATCTCATTTAAGTTTTACGGAAATTGTCATTGTTCCCATTGACAACAAGAAGCCTCGGGTTGTCACTGGCTGTTATATATTATCTCTGGTCTTTTTTTCATAACACTTAACCTCTTGTAAACTATAGAACAACTTGTGTACACAACCAACCTTAAGCAAGAAAGACTGTATCTTCTTAGACAAATAAAGTTGATAGAAGAAATTTATTGATACATGAGTAACAGAATGTGGAGTGAATTCATGTGGAGTGAATTTATACAACTCATATGGCCTCCATGATATACTTTTCTATAATTAAATCTAGAGATGGATGTGTGTGGAAGTGTCTGTGTGCTCATGTGCCTCTCCGTATTTGTGAGGCGGTTTACAGATGTAGCATTTGTTCGAACAGAGTATACACCATGTAGGATTGGAGAATATCCTATTCTTTTCTCCACCTTCTTCCTTCTTCCCTTTTTCTCATAGGTCAGGAAGATGCTTGGCTTCCTTCTCATTGTCTTCACGGACAATATTCTTATAGTCTTACCTTGTTTCACTGTTCTTCTAAGATCAAGCTTCATCAAGATTGAATTCATCTGAGATCCATAGGTTGGGTCTTCATATTCCTCTAATAGACCCATCAATTAAGTAGTCAGTATGTCCACTAATGACGACAACCAGAGACATCAAGTGAGTGATACAGTCATGTTTAAACACAAATCCTTCTCATTACTGAATCTGTTCTCACCGCTGTCAAGTTCTTTGACAACAGTGGTTCCAGAATAGAATATAAAAATGGTGCTAACAGAAAGAGTGCTTCACCTAGCCCCAAATTCTGTATTCTAGACATAAGGCAGATAATGGAAAAAATAAATATTTGGTAACAGTTGGATATATTATTTTGAAAGATAAAAATAAAAACATGTTATTTCTCAGTCTTTCATGTTGCCCAGGCAACTTGTTAGAGAAACAGCCTCATGAATGGAAATATTTCACTCTCTCTCCTCAAGGTAGAGGTGTCTTCTGTTTTTAAAGATTCAACCCCAGTTTCCTCAGAATCACAAGAGTAACAATGTATTGCAAAGTATTTAACTGTTTAGCCAGCAGACATCTAAGCTGGCAGATGAAACACATAGTCCAGCTCTGCTGTTTCCCTTGTTCCAGGTTTGTGACATCAGGATTAATAGCTACAAAGTCATACCTGCAGGTGATTAATGGTCTAGAGTCAAAAAAAGCAACACCTAAATTTGCACACATTGCTTTTTCTTGCTAGTGGGGTCCTAATTACATTTCTCACCTTTTGGGTCTAACTTTGACCATTTTTTATAAAGCATCGTGGGCCAATTTTGTTTGTCAGCTGTGTGTTCATATCTGTGTTTCTGTAAATAATTGTGTGCAATAATAATAAAAATGTGAATAGATTAAGTCAGAATGTAGAAGAATCAAACTATAATTATGCTGTAGGAAGATGCCTGGACCCCTTGTCTTGGTCAGATCACTAAAGAATCTTGACCTTTTAGATTTTCACATTATACTTATGATAGTCTTGCTGTTTGCCTAGGGACAGTCTCAGATTTTGTCCGTACTAAGGAGCGATGGTTGGCAAAATGTGTCCTGTGGTTACTCAAGGTGTGTAGAGAGCGCTGGAATTAACTTCACAGTAGTTTGGTCTCGATCAAATGTATCACCCCACAAATTGGACTATGGGAAAGAGGGTTTATTTCGTGGAGCAGAGGCAGCTCTCTTGGGACACAGAGGGGGAAGCATACTTAGAGTCATTTTCTGATAGCAGAGAGGGGCTGCAATGAAGATGCCTTTACTGACATCCAAAGTCTTCTGGGTATAAGATGGAGAAATGCAATGTTCTGAAGGTGCCTGTTTGTGTTGTCTTCTGACTCGGGCTGTTTGCTTTTCTCAATGATTTCATTTCCATCTCTGTTCATTTCTGTCTCAGAAATATTTCTATAAAATAAAGGATGTACAAGCATTTTGTCTTCTGTCTATACAACTTGATTGCCATCCCAGGCCTCCTTTGTTTAAAACACAAAAGTAACTTCTTCTAAGAGCTGTAGACAGGTTAAGGCACTGAACATGTATTTATCTGGAGCGTCCCTCTTGAACACAGTCGTGAATCTGTGAGCCTAGGGAGCCTTAAGCTAGATGTTTATGGATTACAAGAGCAACAATTGTATAGTGGCTAGTACAACTGAGAGATAATTTTTATATTAAAAATATCCCAAGAATTCAAGACAAAATCTAGATATGATGCTAGTAGAGAGCACATACATATGCGGTCATTTACACACACACACACACACACACACACACACACACACAATGCACACACAATATACCACAGCACACCACTTACAATTATAGAAGCACATCCATCTTCCTTTAAACTACAAAGTAGAAAGGCCCTTTATTAGATTGATCCTTTGGCTTATGGCCCTGCCGAAGATATTGTCAGTATAAATATTTTCAAGCACCATTTAAAAATCTTTAAATGGAAGCACTTTTCAGTTGATCTTCTTTGAGTGGGGAGAACAAGCACCTACTTTGGTGTGGGAAGGCTGGTCATTCATGTTCTTGTTGCCATCTGCTGCCTTCTTATGTAAAACATAGCCCATTGGCAACTAACAGGTCATGTAGACAATAACCCAGTATCTGATTATGTGTTCATGTGGCTGAAAATGACAACATCCACATGTCACCTGCCCTCATTTGCTTCACAATAGTTATCTAGGCTCTGTCTCTTTCCCAATCTCCCCTTTTCAGCCATTCCCTTTTTATATACAAAACAAACAAACAACAAAAAGACCCATTGTGGTGTCTAGCTTTGGCGGTTAAGACCAGGAATTGGGAAGAAAACTGATGTTTTTCTTAAGCAGAATAATCACAAACATCTTTTTAATTTCATACTTGTAAGGCCAACATCACATTGACTGAACCACTTCAGCCTTGGTTTGTTTATTTATATATAGATGAGGATAAAGGACTTTAGGATCAGGAATTTACCTTTTGATGAGTGTGGTTCATGCTTGAAGGATAACTAAAAAAACGGGTCTGTATTTTCTTTTGAGGAACTTGAGACTTTCCCAGATTCCCTCAATAAATGAGACTGTTTGTAATCTAGTAAAAGGCCATTCGCTTTTCTATTGTGTTAAAAAAAAATACTACCATTCACATGGGGGGAAAAGGCCCTCTAAAGAAATGAGAGGGCTGATTATCATCTTAAGAACGTAAAAGTAAATTAGCTAATATTCTTTCTTATTATCGAACTACTCTGTGGATACTTATATTTTCTAGCTCTAAAGTCCTTTACATAATAATTTTAGAATAGTTCCTGAAATAATCAAGTGTGCCTCAAGTTTGCATTATAATTCATACTTGATCCAGATATGCCACAACAACCATTAGTTCATGGAATCGTTAAGATTACATTCAATCATTTTCTGAATGAAAAACAAAACAAAAAATCATTAAAGAGTGGCTGTGACTTACCAGATGTGTCACTGACTCCTGCCCAATGCTGCTCCTTCAGTTATGAGTTTTGTAGTACAGCAGCATCAATGATGACCAGGAAAAGAAACCATACTGAAATAACTTAGGAGTTCATGTTCATTCTGATATTGTCAAATGAAAAATTTCTTGGTTTTCCTTAAAAATAATGACAAGTCATGTCTCTCTTTAATTATCTATATTTTTGTTTTAATTTCATCCAAAGTTCTATGTCTATAACCTAGAAAATATTTTCAGTACTATGCAGAGTTAACAGTTTTCTTCTTCTTCTTTTTTTTTTTTTATTGAATCAACAATTCAGTCAATACAATAAATGGGTACAAGCATAATATAATGACCAATGACATTGTTTTATTAATTTTTTAAAAAAGAATTAACTGAATCTAAACTACTACAAGCTATTTATTTTGCTTTATGCAAATAATGAATGTTAATCTTTTCTGATGTAGTCCTCTATGGTAACCTCCAAGGTAATAATAGGTAAATACAGGGGTGTTTATGATACAGGGAGAGGGAGGAAGGGAAGAAGGGAGGGGCAAGAAAATGAATGAGAGATAGAGAGGGAAAGGGGAAGGGGAAGGGAAGGGAGGGAGAGAGAGTGGAAGAGAGGGGGAGGAGGAGAGGAAGAGGGAGAGAGGGGGGGAGGGAATGGCAGGATGTCTGGGACAAAATTTCAAAACATTCATTTTCAATTATCTCCCACATCAGGAAATATAGAGAATATTTTAAGTGAAAACATATATTGTTTATATTAATTTCCAATCTACATGGTTTGAAATGTCTCAGACAAATTTGTGCAGTCAGTTTCTATTGGTTAGTTGGGTTTTTTTGGTTGTTGTTGTTGTTGTTTTGTTTTGTTTTTGTCAACACTAGAGTTGTCTAGAATAAAGAACCATCTATTGTGAAAATGCTTTTAAAATACTGGCCAGTAGCTACACCTGTGGAGCCATTTTCTTGATTAATTGTTGATGTGTGAAAGCCTAGCTCCTGGACAGGTGGTTCTGGAAGGCGTAAGGAAGGGAGCTGAACATGAGCCTGAAGAGTCAGAAAGCAGTGTTTCTCTATGACCTCTGCTTTAGTTTCTGTCTAAAGGTTCCTTCCCTGCTTGAGGTTCCTGCCTTAGCTTTCCTCAGTGATGGACAGTGGCCAGGACATGTTTCCCCACCCCCAAGTTGCTTTGCTCATAATCTGTATCATAGAAATAGAAAGCAAACTAGGACTCAGGTCTAGCCCTAGGCATGAACTATTCCTAATGCATCTCTGTGAGTTTGAATAACACATGATATGTCTTTATGGAGTTTAATTAGACAGAAGCTTGACATTCTTGGATTGAAATTTTACCTTTTTGGCACAACACATAAATTCAATGCCCTTTCCCCCATTTTCTATTTAATTATCATGTATTTTTTCATATAATATACTTAGAGTACATTTTTGCTACTCCAAATCCTTCAAGAACTTTCTACTTATATACCCGTTTACTTCATATTTCTCCCACTTACCCATACAAACAAAGAAGCAAAGGATAGTAAAGAAGGAAAATCAAAACAAACACTAAACAAAACAAAACAATAAGACAAAATATACTGAATGAAAGTAAAAAGCACACAAGACCATGGAGTCTGTTTTGTGTTAGCTGATTACTAGGCAAGAGGACTCCCTCAATTATTGCTAATATTCTAAGTGACACTTTAGTGAGGAAAAACATTTCTTCCTTTTCCAGAAGGCATTCATTGAAACAAGCGTTCTAGCTAGGGGTTCAACATTTTATCAACTTTCCCCCAGTCTTTGTTTGGATTTTGTATGGTTTGAATTTAGCAGATATCGAGTGCACTGCCACAGTCTTGGTGATCTCATATGTGAAGCATCTCCATTGTACTTAGAAGACAAGGTTTTATTTGTCATCCACTATCTCTGGCTTTTTCAATCTTTTCACTTCTTTTGCCACATAGATCCCTGACTCTTGAGGGGAGAAAGATTGAATTAAGGGGCACTCCATGAGCAGGAACCCATATGAGATGGTGTTAAATGCCTAAGAATCTGAGACTATATAGGTCATGAACTCTAGAGGACAACTTACCACTATTATTCTGCTAAGTATATAGATGAAATGACTTTTAGTGACATGATTGATGATGCTGGAGCATCATCAGACAAGAGTCTTCTCTCATTAAATGGTGTTTCCCATAGAAACCCACAACTGAAGAAAGGATACAGTGGGAGACTTTGCAACACTCAACAGCTCCATTTGATGTCTTCAAAAAAGTGTTCCTTATTATTCTTTAATTTCCAGTTTCATGAATGGATATAATGTATGTTTATCACATACATTCCCCTTTCTCCTTAAACCCTCTCCTACTGCTGAATCCCCCTTTCCAAAAAAGTTTAGTTTAATTAGTGTTGCTTGTTTGAGGCAATAATACGTGGGAAATATTGTCTAGATTGTGGGCTAACAAAAGGATTCTTTTGTTAGAATGTGGAAGAAAATATCCCCTTCTCTCCTGGTAGCCTTTGACTACCAATATATCTTCAAGGGATGGGGCTAAAGTAGCACCTTTCAAGCTCATCTTGTTCTGTGATGTACAATGTTAAAAGATGCAATCCTTTGCAGATATTGTGCGTGTAACCATAAACGATATATGTTCACGTGGGTAGCATTGATGATATATCTGGCACATAGCATTTTCCAAGATTCATCCCCATCATCTGGATCCTTAGCATCTTTCTGCCCCCGCTTCTGTGAATTTTCTCTAAGCCTTAGGTGGTGTCTGATTGAGTGAGCACCCAAGAGTACTTTCCTCATTATCTTATCTAGCTGTGGGTCTCTGTATTAACCCCTATATACTGTAAAAAAAATACTTCTCTAGCCAAGAATAATGATGTCATTAACTAGTCAGTATAAATGTAAATGTTTAGAAGGTGGTTTGCAGTCCATCTCTTCAGCAAGCCACAAGAGAATGCTTCTTAGAGTGTGAAACTTCTCTAATACATTAGCTGGAATGAGAGTATTTTCGTTGAAATGGCAGCTTTAAATCCAATCAGCAAAAGAATGGTTAACCCATAACAGATGTGCCAGTATGGAACCAGTGAGTCCACACTGAGTAATCCATTAGAATCACAAGTCAAAAGGATTTTTGGCTGGGTATTGCTGTTTATAGATTTATTTTCTAGCATCAATAAGATGGTAGTTGTAAATATGTTTGTAAGAGATGACAAATGTTAAATGTTTTACAATAATTTGTCAGCTGTTTATAATATCTAGTGACATTTTCTCTTTAAAACTGAATTTTTTAGTTCATGGGAATGACTTATCATCATCATCATCATCATCATTATTACTATTAAATTCTATATAATTTGGGTATTATTTGTACTTTCTTAGCAGGTGACCACATATAAAGTTATGCTTTTATGACCAAATGTAACACTGAAGATGAAAATAAAATACCTTAGTGTGTCTCTGACGCAAATATCTATCTACTCTGGCATCAGTTTATTTTCTGCTTTTAAAACACTTTTCCAGAGATGAACTGTTTTTCTTTTGTAAAACACTGAACTTCTCTGTCTACTATGCCCTCATTTTTCCTGAAATTGCATTTTATTCAGTTTTAGAAGATTTCAGTACTATTTGGAGATACTCAAGACTAAATTTATGCCATTGCCACAGTCATGAACTACACTGAAGGAGAGGAAGTTCACTGTATCATGTTTTCCTCAGCAAATCATTCTAGAAACATTTCACAATATTAACTAATGAATTAAGAAGTACTAATGAATATGCTGGTATCATACAGCATATTAAACTTTGGTATCAATGATCTTGTAAATGCATGTAATAATTTTAAAAATAATGTCATTTCAATGTTTATATATAGCTTTTAAGCATTTGTATGTGTCAGCATTATTTTTATTTCATGATATTAGTATTGTATTTATTACCATAATATACAGAGGGAGAAAAGTTTGTTCATACTTACCAGGCACCTAGGAAAAGGGCTTTGCTTCCTAACACATTAAATACATGCCCAACATTTACTTTTTAAAACATAAATCTGTGTGTGTATGTATGTGTGTGTGTGTGTGTGTGTGTGTGTGTGTGTGAGAGAGAGAGAGAGAGAGACAGAGACAGAGAGAGATACAGAGAGAGAGAGACAAAGAGAGACAGAGAGAGAGAGAGACAGAGAGAGAGACAGATAGAGAGAGACAGAGAGAGACAGAGAGAGAAGAGGAGAGGAGAGAGAGACAGAGAGAGAGACAGAGAGAGAGACAGAGAGAGACAGAGAGAGAGAAGGAGGAGAGGAGAGAGGGGGGAACACATGGTCAGAGTACAAGTTGTGAGGACAGTTTCCCTTCAGCAATGTGGTGCTGTGGGTTGAACTCTGATTGCCAGGCTTTGACTTCCCATAGACAACCACTGGGCTATTCACCTATCCTAGGAAAAGAGCTCTCTCATGTATACACACACACACACACACACACACACACACACACACACACACACACACACACACCACAATTGTAAGGTTTACATTATCATCTTTGTTTTACAGATGTAACACAGAAAATGCAACTTGTCTATACTAACTCACAGAATAGTCCCAGGTTATCTGTCCTTTTTAATCTGTCTGAGGTCTTAGCCATGTGGCTCATACCTCTCATCTAAAGAATATCTGAGATGTTTAAAGCAAAGGTCTTGGAACCTATCCCAGACATCAATTAACTTCTCCCTGTGCCCTTCAGACATGCTTGCATTACCCTATAGAAAGGAGAACTAACCTTTTAATATCCAAATCCTTTTTGTTTCTCTTCTACAAAAGAGGAAGTCAAAGTATTTGTTCCACACATACTTTGTGTCAGCCTTTTATATATTTTACTCTTAAAGCTGCCTTTAAAGGTTATACCATTTCAGAGATGGTGTAACTGAAGTTTAAAGGGATGAAGTAACTTTCCTAAGGCTGCAGTAAAACTACAGAGGATGAGCTGAAACCACAGACCACCTAGCCACCAAGAAATCATTTCTACCTCTGCTGTTATCAGTCACTGATCAGTATAAATACCCAAGCAGAAACATGGGGATGCAACTACAGGAATGAAAAGCTTAGGAAGAATAAAAGATGAACTATGAAAGTGACTTGTTAGGTATCTGGAGAAAGGTAGCAGATGTGAGGAACAATAGGTAGAGAGGTTAGAGTTGAAGCAAGAGCTCAAAGTGGTAGAAGGTATAATTTTTTTCTTTTTACACAAGGAGCCCTGCACAGACCTTATGAAGCTCAAAGAAAAGGAAGGCCAGAAAGTGGATGCCTCAGTCATCCTTAGAAGGGAGAACAAAATGCTTATGGAAAGAAATAAAGAAATAAATAGAGGAACAGCAATTGGAGAAAAGATCATTCAGAGACTGCCTCACTTGGGGAAACACCCCATATGTGCCCAGTAAACCCAAGCACTATTGCTGATGCCAAGTAGTGCTTACTGGCAAGTACTTGATATAGATGTCTCCTCAGAGGCTCTGCCAGAGCCATACTGATACAGAGGAGGATGCTTGCAGCTAACCATCAGACTGAACATGAAGACCCCAATGAAGGAGCTAGAGAAAGGACTAAAGGAGCTGAAATTGTCTGCAACCCAATGGGAAGAACAAAATTATCAACTATCCAAACCCACCACAGCTCCCAGGGACTAAAACACCAACCAATGAGTTTGCAAGGAAAGACCCATAGACAGAGGCACATATCAAGCAGATAGCATTGTCTGACATCAATGGGGGGAGTGGCCTTTGTCCTAGTGAAGGCTCATTTTTTCCATTGTAGGGGAATGCCAAGATGCTGATGTGGGAGAGGGTGGTTGGGAGAAGGAGCACCTTCATGGAAGCCATGGAAGGCGGAGGAGGTTGTAGGAAAGGGATAACATCTGCAATGTAAATGCAGAGAATTTCCAATATAAAAAGGAATTTTTTTTCTAATGTTTCTCTCACATTTTCTCCAGGAACAAAACTTTGGTCGGGAGCACAATGTTACACATCAGACAGACAAAGCATGTTGTCTACCTTGATTTGCTCTCCATCACAGATTTATTTTTCCAACTGGTTCGAGTAACTTTCAGGCTGTCTCTGTTGTTAGCTAGAGAAAGGATGATAAGATAGTTTTGATAGTTCGGGCAGGGTAAAGCCCTGATATTGGATTTCTGATTTCTGTTGTCACTGTAGCTGCTTCCGAATCTGAAAGCATGACCAGCTGTTTTAAATAAGTGTATGCTATAATAAAAAAATAGTAAACTTGTCGAGAAATAAAAGAAAAAAGTTAATCACATAGACTTGTTCCATACTCATTTATCTCCTTCAATATCGTCTTTCTCTGTCTTAGTGTCTGATCAAACTTGTGTTTGTAACATTCATTTTCTAATAGGCAGTAGATTTAGTGGATTAGAAAAAATTAGTTTACACAACAAGTGATCAACTAGGCTTTAATATTTGGTAGGAATGTTTATTCTGCAATTTAAGGTTTGCCTGTTATCTAGAAGAGGGTTATTTTCACTTCTTAATTTGGCTGGAAATTTGTCATAGAACTGGCTTCTGCAATAAGATGTAAAATGAAATAAATTGTCAAAATACATAATATGTAATAAGTAGCCTGAGACAGAAAACAGGTAAAAATGATAGCTGTTTCTGATATGAAGACAGAAAAGCCTGGGAGGAGATGGGAGTCCCAGGGGAGTCTATCCTTTCTCCTTCTCCTCCTTCTCCTGCTTCTTCTCCTTCTCCTCCTTCTCCTGCTTCTCCTCCTTCTCCTCCTTCTCCTGCTTCTCCTCCTTTTCCGGCTTCTCCTCCTTCTCCTTCTTCTCCTTCTCCTTCTCCTGCTTCTCCTCCTCCTTCTCCTGCTTCTCCTCCTTCTCCTGCTTATCCTCCTTCTCCTCTTTCTCCTCCTTCTCCTACTTCTCCTCCTTCTCCTCCTTCTCCTGCTTCTCCTTCTTCTCCTCCTTCTCCTCCTTCTCCTCCTTCTCCTGCTTCTCCTCCTTCTCCTGCTTCTTCTCCTTCTCCTGCTTCTCCTCCTTCTCCTGCTTCTCCTCCTTCTCCTGCTTATCCTCCTTCTCCTGCTTATCCTCCTTCTCCTTCTCCTCCTTCTCCTGCTTCTCCTTCTTCTCCTCCTTCTCCTTCTCCTGCTTCTCCTCCTCCTGCTTCTCCTCCTTCTCCTCTTTCTCCTCCTTCTACTTCTCCTCCTTCTCCTGCTTCTCCTCCTTCTCCTCCTTCTCCTCCTTCTCCTGCTTCTCCTTCTCTTGCTTCTCCTCCTTCTCCTCCTTCTTCTGCTTCTCCTCCTTCTCCTGCTTATCCTCCTTCTCCTTCTCCTCCTCCTACTTATCCTCCTTCTCCTTCTCCTCCTTCTCCTGCTTCTCCTTCTTCTCCTCCTTCTCCTGCTTCTCCTCCTTCTCCTCTTTCTCCTCCTCCTCCTACTTCTCCTCCTTCTCCTTCTCCTCCTTCTCCTGCTTCTCCTTCTTCTCCTCCTTCTCCTGCTTCTCCTCCTTCTCCTCTTTCTCCTCCTCCTCCTACTTCTCCTCCTTCTCCTGCTTCTCCTCCTTCTCCTTCTTCTCCTGCTTCTCATCCTTCTCCTGCTTCTCTTTCTCTTGCTTTTCCTTCTTATCTTCCTTCTCCTCCTTCTCCTCCTCTTCCTGCTTCTCCTCCTCATCATTCTCTTCCTTTTATTATTATTGTGACTCATAGTAGCCTTCATTCACATAAATGTTGAGTTGCTTTTGAGTTATTGACTAGGATATTTATAACCTGACTTAATTCTCAACAAACCATGGCCCATTGAATGATATAATGTGGTCTTAGAGTGAGAAGAAATTCCACATATTTAATAAAATCAGGTTAGAAAATTAATTGTTTTAAGTTGTAAATACATTTGTTGTGTTTAATTGGTTATCTACTCTCTAATAATTTTCTCCAAATAAACTCAGCTAAGCATTATCAATTAATTTATTAATGCTGTTCCATTCACTTGTTGAAAAAAATAAGAAATGTTGATTTTCATATAAAGATCATTGGTTATTGAATATAAACATTAGGTTTTCCTAAAAATGGTTGTCAGCCTATTCAAAGTATTTTGTGCATGTATAGGTTCTGAAGGTGTAGTTTGTACAATCAGTTTTAAAATATAAGTATTAAAAGAGTGCTTTAGGCAGGATCAGTGGTTCAGCAAAGAGATCTGGTGCTTTCCAGAAGGCCAGGGTTTGATTCCCAGTACACACATGGTGGGCCAGGGGGCCACAACACCCTATAACACAGGATTCTGGGGACATCATGCTTTATTCTTGTGTGTGTGTGTGTGTGTGTGTGTGTGTGTGTGTGTGTGTGTGTGTAATAAACAAACAGGCAAGTGATACACAGACACAAATGTTCACAAACCTCTCATACACATAAAGTAATAATACAATGAAATAATAATGATAATAATAATGATAATAATAATAATAATAATAATAATAATAATAATAATAATAGCCTTTCTTCGGGTCTGAACCTGTGCCTGAGCAGACCTGGTATACTGTCTCTAAAACATCCAGAGGAATTGACTCCCAGTTTCTCTAAACACTCCTAGAATCATAGGTCAGGATCACAAAAACTGCCCCAACACCAGTAGTATATAGGACCCCTTGTATCCAGGGACACAAGAACCCCTGCCCATCCAGTTGTACAGGTTCCTTCCAGATTGAAGCTGTCCTCAGAGCAGACCTGGTGCTGGCTCTGTACCTACTTCTACAATTCCCAGAGGAAGCCTGACTCACAGGTACTCTGAAACTCCCAGGATTACAGTAGAAGTCACAATATCTACCCCAACACCCACAGTAACTGGGTCCTCCAGGATCCAGCAGCAACCCCTGCCCAGCCAGTGGCACAAGTTCTTTCCAATCTGAACCTGTACCCAGAGCAAACCTGAAGTCTGGCTCTGCATCCACTCTTACAATACCCAGAGGGAGCTCTACTCCCGGATGCTCTGGCATGTCCAGGATCTTAGGATTACAGAGAAAGCTCTTCTCCCAGGAGATCAGACATAACCAGGAACACTGGAACTATGACACACTCAAGATCACAGTTGAGGCCACATTTTTCCAAACATGGAGACTAACTGGAAACATGACAGAAACTAGGGAAATATAGAACCCTAGCCAGCCAGATGCATGGGTTCCTTCCAGCTTGCACATTTGTCCAGAAAAAACCCAATACTCTGGCTTCCCACCTATTCCTTTAACACTTAGAGGAAGCTCAGCTCCCAGGATCTCTGATACAACAGGTTCTCAGGATCAAAAAGATAGCCAGACTCTGAGGAGTTCTGACTCAACCAGGATCACAAGTGGGACAGGCTACAGTCAGAAACAGCAAGGGAGGTAGCACTAGAGTTAATATGATGGCAGGAGACAAGCACAAAGACATAAGCAACAGAAACCAAGGCTACTTGACATCATCAGAACCCAGTTCTCCCACCACAGGAAGTACTGAATACCCCATCACAAAGGAAAAGCAAGAATCAGATTGAAAATTACATGTCATGATGGCAATAGAGAACATTAGGAAGGACATAAATAATTCCTCTAAAGAAATATAGAAGAACACAGGTAAACAGGTAGAAGCTCATAAAGAGGAAACAGAAAAATCCCTTAAATAATATCATAAATACAAAACCAAACAGATGAAAGAATTGAACAAAACCATCCAGGATCTAAAAATGGAAATAGACATAATAAAGAAATCACAAAGGAGACAACCATTGAGATAAAAAACCTAGGAACGAGATTAGGAGTCATAGATATAAGTATCATCAGCAGAATACAAGATATAGAAGAGAGAAGATCAGGGGCAGAAGATACCATAAAAATCATTGAGACAGCAGTTAATGAAAATGCAAAATGCCAAAAATTCCTAAGCCAAAACATCCAGAAAATCCAGGACATAATAAAAAGACCAAACCTAAGGATAATATGTATAGAAGAGAACAAAGATTCCCAACTTTAAGGGCCAATAAATATCTTCAATAAAATTAAAGAAGAAACTTTCCTAACCTAAAGAAAGAGATACCCACAAACATACAAGAAACCTGCCAAACCCCAAATAGATTGGATCAGAAAAGAAATTCTTCCCTTCACATAATAGTCAAAACATCAAATGCACAAAACAAAGAAAGAATATTTTTAAAAAAGGGGGTGGGGTCAAGTAACATAAAAGGGCAGACCCTATCAGAATTACACCAGACTCTAAAACCCAGAATATCCTGGGCAGGTGTCATATAAATCCTAAGAAAAGAAAGCTCTCAGCCCAGGTTACTATACCCATCAAAATTCTCTGTTAATAACCATGGAGATGCCAAGATATTCCATGACAAAAATAAATTTACCTAATACCTATCTCAAAATCTAGCCCTACAAATGATAATAAATTAAAAACTCCAACACAAAGAGGGAAACTACACCCTAGAAAAAGCAAGAAATTAATCTTCTTTCAACAAATCCAAAAGAAGATAGCCACACAAACATAACTCCTCCTCTAACAACAAAAATTACAGAAAACAACAGTCAGTTTTCCATAATATCTCTGGACTCAATTTCCCAATTAAAAATATAGACTTAACAGACTGGAAACATAAAAAGCAACCAGCATTTTGTTACATAAAAGAAACACACCTCAGTATAAATACAGATACCAACTCAGACTAAAAAACTGGAGAAAAAATTTCCTGGTAAAAGTCCCAAGAAACAAGCTGAAGCACTGTCCTAATATCGCATAAAATCTACTTTCATTCAAAAGTTATCAAAAAGGTAAAGAGGGACTCTTCATATTCCTCAAAGGAAACATCTACCAAGATGAACTCTCAATTCTGAGAATCTATGCTCCAAATGCTAGTGTACCCATATTCATAAAAGAAACTTTACTAAAGCTCAAAATACACATTTTTGCCTCACACAGTAATAGTGGGAGACTTTAACACCCCACCCTTAACAATGGACAGATCATGGAAACAGAAACTAAACAGAGACACAGTGAAACTCACAGAATTTGTGAACCAAATCAATTTAACAGATATCGGTAGAACATTTTGTCTTTAAACAAAAGAATATAACTTCTTCTCAGCACCTCATGATATTTTCTCTAAAATTGACCATGAATTCAGTCACATAACAGGCTTCTGCCAGACTCTGACAAATACAGATGTGAATGCTTGAAGCCAAGCATTGAACTGATCACCGCAACCTGATGAAAGAATTAGGGGAAGGATTGAAGGGGCTGAAGGGACCTTATCTGGCATCAATGAGAGTGAAGGCCCTTGGTCCTGTGAAGGCTTGATGCTTTAGTGTAGAGGAATGCTAGGGTGATGAGGTAAGTTTTGGTGGGTGTGTGGGGGATCACCCTCATATTAGCAGGGTAAGGTGGGGATGGGATAAGTAGGTTGTAGAGGAGAAACCCAGAAAGAAGACAACATTTTAAATGTAAATAAACACGATATCCAATTTAATAATAATAGTAATAAATAATAATAATAATAATAATAATAATAATAATAATAATAAATAATAATAATAAGGAATATGGGTTTTTTTCAAGTCATTGCTATGCTAGGAATCAGTGTGCAGAATGGTACAAAATTTAGGTCTGTTCATTATAGTGGGTTGTTCTTAAGCTGCTTGCTTATATTCTAATGCAAAATGCTGTTTCTCAGGATGTGGTAGCTCCCAACAAATATATCCTCACATGCACAAAATTATGCTTTGTGGACCCAGTTTAACTGGTCAATAAAAGGCTAGATCATGTGATTGGGCAGTGGGGGAAAATGGTTGGATTTGAGGTTAGGGGATTTTATGAACTGTGAATGACTGAGAAGATGAGGAGAGGAGAAGAGGGCATGCAGCAAGGGACTGAGAGTCAAAGCCAGGAGGGCTGATTGACCAGTTGTAGTTAAGAGCATCTCGGATGGAACATGACAAGTTATAACTCAGGGATATTGATAGAAATGTAGATACTAATATCTTAGAGGGTAGATATTTACCCACAGCTGGTTTGAGTGCTTTAAAAGCTTATTATAAATAAAATTTTTTGTGTCTTTTTTCTGAGAACTAAATGATCTAAGGCAGATAAAAACACTGCTTATTGAGATTAGATATATAATAAAACAGTTCATGTGTACATTTGTTTGTATGGAATATTAAGAGAATGTAGAAAATGGCACTTGGCTGAATAGACCTTTTGGAAAACACATACTAAATATATACATACCCTCAAATGTACACCAACTACTTCCATTCACTGGGTATGTTATGAGTCACAGCTATGCCCACCCAGTATTAAACTGTTACTCTCTATTTCCCATGGCAAAATCATTTACAAGGCGAACCGTTCAAGTAGCTGCTTCTACAGTTAAATTTGTAACTGAATTATGCATTCTTTAACCATATCATATGTGTGAAGAAATGTGCCATTTTCACACTCTTATCATTTTTGTTTTTATTAGAGCATTAAATACTATGTCCCTAATAATGTATTAACAGCATTTTATTATTTTATTCTTTTTGTTAGCATATCATTTTGTTACAAAGACTATCAAAGCATGTTTAAAAGAATCAAAGCTGCCGTAAGGCCAATAGATGTTTTTATGAACACATGTAATGAATTTAGACCCCTGTTGTGTACTAAGATTCCCATAGCATATTAACTTCTGCTTTTTAGATAATAAGCATGACAAACCACACAGCCAGGGCATCTAATATATTTTTTATTCTGAATATCAAAGAAAATTGCTCAGGTAGAAGGACCTCATTATTCCTGACAATTTTCACTGCCAAAGAATAATGGCAGCATGTAGAAACCACGACTAACACTGAGATACCAAAAAACAAGATGAGGCAAACATGGTTTAAAAGGTCTTTTTTTTTCCCAGTGGCATGTCATTGTGCGTAACAAACACAGGCAACAGACAACAAACTCCATTTTTCTTTTTTTGTCCGAGGGCTTATTGTTTTGCTTTAGTGTGTTTTGGTATATTTTATCTTTAATTCATATGGGTTTGTTGGTTTAACATTTTCTTTATTTTTATTCATTATAAATTATTCATAACCATAACAAATATTAATTAATCTTTGCTTTCATTGAATATATATTTAAAATGAATTGAAATAGAATAATTGTAAAAGGAAGTGATGTGGTGATGAAACAGAAAAATTCTATGAAATTAATTTTGTCTCCATTATATTAGAAATCAAGCCAGACTCTACCCCACAACTGTAATCATGGGACCAGGATGAGAGATTATTTCTGAATCCTGTTCTTGGATTTGTCTAATTTCCATGGTAGAACAAACTTGGTCTTTCTTTGAAAACAAACAAAGAAAACCACAGAGAAAATGTATATTTTGGTGTCTGAATTACTTCTCTATTGCTGTGGAAGACACCATTGCCAAGATATAAAAGAAAACACTGAATTTGAGGCTAACAGTTCCATAGAGTAGATGAGATCATGACCATAATGGCAGCAACCACACAGGCATGACATTAGACCTGGGTCTAAGAGTTTCCATGTGTTCTACAGGCAAACAGAGATCTTTCTGTGAGTGGTGTAACCCCAGGGACACACCTCCTCAAGGAGATCACACCTTCTGATTCTTCTTCCTAAATAGTTCTACCAACTAGAGAACAAGCATTCAAATATATGAGCCTATGGGGGACATTCTCATTCCAACTACCACATCTGGCTCCATGATTTTCCTTGAGAAGCACCTCCTATAAGGACTCAGATCAGAGGGAACATGTTGTAAATGTTTTCTTGGATAATGGTGAACATGTAAGTGCTCCCATCTGAGGTCACTTGGTTACTTGTAGCAATTATTTTCTCCCATTGTTTAACTTTTTGGTGACACTCTTAGGACCTCAATAAAACTTCTTGGAGACTAAGTGTCTTTCTCACCTCTCAGTGAAACATCTGTCATGAAACAGACATTTAATAAACATCTGCTGAATAGGTAAATACATATATAAATATAACAAGAATAAATAAAGAAAATGTAGGCAAAATAAAATATCAAAAACTCACAATTGAATGTTTGCTTGTGTACACTGTGGGAGAAACAAATTTACTAGCTGGGAGTCCATATTAATTATTCTATATTGCCTTTTACTTTACATTTATTTTTAGAATTAACATTTTATTAATTATTCATTTAATTTACATACCAATAGCAACCTCCCCTCTCCTCCCAGTACTTACCTCACATTATTCCTTTCCCCAAAGCCACCTCCCTTCTTCATTGAGGAAGGCCCTGGCTACCAACTCTCCATGGCACATCAAGCCACTGCAGGACTAGGAACATCCTCTTGCACTGAGACTAGACAAGGCAGCCCAGTTAAGAGAATGAGATGTACTGGCAGGCAGCGGAGTCAGAGACGGTTGTTGAAGGACCTGCATGAAGACTAAGCCAAACATACACTACACATGAGCAGTAGGAGGGAGTAGGTCCAGCCTAGGTATGCTCTTTGGTTGGTGGTTCATTTCTGGGAGCCACAAAGATTCTAAGTTAGCTGAGTGTGTGGATCTTCTTGTGAACTCCCTATTCCCTCAAGGTCTCTCAATCCTTCCCCTGCATCTTCCACAAGACTCGTAGAGCTCCATCTAACATTTGGCCGTAGTTCTCAGCATCTGTCTACATCTGTTTCTATCAGTTGTTGGGTGGAGCCTCTCGGAGGACAGTTATGCTAGGTTCCTGTCTCCAAGCATAGCAGAGTATCATTAATAGAGTCAAGGATTAGTTCTTCCTCGTGGGATGGGCCTCAAATTGCACCAGTCATTGGTTAGGCATTTTCTCAGATTCTCCTCCATCTTTGTCTTTACACTTCTTGTAGGCAGGATATATTTTGGGTCTTGTGGGTAGGTTGTTTTTCTTCTCAATCCACAGGGAGCCCTATCCAGCTACAAGTTGGCCACTTGAGGCTCCACCATCCCCAACCCTGGTTGGAGCCTATAGTCACCCTCATAGATTCCCTGGAGCTTCCCCCATCTCTGGTCTCTGCCCCACTCCTGCAGATTTCAGTTCATTCTTCCTGCCTTCTCTCTATGGTTCCCTCTGTACCTGATCCTGTATCATACCACAAGGACATTTGCTCAGCAAAGGTTACCATCTAAAATCTGCATGCCCATTGATATAGATGAGGAACAAAATCTGTAAAAAATGAGATAGCTCAACTAAAGATATAGTTTACGGTAAAATAAATCAGGATTCAAACATTCTTCCCTCATATATTTGTTTTAAACAAAGCTAAAACTAGAATACAGTAAGTGAGCGAGGTGCTTCCTCAGACATTCCCATGTCTCTTTCTTTGCTGAGTTCCTATTTTCCTTCCTGTTCCTCTGCATTGCTCCCTGTTGCACTTTATGCTCAGGATTTTTATCACACAAAGCTGTCTTGTCACTTACTTATCTCTTCAGATAAGGGCTCAGTTTGAGAAAATAACACTGGAACAATCATGATTACTTGTCCTCCTGAAAACACCTCAGGGGGGAAAAAAAACATTCCTTGGAAGAGAAGTTGATTTGCCGTTAGAAGTAATGGAAATGCTGTTCTTGGGCTGCATTTCATTATACTGTGGACAGTGTGGACTCAGACACTTTGCATGAGTTTGAATGGAGTGGAAAAGCCTGAGACTTGCCAACAGAGAGAAGCTATGAAGGCATAGGCACCCCAATTTGTATTTTGATGATATTGAAAATGTACTAGTCTCATGAAACAATCATTTCTCCCTACTTGGTACAACTTGAAATAGTATTGAAAATTGAGCTCCTTAACAGGATTGCAGTGACACTTTGCCCTCTGCCTTTTACTGATAGAAGCTAAGCGAAGTGGTGTTCTTGTTCTTTAAGGAAATGCATCTTGGGAATTAGAACTAAAGTGGCCTGGATATTCCAGGTAATAATGAATTTGCTGACAAAGTTCCAAGGGAAAGTGGGTTGCAATATAGTCTCCATATAGCATAATTTGTAACTTTGTATGATGATGAAAAGTAATAAGTTAGACATACACATTCACAATCACACACACAGAGTTGCACACATAGTCACATGAACTCATGTACACATACATGCACACAGTCACAAACAATCACACAGTCACACACACACAATCATACACACAGTCACACACATACAGTCATTCACATATAGTTACACACATGCACACATATACATGCATACAAACACAGACAATTATATTTAATAAAAATAGAGGAAAGTTCAAGACTTTTTCCTTATAGATTCTTTTTTTCCTCATACCAAAAAATATTTTCTTTTGAATCATTTGCTTATTTTTATTTTTGTTCTATTAGTTGAAAGTGTGTGTGGGGGGTGTGGATGGGTGTGTGTGTGTGTGTGTGTGTGTGTGTGTGTGTGTGTGTTTGTGTGTGCATGTTGGTTTGAACTGAACAACTAGAGCAACATTCAACAAATTTCAGCCTTAAAAAAAATGCTGAGCTTTCAAGAAGTGGTTTCAAATGTTGCAAATAAGCATGCAGCATTAGTTAATATCTGCAGAATAAAGAATACACAATGAATTAATATAATGAGTGAGAGAAGATATTCGGTAAATCATAGTGTCAGGAATGTCCTTAAGTTGTATGGTGAAACTTAATATAGTTCTCTAATCTATATGAACTATGAAGAGAGAAACTGATTGGATTACTGATATAAAATGGGTAAAATTCTTATGAAAGTGAGAAAATGAAGCACATGACCACTTTTCTCTTAATACTGGCCATTCTGGCTCTAATCAGGCAGACTATCTTACTGATAGTGAATAACAGGCTGACCTTGTGTTTACTGGTATTTACTAGTCATAAGCTATTGTAATTTTCATGTATGAGCTGGTGCTAGCCCATTCTTAAGTGAACAAAAATTATTCTTCTGAACATTAAAAGTTTCAGCTGCCCCCAAAATTGTGTAATGCTGTGTGACAAGTCCTGCCTCTTACATACAGGCCCTTAATTTTGAGAGGTAGAATATTTTTTGAGAGACACGGGCATTCCTTGATTGCAGTATATTACTAAAGTTATTTTTTTGTTACTGTTTTTAATCTCCTGCTGTGATGACTTTAGAAAATCAATTTTGTTATGGGTTCTGGTTCATAGAAGAGAAGAATTCATAAAGTTTTAGAACATTCTTACAAAATCTTAGAACCTAGTGCCATGAATTAGAAGATGCTAGAACATTATAGAATCTTTTATGTTCCCAAATAATATTCTATCAAGGGCTTGTGTCATAGATTTTTATCCATAAGCATCTATATAGATAGTTGATTATATCAACTTGAAATTTTATTTTATATTTTATATCTATTTTGTATATGGCATTGTATAAACAATGCCATAGGAATATTGCAAGACATTTTATTCAACATTGAAAGAAATTTTCACTTGTTTTGAAGTATATGCCTGCATATACCTGTATATATTTGAGTAGAATGCTGGATTATATTCCCACCCACCCAGTTAAAATTTGAGTAATTGCCAAAATATATTCTATACTGGCTACATTATTTTATAACCCTATAAATAATGTATAGGCCAGAGCAGGATACTCCATTTCTCCTTTATCACTCTCTACTGCATTTTGGTGAGGTAGGTTTTTTTTTTATTTTTTTTATTTTTTGGAATCTGAGGACAAGCTAGTGGCTAAGTGGCCCCAGGAGTCTTCCGTCTGCCTCAATTTCCTCTGGCAGTAGGGCTACATGCATCTATACCTCTGCCTATATTTTATGTGTGTCCTGAGGATTTGAGCTCAGGTCTTTGTGCTTGCAAGATCAAGTGCTCTTTATCACTGACCACCTCTTCAGCCGCTTACAAATACAGTTTGTCTTTATTAAAGCATTTCTAGGAAGTGTTGCTATAATAGCTTCCCTGTGACGAGTATGAGAGGAAACCCTTATTATTCTTTATGTTTTATAATTTCCCTGATATAATTAATTCTCTTATTAAGGAAATTACATCCTAATTCTCTTCTCTGGGGTTATGATAAATCTTACTTTGCATAAACTCAACACCAAACACATACTGAATATATGCTGTGGGCAAATGTATTTCATTAACCCACAGGAGTCACCCTGTCTCTGCTGTCAGAAAATCAAATTACGGTATTGGTATTCTCTGACATGCTACTGAATAATCTATATAGATTTGAAATTTTATTTTAAAAACTTTAGTGTCTTCAGAAACTTTTTTTTCCAGGGATATCCAACTCTCTTTTAAATACATGGTCTTAAATATCCTATTAGAAAAAAAAATAATTATCCAGAAGTCTTAGCCCATGACAAACATATGCCGAGTTAACTCAATCATACACGTATGGCCAGTGAGAACGAGAGTTCTAATACAACCCTCACAATTTCGCTAATGAGATCTTGCTTCGTACCTCCTAATCACTCAATGCAGAAGGGTACCTGTAAGGAGGTGGTGAGAAGAGAAGAAGGCAAGAAGAGAGGGAGAGAAGAGGGGAAGACTATGATATTTATTGATAGACTAATGGACTGAGTTGTAAACTGCATCAGCATGATGCAAGAAAAGCTCATGAATTCAGTATGCATGAAATTACCATTATTCACTTTATCAAAGATGTCAGGTTATTTTTAGTTAGTCCTGAAGGTTAGATGCCAGAGAACAGAATGTCTTCCAAATACGTTCTTGCTGCGTCCTTTTATTCTAATAATGTTTTAGAAACAGTGTGCAAGACTATTTAGCAAAATGCTACCATTGTTTCATAGTTTGTAATTTTTGAAATCAACAACCAAGACCTGCTGCACCTCATAAGTTATGCAAGACTGAGCTTTGAGAGGGACAGAGAAAAACGGAGGTAAACCCTGTATTCCCAACAGGCAAAATATTGTTTGACATTTTTAATCAGAAGGAAGCACGCAGCCTAGTGGGACAAAAGTAAAGGACATCCGCATGTCAAATCACATATTCTCTTTAATTATTTTAGGTTCCTTTGTCAGCACTTCAAATTTTTACAGAATAATTAAAGTTTACAAAGAACACATTAAAAGTCTACATGACTGAGGAGGTGTGGAACCAGATAAAAACAGAGCACTAAGTTCCTAGGCAGATGTTGGGAAGGTGTGGAATCTGTGCTCAGGTTGCCTTTTTGCTCCCCATGTGCCTCTCTTTCATGACGCTTTGCTTCATTTTCAAAATACGTGGATGTCCCACTCCTGTCTCCAAAGACTTGGAAATCATTATATAAAAGGAGTCAGGAAGATAGTAAGAACAAGAGGAAGCAATGGTTATAGGAAAAGTGTTTTTCGGACACAGAAGGACAGTTGCAAATATGAATTCAGAACAGTTGTGGTAACATGCATTATGCCTGCACAAGGTCAAAATAGATACAATTCCAGCAAGGGGAGGGACTGGTAACAAGGAGCCCTCCTGACAATTATTGAAGTAATCCTTGACAAACAAAAGCTGCTGTGAGACTGGAAGTCAGTTTTCTTTGATCATATGGCCCCTCATGGGTTGTCCAAGTTCCAGTGAAGGTCACATATCCAAGAGCACTTGAGCAATGCAAACTGGACTCCATTAGTAAGACAGAAAGAGAGAAAGGAAGGAAGGAAGAAAGGAAGGAAGGAAGGAAGGAAGGAAAAGAGGAAAAAAAGACACTGGTGAGAAGAGGAAATATTTCTAGGGGGATTGAGTGAACAAAGATGAATATGAACAAAATACATTGCATGAAATTCTCAATGACCTAATCAAAGGCTGAAGTCCTCTCTGCTGCATCCTGAGAACCTCTTGGGTCCCTGGTATCTGGGGCTTTGTAGTGGCTATTCCCAGTTACCCCTTCCCCATTGCTACACAACTAATTTCAAATTGCTGACTCCCTGTACATCACCTCAATCTTCTCCCATATCTGAACTGGCCCCCCTTTTCCCTCCCACTCTTTCGTCTCTCCCAGATCCATCTTTCTTTCTACTATTACAGATTTTTCTCTTACCCCTACTGAGTAGCACTATAACATCCACAATTTGGTGTGATCTTCTTTAATCTTGAGTTTTATATGGTCTATGAGTCTGGAGATTGTGAGCTTCTTTTTGGCTAATATCCACTTATCTGTGAGTACATACTAAGTGTGTTCTTTATGACTGAGTTACCTCACTCAGGATGATATTTTCTAGTTCCATTCATTTGCCTAAGAACTTTATGAAATTATTGTTTTTAATGACTGGGTAGTACTCCATTGTGTAACTGTACCACATTTTCTGTATCCATTTCTCTGTTGAGAAACATCTGATTTGTTTCCAGCTTCTGGCTATTATAAATAAGGCTGCTATGAACATAGTCATGCATGTGTTCTTGTTACATGTTGGAACATCTTTTGGGTATATGCCTAGGGGTGGTATAGCTGGCTTCTCAGATATTACTATGTCCAATTTTCTGAGGAAGCACTAGACTGATTTCCAGAGTGGTTGTACCAGTTTACAGCCCAATCAACAGTGGAGAAGTGTTTCTCTTTCTACACATCCTCGCCAGCATCTGCTGTCACCTGAGTTTTTGATCTTAGCCATTCTGACTGGTGTGAGGGAGAATCTCATGGTTGTTTTTTTTAACATTTCCTTGGCTATAAAAAGTATTTCTTTAAGTGCTTCTCAAGCATTTGAGATTCATGAGATGAGAATTCTGCTTAGCTCTGTATCCTATATTTAAATATGGTTGTTTGGGTCTCTGGAGTTTAATTTCTTGAGTCTTTTGTATATCTTGGGTATTTATTCTTTATCAGATGTAGGGTTAATAAAGATCTTTTCCTTACATTTTTAATTATAAGCAAACAATTAAATGTTTTCTTTAGATCACTCCATTTATTAAAAATCAGTGTTATGTTTCTTTTCAATTTGAGATAAGATCTTATGAAGTATAGTCAATCCTCAATTTTTTTTTAACTTATTAAGAATCCATCAGGACTGATGACTAAACTTTTATGTTGGAAATCTCAGAGGTTGTATGTTTACAAGCACTGAATTTTAGTTCTGGCAAACTTCTCTATTTTAAAGCAAAGTGTGTTGGATTCCTTGTTTGTTTCCAGAATCTTGTTCTCACTCTCTCACCGAATCCCCTACAGTATTTGTTCAGCTGTAGTTTCTCCAGTGGAGCCCAAGTTCTTGATTTCTTCCTCTTTTGCCATTGTACTTCAGAAACCTTACTTTGGAGAACGCAGCTAACAATCTTCCTTTGTTACGGAGTATGCAAGGCTACTGTGCCATGTTGAGATTTCTTAATAAAACAATAGAAAAAGCATTGTAGAAAAGGGTGCTGGTATCACTCATGGCTAGAGCCCTGAAGTTTTTCCCCAGTGGACATCTTCAGTCAGTGAGGAAATGATCTTCCCTGCTGGTCCCTGCAAGTGGTGCCCTCTACTGATACAGATATTGTCAGGATTAAGGCTTGAATGTTTAAGGCATTACTGTTCTTAGGTAAGCCTTATATACTGGGGCCCAGCTCATATGCACACCCAACATCCTAAAAACCTCAGCTTTAGAAATATCATTCTATTATAGGTCCAGGGGATGAGGATCCCTCAGCCTGAGATGTAACTGACATAACAGCTTTCTTTGGTCCTTGACTTTGATCACTTTGAAATCCCAGAGCCTAGATTGCTGAAGTCTTGGCAATCGAACTGAACACCACTCTGGAACAGAGTGACCAGAGTCTGCAGTGTGCATTTTTCTCTCTCCACTGAGCCTCTTTTCTTCATTCCCCTTCATGCAACCTCTAAATCTAAATTCTTTGGATACTCAGGTTTCTCTTGGCACTACACCCCCTCCAATACTTAGCTCCTCCCAAGAGGCAGGGACTACTGTTTATTTTGCTGTTAATGCTACTTCTGACGCTGTCCCTTACAGGTCCTGTAGTGTTACTGCCTTGGTGACTCTGTGAGCAGACTCCTCTGTATGGCATTTGCACCTCCAGCTTCCGGTTGCTTCTTTTTCATTGTCAAGCAGCCAGACACCATTCTGCCTTTGAGATTCAGGCTTCTAGCCACTTCACAATCACTAATGCCACTCCACTGCCACTGCTTTTGACTCATGTCACCAGTTCTAAAAATGCCACTAAAAATAGGTATGATGTCACTACTGGGAAGGAAACTTTTATTGGGCCCAGTGAAATGTTTAGCAACTTCTGTCCAGTTCCCCAAGTATGTCCCCAATCCTTCTTTGTTTGACTGGGAAGGCAAGTGTGTCCCCAGTCCTTCTGGGAAGGTGTGTTTGTAGCATTTCTTCCACTATGCATTTGAAGAGCGGTGCTTATAAAACCCCATAGTAGTCACAGCAGGATATCTGGACCCCCTCCAGCCTGGATGGAAATCATCTGCAGGAAGGATTGGTAGAGCTGGCTTGAAACATTTCTGAGACAAAGCAAGCACACAAGTGACTTTCCCATGTCATCCTCCGTGTCATCCTTCCAAGATGCCTAGTTCCTGGTTTAAGGGTGGTCCAACACAAAGTTCACTTACCATGAAGCAGAAATAACAAGGGGCGCCCATCACCTGCCATTAACAAGACAAACCACCACATTCCTCTGAAGTTAATCTTCACTGTCAACTGTGTTTTTAGGTAACCATGGAAACCCACCTTGAGATGTATTTATGAAAATGGTGCTAGAATGGTTTAACTGAGCAAGGAAGCTCTACAGTGAGTGTGAGCAGCACTAATGCATAGGAGATTATCCCGGACTGAAAATACTGTTAGAGGTAAAATTTATAATTGCTTATAATGTTAGGAATACTGAAAACATTAAATGCCGCTCATATGTTGTGGGCTAATATTATCCGAATCCATATAACAAAATTAGCCAAAAGAAGCAGTATATAAAAATATAAGAAATTTTAAAGCAGAAAATACCTTAAATTTGTGATTTTGTACATACACCTATCTACAAATGTAAAGCAAAATGTCTGTCAATTTGTGATGTTGAGTAGAAATCATGATACATCTCTACATCCCATTCAGTTAAGATGCTAAGAAGGAACGCATCTTATTTGGTGATCAAGAGTTCTGTATAGGGTGAACCAAAATGAAAAATATATTTCTTTTGGTTCAGACACTTATTTTTTTTTTTTTTTTTGTTTTTAATTGAATAACTTTGTTTTAAAAAACAAAGATAAATGTTCAAATTTTAAGCATTTTTGCATAAAAGTATATGAATACATTTTTGTCAGTGCTTTGCTTTTTTTTTAAAGGTTTGATAGTGTGCATTAAGATCTTACTACTTACAATGAGCATAAAGTACATGTAAAACAGGATGTAACCCGGAATTAGTCAAAGTTTTCTTGGTGTATAAGGATTAAGCATAATGTTTTTTTCTTTTCTTTTTTACTTTTTTCTTTTTTTGAACTTCAGATGCATATTCTCTAGATGCATCCATTTTCTTAAGAATTTCATAAAGTCATTGTTTCTGATAGCTGAGTAGTACTCCATTGTGTAAATGTACCACAATTTTTGTATCCATTCATCTACTGAAGGACATCTGGGTTCTTTCCAGCTTCTGGCTATTATAAATAGAGCTGCTATAAACATTGTAGTGCATGTGTCTTTGTTGTATGTTAGAGCATCTCTGGGCTAAATTCCCAAAAGTGGAATAACTGGGTCTTCAGGTAGTACTATGTCTAATTTTCTGAGGAATCGCCAGCCTGATTTCCAGAGTGGTTGTACCAGTTTGCAACCCCACCAACAGTGGAGGAGTGTTCCTCTTTCTCCACATCCTCGCCAGCATCTGCTGTCAACTGAGTTTTTGATCTTGGTCAATCTGACTGGTGTGAGGTGGAATCTCAGGGTTGTTTTGATTTGCATTTCCCTGATGGCTAATGATGTAGAGCACTTCCTTAGATACTTCTCAGCCATTCGATATTCCTCAATTGAGAACTTTTTGTTTAGCTCTGTACCCCATTTTTAAATAGGGTTGTTTGATTCTCTGGTGTCTATCTTCTTGAGTTCTTTGTATACCTTGAATATTAGGCCTCTATCTGATGTGGGGTTGGTAAAGATCTTTTGCCACTCTGTTGGCTGCTGTTTTGTTTTCTTGCCAGTGTCTTTAGCCATTGATTCCATGGCATTCAGACACAGAGTGAAAAACAATAACAAGGCATTTCCTACTCTCACAGAGATTGCATTCTACTTAGAGGGAGAACCCGGTCTGAGATGAAAACATCAGGACATAAGCAAAGTAATGGATGACTAAAATAATTTTTATGCTGGAAAATATTTTTGAGAAAGTAAAACTGTGACTATATATGACAGACTTGAGATGTGGGCTATTTTGAAATGGCTAGAGAAGTGATCTTTAGGAGGCTTAATAATATATGTTGCTGGAGCTAATCTTATTTTTAATTACCATATTACCAATGTTCATATAAAAAACAAAAGTATAATAATAATGGGGTAAAACCTAAGGCTTTTAAAATTTTTCCTTGTACTGACTGTGTAGAGATGTAGGAACACTAAAATTCTGAGGCTGTTGTAGGCATTGATCTTTTCAACCTATTTTTAATAAGTGTTCAACCTCCCTTCTAGCTCACCACCCACCTGAGGTAGCAGGAAAAAAAAATTTATTAGGATATGGGGATAATGGTCCTGTTTAGAAGTAGTTCTTTGACGGCAAGTCCAGTCTTTGTTGTCCGGATGTCTGTAGTTCAACACAGTAGCAAATACCAAAATATGAATTAGCAGCTGCAAGCAGGCAGGCAGCAGGCAGCAGGTAGGCAGCAGGCAGGCAGGCAGGTAGGCAGCAGACAGGCAGCAGGCAGGCAGGCAGCAGGCAGGCAGGCAGCAGGCAGGCAGGCAGCAGGCAGGCAGGCAGCAGGCAGCAGGCAGCAGGCAGCAGGCAGCAGGCAGCAGGCAGCAGGCAGCAGGCAGCAGGCAGGCAGGCAGCAGGCAGCAGGCAGGCAGGCAGGCAGGCAGCAGGCAGGCAGGCAGGCAGGCAGCAGGCAGGCAGGCAGGCAGGCAGCAGGCAGGCAGGCAGCAGGCAGGCAGGCAGCAGGCAGCAGGCAGCAGGCAGCAGGCAGCAGGCAGGCAGGCAGGCAGGCAGCAGGCAGCAGGCAGGCAGGCAGCAGGCAGCAGGCAGCAGGCAGGCAGGCAGGCAGGCAGCAGGCAGCAGGCAGGCAGGCAGCAGGCAGCAGGCAGCAGGCAGCAGGCAGCAGGCAGGCAGGCAGGCAGGCAGCAGGCAGCAGGCAGGCAGGCAGCAGGCAGCAGGCAGGCAGGCAGCAGGCAGCAGGCAGGCAGGCAGGCAGGCAGCAGGCAGGCAGGCAGGCAGGCAGCAGGCAGCAGGCAGCAGGCAGCAGGCAGCAGGCAGGCAGCAGACAGGCAGACAGCAGGCAGGCAGGCAGCAGGCAGGCAGCAGGCAGGCAGCAGGCAGGCAGCAGGCAGGCAGCAGGCAGGCAGCAGGCAGGCAGCAGGCAGGCAGGCAGCAGGCAAGCAGCAGGCAGGCAGGCAGCAGGCAGGCAGCAGGCAGGCAGCAGGCAGGCAGCAGGCAGGCAGCAGGCAGCAGGCAGGCAGCAGGCAGGCAGCAGGCAGGCAGTAGGCAGGCAGCAGGCAGCAGGCAGGCAGCAGGCAGGCAGGCAGGCAGCAGGCAGGCAGCAGGCAGGCAGCAGGCAGGCAGCAGGCAGGCAGCAGGCAGTGGGCAGCAGGTAGGCAGCAGGCAGGCAGCAGGCAGCAGGCAGGCAGCAGACAGGCAGGCAGGCAGCAGGCAGGCAGCAGGCAGTGGGCAGACAGGCAGCAGGCAGTGGGCAGACAGGCAGGCAGGCAGGAAGAAAAGGCTTCAAGAAAAGGCTGTAAGGCTCACCAACCTGTCAGGTCTGTCATTAGCATTAGGGAACAATAGTGAAGCAAAGTTTTTGCTCTCACTGTCTGTGGGTAATATTCATATACCTTCTTCTCTTATTTTTTCATGTGTTTGCTATAGCAAAACATCTGTTCACTTCTGTCTTCTTCAGCAAAACATTCTTTTGTGTGTCTGCTTTAGAAAACATCCTTTTACTTGTGTGCCTCGAAAGATGTCATCTGACTTTGCAAAGAAACCAGAAGTTTCCCTTTAGACTGTAGAACAGATTCAATGTTTAAGATCACTCTTCAAATATCAGGATCTGAATAACATGGCAGGCTTGCTCCCACAGATACCCAGCCAACATTAAGATGGCAGCAGGACACTTTCTGGGGCTTTCTTCCTGCTGGATGACAGGAAAACATAAGCTTTGGGTTCAGCAGAAAGCCCAGTTTAAAAGAAATATGATGGAGATGTGTCTCAGCTCCACAATGGAAGCCCTTATTCTGGTGTTTCATTTATATTAGTTATGTTTCTATTGCTGTGGGGACATACCATGACCATGGCTGTTTGTAAAATGGGTAATTTAATTGGGCTTGTGGTTTCAGAGGACTAGAGTCTATGATGAAAAAGCAAATGCAAGGCAGTAGGAACTGAGAGCTCACACTTTGATCCCCATGTATGATGTAGAGCCTGTGAGAGAGTCACATTAGAAATGACATGAGTCTTCTGAAACCTCAAATCCTGTCCCCATTGATACACCACCTTCTAATCCTCCTTAAACAGGTCTATGAACTGAGAACCAAATTTCAAATATACAAGCCTATGGGAGGTATTCTCATGCAAAGTACCACAAGACCTTTGTGTGGTGTGTGTGCACCCAACACACACAGGTGTATAGATATCACATCCACACACATGTGCACACACAGATACACATTTAGTGATTCACTTATATTCCAAATGAAGACATTCTTATGGGAGAGGAACTGTTCATGATATGATTTAGCTGCATTACTAAGAGGGAAATTCTTGGTTAGTTCAATGCTAATTAGTAGATTGAATAAAGCAAAGAAAGGTCTCTGGATATGAAAGAGATAGGAGAATGAGAAAAGTGAAGAGCAATACATACCCATTCATGTGTCATGTGGATTTTGATTCAAGCCTTGCAAACATTAAGGCACAGTGAGGGGAGGCTCCTCTAACAGGCCAAGGAAATGATTGAGGGTATGGTTCTGGGTTATTTTCTTCCACCCCCCAAGGCCAGTATGTTTCTTTTTTATTTTTGTGTTTGACTTGAGATTGCTGATTTGTAAGCATTACATTAATTCCCATGCAAAACTCCAAGAGCCTGACTCCAATTGGCCCAAATCCAACTGATGAGTCTGGACATTCAAGACCAAAACAGCCACCATTGCTTGCTGGACTCTTCTATTGACAGACTTCATCGGTGGCATCTAGATCAGCAGGTCCATCCATTTCTTAAGCACCACAGTTTGCCTTGAGTGCACACCAAAACAGGGACCCACACGCTCCAAAGCACCTAAATCTGACAACCAGTTTCTGTCAGATAATGGGCCTCCCCTATTCCATCAGAGCTACTTAGGTATTTCCTGGTTCCGGCTCTCGAGTGAAACCTTCTTTGAACCGGCATGATTACCTTCAATCTGGCCATAATTCTTCCTGTTGGTTCCCCTCAAGGTCTCAGGAGATGAAAAGAGACTTTATAAAAGGAAAGGGGGAGAGAAGATCTCTAGAACCACCTACCCCTCCGAAATAAATAGAAAGATAGCCACTTTATCAAGTCTTACCTTCTCCAGTTTTAGATGGTCAGTGAACAGGTATAAAGCTTTGAGAACTCCCCTCCATAAGGCAGAAACCATAGCTATCACAGAGAGAGAAATGGGTCCCACACTTAAAGGAGAACCAGGCAGATGTAGACACTCATCCTACCTCAATGAGAAATGTCAACAGCATTCTCCAGAGGGGTGTTAATGGATGCTGAAACACACATTGCAGCTAAAACTACTCTGAATTTTGTTTGTATTAGTTTCACTTGATTTATTTACATTTTAAATGTCATCTTCCTTAGTGGCTTTCCCTCCACAAACTCCCTATCCTCCCCCTTCCCTGATACTATGAGGGTGCCTCCCCACCTTCCAATCCACTACTGCCTGACCACCCTAGCGTTCCGCTATGCTTGGGGATTGAGCCTTCGCAAGGCCTCCCTTCCCATTGATGCCAGATAAGGCTATCCTCTGCTATCTTTGCAGCTGGAGCCAGAGGTCCGTCCATGTGTGCTCTTTGGTTGATGGTTTAGTCTCTGGGAGCTCTGGGGTATCTGGTTGGTTGATAATGTAGTTCATCCTACTGGGTTTCAAATTTCTTCACCTCCTTCAGTCTTTCTAACTCCTCCACTGGGGTCCTGGTTGCTCTGTCTGATGAGTAGCCGCAAACATTTGCACCTGTATTTGTCAGGCTCTGGCAGAGCCTCTCAGGAGGCAGCTATATCAGGCTCCTGTCAGCAATCATTTCTTGACATCAGCAATAGTGACTGGCTTTGGTGGCTGCATATGGGATGCATCCTCATGTGTGGCGGTCTCTGGATGGCCTTTCCTTTAGTCTCTGCTTCACTCTTTGTCCCTGTGTTGTCTACACAGGAGCAATTCTAGGTTGAATTTTTGAGAAGGATGAGTGGCCCCATCCCTCAACAGGGGGCAGTCCCTAACCTCTGGATATGGTCTCTATAGGTTCTTTCTCCCCTTTGTTGTGTATTTCAGCTAATAGCATTCCTGTTGGATCCTGGAGCCTCTTGCTTTCCTGATGTCTGTAACTTTGAAACTACGTTTTAATTTACTATAATGAGTCATATTTCATACCAATGTGTTACTTGCAGATTTCTCTCACATATAGAAAAGTTCAGTGACCATATGTTATTGTTACTACTACAATTTTAGCATTCATTCATTCACTCATTCACTCATTCATTCATTCATTCATTCACTCAAGAAGAGAAATTTAAGGTTATTGGCCAACTTAGTAACTTTAAAGATAGAAATTGGAGGAGAAGTTGTACTGGAAAGACCTCAGCCGCAAGGGTAGTAATTTTTTTTTTTTTTTTTTTTTTTTTTTTTTTTTTTACAAAAAGCAGTGTCTACTTAGTTTGTGTTTCTTGGAACTTGTCATAACTAGCTTTAATTGTCAACCTGATATGTTGAAAGAGGGACAATCAGTTAAAGAACTGACTCCATAAGATTGGTCTCTTGAAATCTCTGTCAAATTTAATTGATGTCAGAGGTCCCAACCTATTCTGGGTGTTGCTGGTGGATATACACTGTGTAAGACAGACAGCTGAGCACAACAGTAAACAACAACCTATTCAGTGGTATCAGATTGATTTCCTATCTTCAGATCCTAGATCCTGTCCTAGTATCCCTCCCTGACTAATGGCAACCTGTAAACTAAATAAACCTCTCCCTGACCACAAAATTTAGTCAAAATTCCATCATAAGCCACAGAGACACAAAACAACACAATGTTGCTGGCCTGCTAGGATGCAGTCCTTTTAGGGAGACAAGAACAAAACTCCAGACACTGAAACTTTAAGCACCTGGACCTAACATTTTTCAGATTCAATATTTGCAGGGCAGTATAATTTTGTTTTTATAAATTGCTCAGTTTGAGGTTTTTGTTTTTAGTGGTCTAAAACAAACATTCTTTAAATTAAACATTCTTTCATGAAATCCCAAGCAAAAGAAGAAATTTTCCTAAAAGTCTCAGGTAGCTGGAGATAGGTTTGGTTCTTATACAGTAGCTGAGGTTCTACTGGCATCTACAAAACAGAAATACCAAGAGGGAAGCAAAAGTGATAAGGAACTCATATTTGCAATCCTGTTTATACACTATAGGAAACACTGAGCAATAGTAGATTCCAGTACTAATGATGTCGTCATGGCAACCCATTATCCCCCATCATTGTTACCCTCCTCTTCCTCGTCATCATGTCAGCCAAGTTAAAGTGATACATATCTGCTACAGCCTAAGCTGCATAAACAGGAATTGTGTCATCCAGTGTCAAGCTGTGTCAATCAACCCACATGTGACACCAAGTGGAAAGGACCTTGAAAGAAATTAAAAGGAGATCAAGCATCAAATGAAAACCATCAACATAGTCCCACTTGTTATCTCCGCTCAGACTGATTTTCCTGTACATATATGATACTGGCTGACACAGAAGAAAATGCCAGTCCCCGAATGACTAGCTGTTGACTAGTCTACATTGCACAGTGGCTTTTTTCATTCTTTTTTCTTTCCCGGAGAATGTTCACTTATGTTTTTCTAACTGTTCATGAAACAAACACTCAAAGCTTTATCAAGTGTTATGTGTCAATTATGATGTGAACCAAAATATGTTTCCTCACTAAATAGTGATTTGTGTTCTTGTTTGTCTCTGAGAGTTTGTGTATCTATGTGTTTGTGCCAGTGTGTATGTTTGCATATGTGTGTGTACTTGTGTTTTGTGTACATGTGTGTATGTATGTGTATGTTTATATCTGTGTATGTTTGCATATGTGTGTGTTTGTGTATGTGTGTTTTGTGTACATGTGTGTATGTATGTGCATATTTATATATCTGTGTGTTTGTCTATATGTTTGTATCCTTGCATATGTGTGTGTTATTGTGTATGTGTGTGCATTACTGTTGGGAAGAATAAACTCTGTTTCAGATGATATTCTTAGTACTTCATCTCTCTGTTTACTGCCTAATGCTGATGTGATGTGAGTTTTGTCTCAATCCTAACAGGCATGGTCCTGCTTCTGAAAGCTATGCTAGTGCATCTCCTCAGGTTGGTTATGAAGGTGTGAGGAAGGAGGCTGTGATTTATAGACACATAAGATTATTAAAGTAAATTACTTTGAACCCAGTGCTAGCCGGTATAAAATTCAATGCTTAACATATATGGAAGAAACTTCTAGCTATGTTTTTTTCTTCCAAGTCATGTAAATGGTTAAGACTCGGAACTATACCTGAAAAAGCAGCATAACAAGTAAACAAACAGATAAGTAAAATGAATAAATAAATAAATAAGATTGAATCAGAGAGAAAAGTTATGTCTTCAATGTCTACCTGTATAGTGCTACATTGCTGTATTTTTGTAAAGCTGTTATATAGTTGTATAATTGATTCGTAGCAAATTATGAGTCTTATTTATTTGTTTTTTGGAAGATAAGATAAATTTTATGTTTAAACAACCAACCATGTTTTCATTGTCACGTGAGTCCATTTAACAGGTTCTGAATTCTCAGACGGGTCATGATCCATGTGTGTGCCTTTGTGGAGACTGCATAGGATTGCAATCAGCTCCTACACAGAATCTTGCACTGACATGTATATATAATGTACTTAAAAATAATATATACTGTTTCTTTAGTCTTTAGTCCCATTGAAATGGATATGGAAGGTATCCAGGCAACATAATGTTAATTACATGATCAAGTGGTCTAGGTAGAATGTGTACAGAAAGTATCTCTATAAATAAGAACTAAGTGATTAAGCATAAAGACACAGTTATATGTTTTACCTTTGCTTATGTTATGAAACCTTAGCATGCATTTAGCTCTAAGGAGCTAGAAGTTCTGCCTCAGGACTTACACTATGAGTTCTGTGTCTTTGATTCATTGAAAAAGTATATCCACCTAGTAAACAGAGAAGTAACATTTAATATAGTAGATAATCCTGTGTAGGGAGTTTATTTTAAAGTTATTGTATTGAAAGACTTAGCAGCAAAACCCTTTTGTTATTATCTATATTTTGGTACATTTTGTTTATAAATGTTAAGTACTTAATATTCCTATACAATGAAGTCCTGGAATTATTTATCTTAAATATGAAGCTCTCTATTCATTAAAGTCTCTTTTCATCCTGTCTCCTGACAGTCAAACTTCTGTTTTAATGTTGTTAAGAAATATGAGTTTATTTTTTTCTAAGTCTATCATCGAATTTTTTGTATATGCCATACTTTATCTATTCATGGGCATTCCATTTTTACATCCACTTGCATATAAAGCCTTAAAAATGATATATCAGCTATGATTCAATTTACACATTTTGAAAAAAAATTATTTATATTCACAGAAATATTCTCATCAAGAGCACTCATTATTATATAGACATTCTTGTATTTAGGTCACCCAAATTACTGTAAAATAATAACCTTATTATTGCCATTTGAACTTTGTTGAGAGTAATGATGAGGAGGTACATTTTTGGTCACTGTATACTTTCTTTTAAATTAAAAAACTAAAATAAAAATACATCAATTTCCCCCCACTTTCTTTTCTTCCCTCTGACCTAGCTCATGCTCCCTGATGGCACCTCAAATTTATTTAATTGTTTTGTATGCACACCCACACCCCAATACACACACAGAGATACAGAAAGACAGAGAGACAGAGAGTGACAGAGGGAGACAGAGAATCAGAAAGAGGCAAAGAGAGAGAAACAGTAAAATCTGCTTATTCAATTTAATGTTAATTTTATGTACATAATGTCAGGGCTGGGAAATGATATTGGATGAACAATTATGGGGTTTACCCAGGGAAAGAATATTTTTTTAATTTTCAGTATGCCTTAGTTGCCTGTAGTTTTCTGTGTAAGAGTAGAGATCCAAGGCTTTCCTCTTTCATATTAGCATCCTTGTTGGCCTTGAACTTGTTCAGCTCTTGTTAGGCAGCCGAGCTGTTGAAATATTATTGGCAAAGCTCTGATATCCTTTCTAAGAGACATAATCTCAGCAGATTTTTGGTCCTCTCACTACTAAACAATTTCTACCTGTGGTGGTTTGAATATGCTTGTGTCAGGGAGTGGCGCTGTTAAAAGGTATGGCCTTGTAGGAGTAGGTGTGGTCGTGTCCATTATAACAGAGGACTACACACCATCAACTCAGATGAACTTAGTAGTAAAGACTCAAGAGTAAGTTATATTAATAAGATGTGGAGTTCAAATGCTCACTAAATTTGAGTGTGTTGGAGAAAGCCACCATATGTTATGAATTGGTAATATATTACAGGTATAATCAATATAAACGTGGCAGTTTAGTTAGTGAGTAATTAATTAATAAATAATGTTCACTTTCATTTAAATATTTAAATCCAAGAGAAAATATTAAAATCAATGACGGGAAGCAGATGGATCACTTAATTCATTTCTCAATTCCAGATGACAGATATGTTAGTTACAAAATGTTCATGTCATATTTTTATGACCCATTTTGCAGCTGTGCTTGTTGTTGAAGTAATTAAATGCATCATGTTGTCTTAAAAGAACAGCAATGAAATTTTGGTTAGAAAAACCGCCGACATACTCCTACAATGCAAAGAAACTGAAAAAAATACAGGAGATAATTTTAATTTAACAAAATAATTAGTCAACTCTTTGCTAAAACCAACAGCAAAAATGCAATCTGAGAACTAGGTGACATTAGGATTTTTCTAAGTACTAATTTTTGAGTTTATTAATAAGTCACACTGTCTTTCTAATAATACAAACCTAATTAAATTCTGTGTGTATGTTTCCCAGCAACAAATGAAAGCTACCATCTAAAATAGAAATGAATTATCAAGTTACTATCTCACTTTCACTGAAGTCTGTAGTTACCAATGGGTAGAGAAACATAAAACAACATATTTTGTGCCACTATTTATTCATAGTCATGTGTTTAGTTTAAGAAACCACAGGTATTGTTCTATTGTCTTTCAGATGAGTTAGTCCAACAACAGAGGCTACTTGGGCACTTGCCTTTCTTACTTCTGTGCTAAGAGCTCATGTCATCCACCAGTGTCCTACTATGGCAAATGTTTTCAGACTTAGAGGAGTATAAAATGTTGTAGATATATTTCTATCTATTTGTTTCCTTTGGGTGTTACAGTCTTGTCTGATTTTCCACATGAGTACTCTTTGGTCTATGTTGTTCTCTTTTTACAATGCTCTACATAATCCGAGTTTTATAAACTGAAGGACTTCAGCATGGAGTCAGCCACATTCAGGCACACATTGGAAACTGCATGAATTGAACAACATGATGCCAGTTACTTAGGGAAAGCTTTGAATTTCTGTGTGTGTTTATAATAGGTAAATGCAGTTTCCTGTGAGACAGTGTTTTATGAAACATGAAGAAAAAAAAAGAATATACCATACACTGAAAAATGGTGAGCAGAGGAGAAAAGAATCCCTTAGGTTAGTGACTTCATCTACAAAAGGGGAAAACACTTAGAGCCCCAGAGGAAGAAGTTGGCATGGCTTGACAATGTCCTATTCTTCAGGTCTAGAGAGTTCATTCTTTGAGTTTCATCATTTCCTGAAAACTAGGTAGAAACAAGAACAAAATAGACTTTAACATTATATCTTAAAGAAAGAGGTTGGACTAATCAATTGTGTTTTAAAATTAAAATAGTAAACTATCTTAAGATGTTTTGTCTCATGTCTTTGTCTGTTAGAAAATTGTAATCTCTTAAATTTCACTTGTATTAGATTGAGTCAAGAACATAAATCCTTGATCTTATGACAATGATCAGAATTAATCTCAAACAGTGTTTCATTTTCTGATTTTCTTCAACATTTCCCTGATTTCAGTGTGCGTATGTATTCATTGCACTCAGATGTCTTGGTGGAAGATTATCAAGGACAATACTTCTGAAGAAGAGACCATTACTTTGGGTAGTCATAGCAAGTTGGCTTTTTGGTTTTGTTTGTTTGTCTTTGTTTTGTTTTGTTTGTTTTGTTTCAGCCGCGTGTGATTATCATCTTGGAGGCTTACAGCTGAATAAGCTCACCCTTTCTAGTTTTCTCTGAGCACTGGCTGGATGGTTAAACTCACGTGCTCTGTCTGAACCTCCTACAAGAACTGATTCACACATCTCTCTGCTTCTCACAGAACTCTTCTGCTTCAAACCTGTGTCTGAATTCCATGAACTCAACTGTACTAGCTATATGAACTGAACAGAACTGCATGAACTCAGCTGAACTCCACTGCATTCCCTGAACTCATTTTCCTTCATCCCTGTGTGTGGCTCTTTTTACTTCTCTCTTCCCTGTGCTCTGCTCCTGACAGGGGCATGTATCCTGACTCATTCCATCAAATCTTTCTCTGACCCTTCACTTTGCCCTCCAATTAGGTGTTATTCATAAACATGGAATCTTCCTTCTGTAAAATAACCTTACTTTCATCGTTTGGGTTAAAGGGCATACTCAGGGCATGTCTGTATTCCAGCCAGAGGAATGGAAGGTGTGTGGTATGACTGCATTCCTGCAAGGTCACTTAGACTAAAAGGTCTTTGGATGTGATTGCTTACCAGAGCAGCTGGATTAAAATTCCTCTATATGTCTGTTTCATTTTTATCCTCTTTTGGTGATGAAAATCTTCTTTCAGTCCTTCTACTTTTAGGAATGTGTTTTTGGCTTCAATGTGCATGTAAATATATGGCTAATTATTCAGCACGTCCAAAATTACTCGAAGTGATTTAAGGGCTCTTTTTATAGAAAGTAGGAGAACTGAATTATTTACATGTACCCTGAACCATAATACAATAAAGATTAAATAAGCTGTGGGTGGCAGGGAGGTTCTTTGTTGAGAGACAGCACAGAGGAGTGCAAAGTCCATTTCTAAACAGTTTGTGTGCATCAAGTCTTGTGATAACACAGCTCCCATCACCCTCAAACTCTGATCATATTTAAAAATGCATAATAGCACATGCCAACTACCATAGTGTGGAGGGAGATTGCTGACATTTTGCCCTTGATGCTGGTTTTCGTTTTCTACTGCTGCATAAACATTTAACCAGCAGACAAAATTTGAACCTGCCTTTTACTTGATTTGCAATTTCCCAGTTTCAGTAGCTGGATCTTTATAAATACATATTTAATTTTTGCTCCTTATGCTTGCATTTTTGTTATTCTTTTTGACAAATCCACCATTTTGATTCGTCTACAACTTTCATCTCACAGCTGTTATTTTTGTCTTAGTTTTAGAAATCCAAGAATCCACTCGTAGGGAACATTTGATAGCCCCCCTTGTTATTTTCATGTTGTGAGTTTTATTACATCTTTCTGGATCTAAATGGATCTTAAACCTCATTTAAATTAAAAAAATAAAAGTAGCTTAAGAATTATGTAAAATCAAAAGTCCATGGAAACAAACAAATTGTAAAATGTTTTTAATTTTATTTAAACTTTTAAATAAAAAAATCACAATTTAATGTGTAAAAACATTCTATGTGATAGAATTCCATAACATTAAAAACAAGATGAAGACACAAATCCAAAATGATACAGCTAAGTATAACTCAGTACTTCTGAGTATAAATCTTCATTATTTTCTTTCCCATGTTTTACATGTTTGTCTTTATCATTAAGCCTGAACTTAATGTTGGCTTTAAAGGGTATTCAGTAACAAAGTGTATTCTTCAGAAAAGGAATATAGTCTGCATTCAACAGTCAGTTAGGAAATACTGCTTGCAAAGAATCCAAAGCCGAAGCAAGCACACGGATCCTCTCTGCCATAAGTGTTCCCAGCCTGATGAGAATGTCAGGTAAACAGACAAGCTCCGGCATTAAGCATAGTTAATGAGCGCTCAGGGTAATAGGGGATTATAGTTAACAATAATGATTATCTCTCTCACTCCAGGAGAATTAGTTACGGCTGTACTATGGGCTTTACAAGTTGCTGGGATTTGAAAGATTAGTAAGGGATTACAGGGTGTGTAGAGATAGCAGATCATTCATAGCAGGAAGAGAAGTAACCTCAAAAGACAGTGTTGAAATTTTACCCATCCACTGTAATAACAATAACCAAACTATTTATGGTGCCTTGTATTTAGTGGTCTGATGGATAAGTATTTTATCAGGTGAGACCAAAGACACAAGAAGGAACTTGTAGTTCTAGCCCAGGCATTTGTTCTTATTTAGTATTTATTATTAGTTTTCATCGAGACAGCTATAATATCTCTTCACATAGGTAACAGCTGTTATAGTAGCAGTTAGTGATGGTGGTTACAATTTGGGATTCTATGGTAAATTAAATTATATTATTCTCTACATACTACAATACTTACTTTATATGAGTGTTGTCTAGTTGTGGTCTGGGCCAGTGCCGGTTTGGACTCAAATAGTTCAGCCCTTTAGACAAAAGCAACAAACAGGTTTCTGTAGAGAAGCGATCTGGCCCGGATACTGAGGATATTTCCTGTAGTTCTCCTTCCACTTTCTCTGAGTCCATGCATTAAGGAGAAATTTGGAAAAGGGACAGAGCAGCAACTGGGATTTATGACCTTTCTTTCTTTTTCCTGGGCTTGTTTTCCCTTCTGTGGGTGACAGGCTTTCCTAAGATGTGGTCCATTTTGCTCACCCCATTTGCCTACATAGGGTTAACTAAAGGCTACCTGGACCAATCTGAACTAATTCCTTCAATCCAGTCTCAGCAAGTCGCAGTGCAGGGATAGAGCTTCCAGGCATAGACTAAATAAACCACAGAGGGGGGCTTTTTCTGAGCCCTAAAGGAGACAGACAGGCAGTCCACTGCACAACTTTTGAGGTGTGGCACCGATCTGAAGTTTCCACCACCCTTGCCATTCTTCTGACGAGATGTTACGCTTCTGTTTCTGGCAGGGAACATATTCCTCCTCTGGAGTACCCACCCTTCCTGCTCCACAGACCTGTCTGAGGTTTGCCTTGCCTGGTTTGTGTTGTAGTAACTTTACAGGGAGTAGGAGGATAAGGGATTTATTAAGCTCTTTCCCATTTGATTTCCTTGTAAATGACATTGAGACATCAGGTTTGGCTAATAAGCTGTGGACACTATGTTGGGCAGGTTCTGAGCTGTTTTACCTCCCTACTCTATTAATAACCAGAAAAATGTCCTGTTATTTGCCAACTGAATCTTGCTCTGTTCGGTGTGTTCCCTCTCTTAGACATGTTTTCATGGTCCGTCCTATCTCATGGCAACTTCCATTCCATTCACTCCACTGTTTTTCTCTCTCCCTGAGGTTCCTACCTGTGATCTCCTCACTCTAACCGAAGTCTCAAAATCCCCCTCTCTCCTTTCCAGTCACAGGCTTGAGCCCCAATCAGAGATTTGGGGGGAACAGTCTTTACCACACTTTAGTCATTGAGATGCCCATGCCCAGACAGCAACCTGATTTTGGGGTGCAGCATCCATAATCTGAAGACACAGTGCACAAGACAAACCCCAACGTGGTTGCACCTTGTAGTTTCCTGTGTTGTTCTTTCTGATAAATAGAAAAGCAAACCGAAAGCAGAACACAGGAGGATTGGAGCGTCCTACAAGCAATATGACACAACTGACCTCTGTCAAGAAAGAGCGAGCCTATTTAATGACACAAACGAAATGAACTGGATGGGCTTTATTCTAGAACAGTAACAGAAGTATCACCAATTCTGAAGACAGACATCATTCGTGTTTCTTTACTTAGCACGGGGTCCTGAGACAGAGAACACAGCACCGCAGCTTGGAGCATAATGGAGGTGGGAGTGGCTGTGATTTGTCGACATTAGAAAATTATTGATTCAGGGAAGAAAATGTTTTCCCCAGAATTTGCTTCCTTCTCCATCATTCAACACTGTAATTCTGGTGACCATCTATGGTACCTTACACACTTATTCGAAATGCTATTCTGCAGTCCAGGAAGCAGTGTCTCTCAGGGGGCAAAACCGTTGTTTCTCTTTAGAAATGGACCAATCAGGACTCCAGGAGTGATCCACTGAATTTTCTCCCTGTATTTCTCAAGTCCTTTTCTGTTGAATTCTTTTTCCATCAGCTTTTACTGCCCCATTTGCTCTTTCCGTCTATTAAATAGGCTAAAATAAATACCCTGTTTGAGAAACATTTTTTATTTTTTTTTACTTACTCTAAGAAATTAGGTGATTTTCTTCAGGCTGAAGTAAACAGTGACTGAGAGATAGGACAAACAGTTTGCATGTCTTTATGCATTGTTATGAAAAAGGATGTGTAACTCATTTAAATGTCACCACTACCTTAAAAAATTAGATCACACACACATATACATACACACATACACCACTATTCCACTTAAATATACACAAACACACATACACTGCTGTACATATAGACACAGACAAATGTGTAATACATCTACAGAAATATACGCAACCACACATGTGTACTCCCATATTGATACACATACAAATGTAGCAACTCATTTATTATAAAGCCCTAAACTAAGAAAACTTTAGGAGTATTCAAAGTAAAGATGATAATGCTTTTTGGGCTAGAAATGGATTCCTACTAAAGATATTAATGAGAGAGTGGTTTTGAAGCCAGTGAAGTATAGTCAGCACCCAAATTGGTAAGTATGACTACATTAATAATTAACTGATGCTTATTTAATGAATAACTGTAAAATGCTATACACACACTGTATAGTGTCTTAGTTAATACATATGAATATAAACATATATGAATGTATACATTTATGTATATTTATAGATATACAATATATTATATATATGCATATTAATATATTTGTATATGTATATATATTAATCTAATAGTACTCCTAGCCTAAGGAATTCAAACCTACAAAGTGTTTCACTTTAAAGGGTTTTTTTGTTATCACTTAATACATGGATTTGAGGTAGAGGAAAAATTCTTTGGTTTCATAATTACATTTTCGCAGTAACTTGTAAAAATAAAGATAATTATAGAATTTAATAGAACCTATATTTTTCCTTAGCATAAACATGTACTTAATTCATTGTTGAAAGCTTTTTGGGATCCTATTCGGGTTCCTCATCGCAGCAGAGCTGGTCAGTGATATTAAAGATCTTTGTGCATAGGCAAAATATATATTTCAGAACTTTTATTTTAAAATATAGTTTCTAAGGATATTTCATTTTATATTATGATGAATAAAAATGAAAGCCATCCATTAGTTTTACATGTTCAACTTTTAGCAAACAGCCCTGAAATTATATTATTGTATTCTACTTCACAATGGTTTGTATGTGCGCATGTGACAAAGAAGGAAAAAAAGGGAACCAAATATTTCTCTTATAACTCAACACTCATCTTAGATTATTGTTAAACACGTTAGAGGAAACATATTATATACCTTATATATCATGAACCAAAGTATTATTTACTAAAGTGCCTGAGATATTTACATGACTAAAATACCCCAGGTGGAAGGATATCGTAAATGTAATTTTATCCAAACATGATGGTGTCGTTATCACAAATAAAAAATAAAACCAAAAACCAAACAAAATGAAATTTATTTTAGAATGAGTCCTGTTCAGGGGCACCTGCTCAGGGTTTGCAGAAAATAGGTTAGCCTTATTGGGGAATAAAGTAAGTACTTCATAGAATGTGCGGGTAAGCTTGAATGTAAAGCGAGACAGCAATGCTACCTACCTCACCAGTTAAAAAAGAAAACATCCATCTTGGCTTTGGTCAATTATCACTATACTTAGTTTTTACAAAATTCTTCGTGTTGATGGCACTGAACAGGGCACCCTAGGCTCTAGTCACTTGTGTGTTGAAGTGTAAAATTACCTTGCTTCTGAATATGTCATGCTTCCTTATGCTTCTTGGAGCACAAATATGCTTTATTTCTCCTTCAAGGTTTAGTTTTATTTATTTTTTTTAGTAGAAAATTCATTCCTTAAATGTTTAAATCTATAGCTCTCCAATATATTCCGCCATTGTTTAGGAGTTTTAGTCATCAATTTTCACTTTTTTTCCAGCTGAGTCCCCGTGAGTTACAGAAGCTGCAATCTGTTTTTGCGTAAATTTTAATAGCTGAGTTTTATTGAGTTTCAGGAATATAATCAGCATTGTCAGGGCTAGGAATTATTAAAGATACATAAAAAGAAACAAGGCATGAGTAGCAGCTAACTCATCCATGAGAAAGAAGTATATAAGGAAAAATATAAATGGACTAAGAGGCAGTGAACAGCAAGAACCCAGGTGAGGAGTGACATTTTCCCACTACAGCAATATGGAATCATTCGGTCTCTAAAACAAGTCACTCGTGCAAATTTGGATTTCATGTCTTGAATATTTTTAAATAATCATGGTCACTGTCCAAGTCATCGACATGTACTCCTGAGATGCTTGGTCTTTCAGTGGTGTAGTTGAGAATGTGAGATCCAGGAGAAGGAGGTAAAGTGTTTGTGGCTTAGAGATGCGATTGAGAACAAGCACACATAAGAACGAAAGGGAAGTTATCCTGAAACGGTTGACTCAATTTTTGATATTAAAATTCGGTATAGCCACATGATTCTGTATTAGATTGTAGGCACTGCCAGAAGTAAAATAATATAAAATCCTGGGCCAAATGAAATGAGACCATGAAATGGGTAATGAAAGGACTCAACATTTAACTTGAGCAGGAGTTAGAATAACAGTCAATTATATCTTCCTCTCTAGTATGGAAAGATCCCATCTCTGTTCTTGATAAAAACTGTAATAAAGGTGGAAGAGAAAAGATGGGGATTTCTCTGTGTTGTAGATAACTCTTCATGGGAGTTTGGTTCTTACCTAACTGTAAGGATTTGCAATTGGCTACCTTGAAAGAGATGACAGAAGTCTATGTTCTGAAGGGTCCTTTAAAGTTCTTTTATTACATTTTTATTTTATAAATGTGGGCATTTTGCCTCCATTATATCTGTGAATGTCTGGAATTCAGGGAGGTGTGAAGCAGTCATCTGATCCCTTGGAACTGGTGTTACTGGAGGTTGTCATTTTTGGTGCTAAAAACTGAGTCAGGATCCTCAGGAAGAACATCCAGTTCTCTCAAGATCTAAGGCATCTCTTAGCCCCTGTAGTGTCTTTCATTATGAGGGAATGATATAATACTCACGAGACAAAGAAAAAGGAATATAAAAATCAAAAATAAGAATATTATAATCTTATTAATAAGGTGGGGGACAATTAATATTTTATAAAAATTATTTTTAAAAAACTTAGATGAGTACAAACATATATATATTTCTAAAAGTTGCTTTTGTATGTGTGTGTTTGTGCACATGTGTGCCATATGTATACAGGTATCTACAAAGGCTAGGAGAGTACATAAGATCTGGTTGCTGGGAGCTGAACTGAGACCCTGAACAGAAAAGGCTCTTAACCCCTAAGACATCCTTACAGATCTACCCCAGCCATTTTGAATGATAATAAACAGTCACCTTGTCTTCAAAAGTTTTATAACAATTTGGCCTTAGGTTGATGAAATTGCTAAATTTATGTCCAAGGCTTGTGTTTTCCTGGTGATATTCTTTCCGAGCAAATTTGTAAAATGTTGCTGTTAAAGTTTATTAATAAGCTCCTGTGGTTTTTAAAAATGATATTAACTTGTCAAAGTATCTGCCACCTCCTGCTTCTGACATCATCATGAAAAAAAAATTTAAAATATCTCGAGTCCCATCACAGCATGACCTTTCTCTCAGTTTGATTAGTTTTATGAATCTATGCCACCTAGAAGAAATAAACACAATTGGCTGTTGAATTTTTGTGGTATATCTATTTTTCTCATCTTCCCAATGTCCTTCGGCATCACTTTGATTCTAAGGAGCATGTTCCTAAGCTCTAGTTTATCTTTGTGTGTTCCTATTGGGTAGGAGAAATGACATTACTGTTGTTGCATTATTTTTATATGCTGGACTCAATTATGGTGCCTGATGTATGCTACCAGTGATATTTTAATGTCTCATTTTTTAACTTCTTGTTCTATGAACTGCTTCCTTGCTGAAGCTTCTTTTCATGTTATATGCTGCTCTTTTGAATCTTTAATAAAGAATAGATTTAAATGCTTATTACTCTTTTTGTATGAATGTTAAGGTTGAATGATAAGATCATGGCTCTGATATCATATAAAAAGACTAGGCTGAAAAAATCCTTAATTTGATGCTTGTTGTAAATTTTGTATTTCTCATGTATATAATATGCCAAGGTCAATAAATGTGGTGTTTTAATGCAACACAGAAACGCAGAAAGAAGAAATATAAAATATTGAAGGGTTCTAGACTACCCTATGCAAACATTAGATCAGAAACACTGGTGTTCCTGTGTAGGTCTGATGGAGAAAGTTATTAGGACTATTAATGTCTTTTATCATTACAATTCAAAGACAGGCTCAGATGTTAAACTCTGGGTTGAAGGACAGCTCTACTTCTGCATGGTGGTAAAGCTGATTCATGAAACTCAGCAGAGCCACATTTCTTTTGGTAATTCATTTTGACTTTTCATATCCTATTCCACCATCACACTTCTTTCTTAAGATAGAATTTTGACACATCTCACCATCACTGTTTCTCCATGGCTTCATCTACCTAGATACAGAAGACTAGAGAGCCATCATTTTGTCTCTGCATTGAAGCCATGTAGAATACTTAAAAGTATAGGCAGTCCTCTATGCTGATTTCACAGAGTGGAGAAACTTTCACAGTTATATAATAACAGATGTGGGAGAAAAGAGGCAGAGCATAGTGAGAAAATTTCAGAGAACTATGATTAAAATATTAAGGGTACCACTTCTTACATCTGAGATTGGTCCCAATATATACCCCCCGTCAGCCTTAGTTTCCCCTCTCTGACATGAGGCCTACATCGCCTCTGGTGTCACATACCTTGGGAGATATGTACATATGACATGGCAGAGTGAGTGTTGCGCTGGTTGACTTTGGTCAGCTTGTCATTAACCTAGACATATCTAGGAGAAAACCTTAGTTGGGAAAATGTCTTCATTTTATTAAGTTGTGAGCAATCATATGGGTCATTTTCATGAATTAGGATTGAAGTGAGAGAGCCAAGCCTATGGGTACTACCACCCCTGGGTAAGGGATCCTGGGCAATATAAAGTGGTAGCTGAACTTAAACTGAAAGAGCAAGTCAGTAGGCACATCTGAGTGGGGAACGAGGGGGTCTCTGAATGTTTTGTCTTCACTTGGGCTCTTTGCCTTTGGTTGGGTTTGTCTTGTTTAGCTTTAATGTGATAGTTTTTATGTTATTCCTATTACATTGTATGTTGTTTTATTTTTATAAAAGAATGAATGGTTGGATGAATTAATGAAAACCTAAGGAGATTTATTATCTCCTCTCATTCCCCTACTCCATTAATCTGTATCTAACCTCTGAGGTTTTATGAATTGTAGCTTGGTCATCATTGAATTAATGACAAACAGTCACATATATGCAAATAGTACTACATTATTCTTTATGGATTACCTACATCAGGATGACTTTTTCTAGTTATATTCATTTACCTAGACATTTTATGATTTAAATTTTTAACACATTGGTAATATTTCATTGCATAAATGTGTCATACTTTTTTAATCCATCCATTCTGTTGAGGGACATCTAGGTTGTCTATAGGTTTTTAGGCCATTATGAATGAATTGTTTTGCATTCAAAACTATTGACAAGTTGTGCCCATAATAGGATAAAGCATGCTTTAAGTATATGGTCAAGTGTGGTAAAGCTCATTTTTGAAGTAGACCTATTTTCATTTTTGTAAAGAACATTGATTTTCACATGGCTGAACAAGTTTGCAGTCCCACCAGCAATGGGTGAGTGTGCCACATTCTCACTAGCACGAGCTGTCATTTGTTTTATTGATCTTAGCCATTCTTTGATTACAGGTTTTTGTCTTGAGTTCCTGATCTGACTTCTCTTTGTGATAGCTTATGAACAGTAAAATGAAGAAAGCCATTTGCTCCTCAAGCCGCTTTAGTCGTGGTTTTTCATCACAGCTATAGAAATTAAACTAGGGCACATGGTAAAAAGTGTTTAGCTCTAAAACCTTATGTCTCTGACTATATATGTGCCAGGTAAGTCACAAAATAATGCATCATATAGCTATTTATTTATTTACCTATTGGCTATATGCCTGACATCTCTTATCCATCTGTCTTTGATGTATTGCTTTACTATTCCATCTTTGGATGCCTATGAAACCCTAATTATCCAGGCTCATACCAAGCACTATGCCCAAACTATTAAAAAATGACAGGTGTGATTTTAATTTCTCTATTTACCTGTTTTTCACTTTTCACTAAGGAAAGAAAAATATCCACTCTATGTTTATACACCAGGATCTTATTCTTCTTCCTGCTGTGTTGGGTAACAGTGTAGGAATTTCCTAAAATTCTATCATTTTCACATTTTAAATGAATTATTCAGCAAGCAAAATTGTCATTAGTGAATTATGAATTTTGTTTCCTTCATCTGCTGTTTGTCTATAAAGGCTATTGTTAGATTCGATTATAATTACTTTCTAATTGCTGTGTTATATATTAATTGGTATCACATCAAGCAACTAACTACTTTATTCTGCATAAGTCAAGTCTCCATAATCACACATGGCCTAGAATAAGATTGTAGTTATGTGTTTCTCAAATCTCAAAATCATTGTAATTTTTTCAACACATATTTAAGAGAACCTTTGAGAGCCTCAATGTTTTTAAATTCTTTCCTGCTAAAACCAGATGACTTCTTATTTTCCACAGATTTCTTTTCTTGAAATAGCATTTGTTATGGTACTTCCGATGGCTAAAGTGCTTCAGTGTTCCTTGGGACACCGATGTCTGTGAACTGGGTTTGATAAGCTGCTAGTTTTGTGTCATCTTCAAGGTTAAAAGCATATTTTCATTTAAAACAGCGAAAAGGTAGTATTAGAGATAGCCTGGAGAGGCAGAACATTTTAACATTTATTCCATGAATTCCGGAGAAAAACAAGACTAATAAACAAACAAACAAACAAACAAACAAACAAACAAACCAAAGCAAAGCAAACCAAAACAGAAGGAAACATGGAAAACATTAACTTTGGCTTGATTACCAACTTTTCTCTTATAAGAAGCAAAAGGGAAGCAGGGTTGTCAGAGTTCTGTTTTGTGCGTTATTTCAGGACTGACTACACATGTGCGACACAGTACTGTTCCCACTGCTTGTCTTTGTCAAATATAATTTTGTTGCATGTCTTTGAGTCACTTTTGTTTTCGCTTCAGAAGAGTCATGCTAAAAGAAGAAGAGTATAGAAGACCAAGTTCTCTACATTCTCCTCTCACTCCCTGTCTACACTGTACTTGTTAGTACTTTCATCTTCACTGCTATACTATTAATTACTCTGACTTATATCTAACTGTTTACCTTTCATGTGTACATACTCAAGAGACAAAACTATACCATAAGTGAGCATGTTACATTCCTGCTAAGATAGTCTAATAACCATTCCTCTACATGTGAAGCATACCTCATTTCTTTCAACACTTAAGTTAACCGCTGATCTAGATACATTTCAAATACATATCACTTAGCTCTAAGAACACTGTACCTTATCATTTGTTCAATAATACTTTGAAATACATATTCTAGATATATGCGAGATATTCAAGTACAACCAAGGGTAAGGTGAACATGCTCTGTCATGACCCCGTTCTTTGGAGATATGCTGCCAGGTTTCCTGCAATAATTTCCCTATGAGCCTGTCCAGAGACCTGCTGTCTGCTCTTGCCTGCAAGGATAGCCTTAGGCTAGACAGCTAATTCAATAACTTTTATAGCAACTTAAAAGAATGAAGAAAAACAAAGGGAACTTTGGGAATTCATTTCATTCAACAATCAACTATCATTTAATTAATTTGTAGAAAATTATAAAATAATCAACTCTATAAAGTCTCTTTTTTGAAGAAATGAAAAATGTTGAAATATAGATATATTAAAGTATTTACAGCAAAATGACATGAGGTCTTGCAATTTCAAAGTCCCCAAAAAATACATTTATATTTTTAAAATGTTCATTAGTAGCCAAGAAATGGAAGCACAAACCCCTATTCTCAGCATTCAGTAGGCAAAGGCAGGTAAATATCTGTGAGTTTGAGTTCAGCCTGGTCTCCAGTGAAAATTCCAAGACAGCCAGAACTACTACATAGAAAAAACTCTGTCTTAAAACCAAACAATAACAAATACAAAACATAAACTAAACTAAGACAAAAAAGAAAACAAAAGTCTTTAGGTTTAGAATGCATATTTCACATATGATTGCTTTGAACTATAAGCATGCTGTCATGATAGATATGTGTGTTTACTGTAACTCATATCCTATCTTATCTCCATTTTTTATTCTCTTCCTATTTTCTGAGTAGGGTTAATAGATTTTTTAAGTTTAAATTATTTTTATAAAATATTTCACTCACTTTATATCTTGATCATGGCCCCTATAAATCTTTCTCCTCACAGTCCCATTCTTACAAATCCCTCTGCCTATTGCCACCTCCCCTTCTTTTGAGAGAAGGGGAAACCCCACTCTTTGGGTACCATTCTTCCCTGGGTCATCTAATCCCATCAGGTTAGGCACATCTTTTCCCAGTGAGGCCCAACAAAATAGTTCAGGTAGTGAGGAGGGAATCTAATGGTTGGAAACAGAGACCCAAGACAGCCACTGCTCTACTTGTTAGGGGTCCCACATAAAGAACAAGCTGCAAATTTGCTAGAAATATGTAGGGGGTGTGTTTAGACACTGCATGCTTCTTGGTTGGTGGTCACATCTATTTGAGCCCTCATAAAACAAGGTTAATTGACTCTGTAAGTCTTCTTGTTGTGTCCTTGACCACCGTAGCTTCCTCAATCCTATCCCTGCTCTTCTGTTTCCACAAGACTCTCTGAGCTCCATCTGAAGTTTAGTTGTGAGTCTTTGCACCTGACTTCATCTGCTGCTTCATAAAGCATCTCAGGAGACAGTTATGCTAGGTTCCGTTCTACAAGCATATCAGAGTATCATTAATATTGTCAGGTGTTGGTTTTTTCATTTGATGTGCATCTCAAGTTGGGGTAATCACTGCTTGGCTCTTTCCTCAGTCTCTGCTGCATCTTTATGCCTGCCCATCTTTTAGGCAAGACAAATTTTGGGTTGAAGGTTTTGTGAGTGGATTGATATGCCCCTTCCCTCATCTGGAAGTCCTATCTGCCTCAAAGAGGTAGCCACTTCAGTCTCTATATAATATTCTGGTAGGAATCTCAGCTAAGCTCATGCCCATTTACTCAAAGTATATCCTCTTCAGCCCCAAAACTCCAACTAATTCTACCAGTGCCCCTCACTGATTTTTATTCTCAAACCCAGCCCTATCCTGCCTTTCCTCCCACACTTGATGCAACATTATATTGGAACACCCTTTTCCAACATTAAATTAAATAGAAACTTAAAAGCAATCTCACTAAAATCAGTAACAAGTAAAGGCTACACCTTCTTTCCCTATCTATTCAATATAGTACTAGAAGTTCTAGCTAGACCAATAAGACAACTAACAAAGTGAAATAAGATAACAAATCAAAAAGGAAGAGGTCAAAGTATCACTAACTGAGATGATATGAGAGTGTACATTAGCAACCACAAAAAACTGTACCAGAGAACTCTTACAGCTGATGAACGCCTTCAGCAAAGTGACTGGATAAAAAAAAAAATAACTAAAAAACAAAATCAGTAGCCCTCCTTTATTCAAATGACAAATGGGCTGAGAATGAAATTAGGAAAAGAACACTCTTTACAATACCACAAATAATATAACATATCTTGGAATAACTCTAACAAAGCAAGCAACAGACCTGTTTATCAAAAAGCTTGAAGTTTCTAAAGAAGTAAACTGAAAAAGATATCAGAGGATAGAATGATGTCCCATGCTTATGGATACCTAGGATTGGCAAGTGGATTGGGCCATATTATCGAAAACAATCTACAGATTCAATTTCATTCCCATCAACATTGTAACACAATCCTTTACAGACCTTGAAAGACCAATGCTCAACTTCATATGGAAACACAAAAGACTCAGGATAGCTAAAACAATCTTGAATAATGAAAGAACTTCTGGGGGCACCGCCATCATTGGTCTCAAGCTGTACTGCAGAGCACTGGCAACAAAAACTGCATAGCAGTGGAATAGAAACAGAAAGTTTGATCAATAGAATTGAACTGAGGACCCTGAAATAAACCTACACACCTATGGACACTTAAATTTTGACATAGGAAACAAAATCATAAAATGGAAATGCAAAGCATCTTCAGCAGATGGTGCTGGCCTCACTGGATGTCTGCATGTGGAATACAAATAGATCCGTAGTTATTCCCCTGAACAAAAGTCAAGTCCAAATGGATGTTATATGAAACCAGATGCGCTAAATCATATAGAAGTTTAAAATCTTAATTGCATATCAGAAAACTTGTGTCTGTGTTTGAATGTGAGTGTGTATGAATGTGTCCATGTGTTAATGTACATGACTGCATATATGTGGAGGCCAGAGGAAAATATGAGTATAGAATGTTACTACTGGCAAGGAAATGAATAAATAAACTATTAAATAAATGATATCCCCCTGTCCACGTCTCACAATAACACTGGACTTCCAGGAGCACACCTTGACATGGTCAGCTTGGAACCTTCTTTCTCGACTACAGAAATGGTTTAATAACTTACAAATGTTTCTATTGCTATAAGGTGTATGTTAACCCCTGTAGAGCCTAACACTAAGGTGTGATTGTATTTCTTGTCTTGTCACTTGCATAGTGTGTAAACTGACCTTTGAAAATCAACACAGAGACAAGTATAATGTGAATACCTCTATTTTTTCCAAGTAGATCTTATATCCGCAAAATTTCTTTTTCCCCGCTGAGAGCTAAGTCACAAAGTTTCTATTTTATACCCAAGTACCAGAATCTCTATCAGCCAGAATTCAGTTATGTATTAATTATTATCTTGTATTTTTTTAATTTCATTTCTGCTTAAGCAGTGTGCTTCAGTTTAATATGATTCTGTAGAAGTCATGAGAGGTTACAAATAGCACTGGAGAAACAAGGAATGATAATTACAAAGATCTGTCTCATCAATGGAGGAAATCAATATCTGTTTTCTACCCATAGGGCTGTAAGTGTATGCTAGTAATTACCAGACCTTTGCTATCTGTGATGCTAAACCTCACCCAGCTTCCCTAGATATTTACCCCAGACTCTACTTTCCTAGATCTTTATCATTAGCTTTGTTTATCAGTCAATAGAACCCAACCTTAGGAAAGATGTCACATGTATTGTATACCCTGCTAACCCTACAATGGTCAGAGAACATACCAGATGTTAGTCCTTTAAGCTATAGATGCCGTCATGCTGGAAGCCACATGCACTTTACAAAAGAGTTTTGATGTAGTCACTCCTTAAGATTCAGTGTGGGCATATAGGATTAAAGTAACTGATATCATGGGATTTTCTCAAAAATTATACTGTGCTTAAATACATCTAAAATAAGCTGCCTGGTGTCAGACTCCAGAAGTTTGAACTGGATGACTTCATCATGTTGAACCTGGTTTCCTTCTTGTCTTATATGGAATGTTTTCCTCCCCATCCTGATGCTTTGCTGCATGTAGAAAGCCTACAGAATCCCTCTTAGGAAAAGTACCTGGGAACAAAACAAGAAAACGACAAATGAGAGCAAAAGAAAACTTTCTTAAAGAGAACTGGTGTGGATAAAATAAAATCTCTGATCTTCATGTCCAATGGCACAGAGTTGAGTTCCTACCTACAAGTTGAAATGAGCTGATCGGATGAAGTTTTACAATACTTGGCTCCCTGAAGGTTCACATGTGTGAATGTCAGAGAAGATAGTGCTGGCACTATCTCAATAGTCTTGGTGTCTTAACATATACAATTTTTTCATTTATCAAAGATATACCAAGAGTCTACAGTAAGAGGCAGAAATGCAGGCTATCTATAATTGTATCGAGCTAAAAGTTATGATTTTGGTCCTTCAAAACATGTTGATTGCCATTAAATAGGTCTATGTATAGAAGATATATAATTTATTGGAGAGACAAATTAGAATCTGTAAGTCATTTTTAATGGTAAAAATAATTTAGCCACATTGTGAAGCTAATTCATGGAATATTCAGTTTACTTACAACAAATTGACCAGCTTTAAAACTCATACTTTTTATGGATTTTGGCAACAATATTTCAATATGTCCCTACTGCTTTGAGAAGGAAACAAGCAAGCTAACAAAATCAAAAACAAAACAAACAAAACAAAAAACAAAACAAACAAACAAAAAACATAGTGCTAAAATTTTAATTAGTTATTTTTCTCTAGTTTTCTCACGTTTTAATACTTTTCTAATTTATATCAATGGACTCTTAACATGGAAAGGCTTTTGTGTCCAGGTTTATCCTTTAGTATACTATTCTAAGGTTTGTTCGTGTGATTTTATGTGACAATAGTTAGATTTATTTCTTATACAACTTTTTAATATCATGACTGGTCTATGTAACTATGTTGGAGTATATTTCTAATTTGGAGTCACCATAAATAAACTCTAATTACCACTTATGGGCACATCACCCTGTGGACAAAATTGGAATTGTTGGTTGAATGGTATAGTCTTTTGACAAACTGAATGAATGTTATAAAATAAAAAATGTGCCTATTCAATTTTCAAGAAACTCTATAAATGCTTTCAAAAGTAATTGATGCTATTTTTTTTATCACCAATGAATGCAACTTCCATTTCCTTTAGTTTTTAAAATTATGTAATGTCATAGGTGTGAGTATAATGCCTGCCTGTTTGTATGTAAATCATGTGCAAGTCTGATGGATGAGGATATCAGGAAGAGGGCATAGGATCCCCTAGCAATGGAGGTGTGGGTGCTTGGGAGCAGTTATGTGGGTGTTGAGAACAGAAAGTCAGGTCTTCTGCAAGAACAGCAAGTGTTCTTAACCCTGGACTGTCTCTCCAGCTTCTTCTCTATATTTAATGTTGTCAGTGTTATGTTTTATAAAAACAAAAAGGAGAGAGAGAATATACTTGGTAGATGTAAAGTCAGGTGTGGGGAAAGGGGGTTCCTCTGTGGAACCATGCTGAGGCATCTTTTCCCCTGAGGGACCAGCCACACTATATATTATAGAATAGAGTTTATTTAGGGTATTAGAAAGGGAGTTGAGAGTAGTCAAGACATAGAAAGGCAGAAAGAGAGAGAGAATAGAGAAGTAGAAGTGGCCATGAGCACATGGAGGGAGGAAAGAAAATGGGGAGTAAAGGGAAAGGCATAAGACAGGAGAGCAGCTCCTTTTATAGTGAGTCAGGTAGCTGTACTGTGGAGCCTCAACAAAATGTTAAAAGCCAGTCTTGAATTTTTAGCTTTCCTACTAAAATTCATAGTAATTACTGATTTGTTTTTTAAAATGCATCTGATTTTTTCTTTCGGTTTAAATATACTAAGTGTATTATTGTTGAAATTTGTTTAACTAGAATTTCAGAATATTTGAGAGTAATGGATGTGTGATGAAATTCCAAAATTTCAAACCCTTATTTACAAACCTATTATTAGAGGTAAAAAAGATTTTCAAAATAAAAGAGCATAATTAGCCCAAATTAGCCTGAAATGTAGAGTCAGGTGATGTATTCTGTTGCATGCAGCTCAGTTTGGGAAACAGAAAGGAGTGTAGGAAGGAACACACTAATTAATATCTTACAGCCCATCTGGAGATCCAAAATTCTGTTTAGAGGAAGAGGAGATCTGCCTAATAGATTTTTAGTAAATCCTTGCTTTTAATACATGTATTTTGAAAGACTAAGAATTGTGGTACTGAAGAGGGGAAGAAATTACTTGCTGCTTCTAAGAAATAGAAAGGAAACATGAACCTGATAGATTTGTATCATCCTAAGGATAAATTGAATGTTTCTCTTCAGCACCATGCTGGGGAAAAAGGAAAGTGGGATTGGGAGGACATCTCTTCTTTTTGTAGACCTCCTGGGGAGATCAGAGCCTCTGTTTCCCAGGCCTGTCTAATAGTGTGCTCTATCAACAAGGTAACAGGGATGGTATGTAAGGGAAAAGGAATAAAGCTGGGGGAAGATACACCTAACATTTTCTTTGCATTTATTTGCCAAGTGCCAGATGCTTTACATAAATTAGCATATGCACCAAACACTTTACATATTTTAACCTCATTTTGTTCCTGAAGCTGTGGGTGTATTAAGGATCTTACAAAGAGCTCTGCCTCACACAAGTAATAAGGTAATTAACAGAATTCCAGTGGGTTGTTGGTTTCAGGCTACCTAGATGGAAATTGGCAGGCCAGGATTTGAGCAGTGGAACTCCTCTCTCAGTTTCCTGTGTTTCCACCATTTACCAAGGTTATAGATGTGCTTTGTCACTAACCATAACTTAGTGGGGATTTTTTAAAAAATTATTTAAGTCAATCAAATCTCTCCTTGTCAATGGCACTAAATTTTTGTCTGCTTAGCATATATGTATATGTGTGTATGTGTATGTATTTGTGCATATGTATATGATGTATATGTATGTGTATATTTACATACACACAGATATATGTATATACATATATATACATACAAGAATATATATAAATATATATATATATATACAGACACATTAAATAAGAAAGAATAATTGAACTCAATTTAATTGAGTATGTAGATCCTCAACTGCATGTTAATTTATCTAATTCAGTGGCCTTTTGATTTCCCTGAGTACAAGAATCACCATGAGCAGGTGTTAAAGGTCATGTAGTCCAGACTCACACATTCTGACAGAGTGTGTAGATTTATTTCATAAAATCCAAAGACTTTCTACTTCATTTCTTTTCTTAAACTTTGCTTTGGACCCTAAGAAAAATGTATTTATTTTCAGAAGTCACTGACCACATATTTTAAAGTCAGGTTCACTTCATAAAGTACCAAAAGAGTCCCAAGGTCTACTCTAGCCAAGACGGCTGGTGACATGGATGTCTGTGAAATTTGCTTTCTCCCTCTGTTCTGGAAGTCTTCTGAAATAATTTCTTGTAGTTATTACTTACCATAGAAGGTTTTACATGCTTGGAATCTTGAAAGGAGCATACTTCTATATGGAGTTTACAGTTAAAATTATGTTTTCACAAATCATTGAATAAGTGAAACAAAAAAGGCTTTGCCATGTGCAGAACATTATTGCTGTGCCTGATAGGAATGAAGGTGTTCGTAAGTGAGATCTGATGCTACAAAGTTGACTATTACATTATTAAAACAATGAATCCCAATGAAAGAGGAATTGGCAGGAAATCCAGTGATGGAAGGAGAGAAAGCACAAGACAGAAGCTGTGGTTGCTTAGGGATGTTCAAGCTGTCAGACCACCTTATAGGATGAGAGATAGCTTCTTGCATTCATTACGGTCAACGGGGAAATAAAGCAGTGAAGAGGTAAGAATGAAAAATGGAAGCTCTGTTGCTTCTGACTTCAGGGTAGATCAGACTTTAGAGAGTCTCATGCAATACAGTTCACTGCCAACATTCTTGAAAACAGTACAATTTGTGAAAAAGTCTCTGCTGTAATATCATTCTGAGTATACAAGGAGACATAATTACATAAAAGCTCATCTCAATGTGCGTGTCATTTCCTCCAAGAAGATGGGCTCTGGAGATGGACTACAAATATCATATATACTAAGGGCTTAGGGGAGGATCTTGCATGGTCATACAGATATAATAGAGGTCATTTAGGCTATCAACAATCACTAGTCTTGACTGAGGGAGGAGATCTCCTGGATGTAAGATGATGTAAGAGTCATTTAGACTTCTAACAATTTCCAATCCTGGTTGTGAAAGCTTGATATGGCCTGTTCCAGCAAATAACAGAGATTACTATGCTATCAATCCCCCTAATTCCCAGAATTCTGGGTAGAAAAACAGATCATTTGTTCTAACTTTGGAAAAAAACAGTCCTGTGTGCTTAATATTCCTGGTTAACTTGTGATCTGTGGGCTAAGGATCCTCATGCTTCTAACCAGATGAGACTGAAATCCAGAGAAGATTGGATCAACAGTTATTAGGAATAAACCTTGTCTGAACTGATTAGTCATGCACAGTTCTTGCCTCTAATTTAAACCTTACCTTCATCTCAGGAACAAAAATGAATTGGAGGAAGGGCACTGGCTCTTTCCCTCTTCCAAATGTCACAATTTTGAAGAATCTCTTTGTTCTGATTTTTACTTTTAATTTCGTTCTTTTAATTGGCTTACTGAGGACAGGTGGCCTCACCTGGTCTGTTGTAACATAGGCTGCTACCCCTAATTTTGGTCACATTATCTGATGGCTCATCACAGGAAAGTTAATGGACGTCTCAGTCTTGATCTTCCCTGAGAGACTCTCATCATGAGATTAATATTATGTTCTGTACTAGATAGCTATATATCAACTTGATACAAGGCAAAATCATCTGAGCAGGGGAACAGCAATTAAGTGAACATCTCCACCTGGGATCTGTCTCAAGTTGGGTTCGTCATTTGTTGGTTATGCCCTCAAATTTTTGTTAATCTTTATCCCTGTGCATACTGTAGCCTAGACAACTTTTGGGTCAAAGGTTTTATGGGTGACTAGATGTGACCACTTCAGTGTCTACAACCCCAGCTGCTGGGAGTCTCAGTTAGGATCACCCCGATAAAGTCCCAGGAGCCTCCCCTATCTCAGGAACCTGGCTAGTCCCAGAGAAGACACTCACTGATTTCCACTCTCACTCCAGGGCTTTACAGCCTCCCTCTCCTCACAACTGATCCTCAACACCATAATCCTTCTCACCCCCTCAAACACACTGTTTCTTCCTTCCTTCCATCTAGCTCCGATATCTATTTTATTTCCACTCCTGAATGAGTTTCACACATCCTCAGTCAGCACTCCTTATTACATAGTTTCTATGGTTAGCTTGTACTTTTCTCTTCCCATGGAAGAGAGTCAAGCCCTGAAACTATTACTGATACTCTGCTATGCTTAGACACAGGAACCTATCATAACTGTCTCCTGAGAGGCTTTATCAAGCTGCTCTTAGAAATAGATGCAGAGACCCACATTGAAAGATCAGGCATATAGCTTGGGCAGTCCTATAGAAAATTCAGAGAAGAATTAAGCCAGCCTGAGGGGTCCAGGACACAAGAAGACCTTAAGAGTCAACTAACCTGGATACATTGGGGTCTCCCAGAGACTGAACCACCAACCAAAGAGCATAATGGGGGTAGGGCTGGACCTAGAATTTCCATATATTTGTAGCAGATGTGTAGCTTGGTCTTCATATAGGTCCGCTAACAATTAGAGTGGAGGCTGCCTCTGTTTCCTGTCATTCAATCTCCTTCCCTACCTGGGCTGCCTGGATGAACCTCAGTGGAAGAGGATGAGCTTCAATGTAAAGTGAATAAATTAATTGGTAAAGAAAATTCCTCTATAAGATCAAGCTGTAGGCAAACCTGCAAGGCATCTTCTTCCTTAGTGATCAATCAGTGACAGTCTATAGGTTGCTGCTGTCCTTGGGCTGGTGGTCCTGAGTTCTATAAGGAAGCAGGCTGAACAAGTCACGATGAGTAAGGCAGTAAACAGCATCCCTCCATGGTCTATGTATCAATTCCTACCTTCGTATTTGAGTTTCTGTCCTACTTGAGTCCCTGTCCTGACTTTTTTGATGGTTGAACTGTTATTTGAAATGCTGAGTGACATAAACCCCATTTCTTCCCAAACTGCTTTTGGTCATGCTATTTCATCACAGTAACCCAAAGCCTAAGTCATGTTCTACACCCAGTTTGGACAATTCACTATCTGCCTTTTGTAGATTAAGTACAAAACTGGTTATGACACAATTTTTTTTTTGTTATTTTTTTTCTTGAATACAAAGTCAAATGAGAAATTGATGGTCAGAAATGGTTTGTATGTGGACCAACAAATATGAGGAACAGTATCTCTTGTATCACTTTGAAATTAGTTCAGTTTCCTAGAAAAGAGATGGAGAGGAGGAGGAGGAGGAGAAGAGAGAGAGACAGAGACAGAGAGAGACAGAGACAGAAACACATACAGAGAGACACACACAGAGAGAAAGAAACACACAGAGAAAGACAGAAATGGAGACACACACACAAATACAAACACACACAAACACAAAGAGAGAGAGAGAGAGAGAGAAAGAGAGAGAGAGAGAGAAAGAGAGAGAGAGAGAGAGAGAGAGAGAGAGAGAGAGAGAGAGAGAGAGAGAGAGAGAGAGAGAAGCATAAGCCAAATCACTTGCTGTCCCTTGTGTGATGTTTATTATAACAGTTCTAGTAATCTATTCAAACTTGACTACATGCTTTAAAATATGAATTTGAAGCTCCTTCAATCAAGAAACAGAGTATTTCTTGCCCCTGCAATCTAGATTGGCCTTTTGAATTGTATTGGAAATCAGAATGAGTAACGGTGACATTTTGCTAGTGCCAGGTCTAAGGATTAAGAGGCCTGTCACACTCCCACTAGCTCTCTGGAAAACCTGCTACCACAGTGTGAAAAGGCACAGGCTTGCCTGGAGGGTGATAAACAGGTCCTGCCAAGCGCAGCCATGCAGAGTGCAGATCAGCAGAATCATTCAGTTAATCCATAGATTTGGGACAGTACAAAAATGCTAATGGCTGTAAGCTATTGAGTTGTGGCTTAGGATGTAATGGCTTAAGCAGTGGTGACTGATACTATGCGTGCATCCTCAGATGTGACAGTCAAAATGTCACTTATGCCTCAATTGAATTGATAAACACAAATGAAAAGCCAATGCAGATATAAGGTGTGATGTGATTAAACCCAACCTTAAACAGAAGAAGCTGAAAATCACATTGTAAAGTATGTGGGCTCAGGGAGGCATTACAAATAGGAGACGGTAATCAATCTGAAAAATTGTAACCTTCCCTCCCTTCTACTTTATTCAATATCTTCCTTACTTCCTCTTTCCTTTCATCCATTCATCCTTCCATCCTCTCTCTTCACTCCTCTTAGAACTCATAAACTTGGTACATACTAGAGATTCTCACCCCTGCTCCCTTCCCCCTCTCATTGCTTCTGTTTACTCTCCTGGCTGTGTCTTCTTGGCTTTACCTACATCTTATCCCCCACCCCCTGTCTATCCTCTTTTCTTCCCAGATTGCTCTATTTTTCCACTTACAATGACAGTTTTCTTTCCCCATCTGAGTGAATCTGAGCTATTACACATAAAGCTGACATTAAAACAGTGGAGCAAGTGTCCTTGTGGTATGGTATAAATTGAGAGAGTCTGTCTACATGGTGATTCTAGCTTAGAGTCATAGCAGAGGGTGATATGGGACTTGCTAACCAATGACTGGCTCAAATTGAGATCCACCCCATGAACAGGAAACAATCCTTGATAATGATGTTTGGCTTTGCTTGCAGGCAGGAGGCTAGCATAACTGTCCCCTGAGAGACTCTACTCAAGAGCTGACTGAAAAAAATACAGAACCCCTCAGCTGAACATTAGGCAGGGTTTTATGACGTGTTATGGAGGAGTTAGGGGAAGGATTGAGGAATGCAGAGGTTATAGGGACTCAAGGGAAGACCATCAGAGTCAGTTAACTCTTGGCTCCAAGAGAATGAACGACTCACTGACAAAATGGCATACAAAGGCTGAACCTAGGCCCCCCTCCCCCACATATATATCAGATGCAGAGCATGGCCTTCATGCAGGCTACCCAACAATTGTAGCAGAGATCTTGGGGTTATCTTTACTCTCTTGCCAGTCTGTGGGTCCTGCTCCCCTAATTGGGTTGCACCGATTGGCCCAGGTAGGGGAGGGTTTACCTAGTCCTAGAGTGACTTGAGGTATATTTTGCCATAAAATGGAGAATTCATCTTGCAGTAAAAACTATACCAGGTGTCTCTTAAATTCTTGCTAAAAAGCAAACAAAAAAATTCTATGCACAAGGGCTTTCCGCAAGACAATAGTTATTTAGACACAGCCAATGATTTGTGTAAAGATTGTGAAGCTCTAAAAGACCCTTGTTTTTCCAGTTCATGCCAAGAAATTGCTACTTGAGAGAATAACCCAGGAGAAAGAGGCTTCCTGTGTCAGTGTCCTGGGCACAAAGGGACAACCTGAGAAGCTTTCATTAATTCTTGTGGAGGGAATGCCTGTCACCATGGAGGCACCTGCCATGAAGACTCTTAGCACCCTGAGCACGGAACCTGGAAGAATCATAATGATTGTTCTCCCAGCGCTTCCCACAGTAGGGCTGTGTGACAGGATGGAATCAGTGGCTATCACTGCTTCTGTGGACAGCAAGGTAGGCATTGTGACTTGGAAGGAGATGAAAGTGTTTCTGGTCCCTGCATGAATGAGGCAGTATGCTTAATGACATAGGAAGTTACATGTGTTTCTGTCCTCAAAGGTATTCTCTTATGAATTGTGAGTTGAAATCGGTGAATGTGGATCCCAGCTATGTTTTCATGGTGTTAGGGTGCTTCTAGAGCTTACTTCTGTGACTATGTACCTGGATTCCTTGGAGACCTCTGGGCTCTCAACTTTGATGAATGCACCAGTCAGCCATGTCTCCATGGAAGTCTGTGTGTGGATAGAGACACACTGAGACCTTACTGTTGATCAAAGTCTTGTCACAGTGATACAACATGTGAAGTCACTGTTGACAGCTATTTGTCACTACTGTCCTGGATATACAGGTGCCCTGGGTGAGATGGACATAAACAAATGCAGCCACAACTTCTGCAAATTTGAGGGGCAATGATCTTAGCATTTCTTATAGTATCAATAGGGAAATTTCGCAGCCCTGCCTTCCTCCTTCAACTACCTTGGAACCTCAGACTCTGTTTATATCTGGTAGCCTCGATACAAAGACAGGTGCTTAGCATAACTGTCTTCTGAGACACTCTATCCAGCAACTGATGTAAACAAATGCAGGAGTTGGGGGAAAGACTGGGGAACCCAGAAAGCATAGGGACACCATGAGACCATCTTAGTCAACTAACCTGTACCCTTTGGGTTTCTCAGGGACTAAATCACCAACCAAAGAACATAAAAGGGCGGGACATTGACTCCCTGTAGATATGTAGCAGATGTACAGCTTGGTCTTCAAGTGTGTCTCACACAACTAGAATGAGGACTGACTTGGACTCTTTTGCCTGCCTGTAGATCCTTTGTCCTTAACTGGGTTGCCTTGTCCTAGCCTCAGTGGGAAAAAATGTGCTTAGTGATACAGTGAATTGAGGCAACAGGATGGGTTGGTAACCAAGGGAAATTTCCCCATTTTCAAAGATGAAGAAGTGTGATCAGGATGTAAAGTGAATAAATGAATGAATGAATGAATGAATGAATGAATAAATAAATAAATAAATAAGTGGGAGAAAAAACTAACAAAGATTACACACCTGTTTTCTCCCCAACCAAAAACATAGAGACTACTTTATGTGCACTATAAAAATTTTTGTTCTTTCATATTTCAATGTAATATTTTATTTCTATGAGTCAATACACGATTCTAAAGACAACTGCTTATTGAAAATAGTTTTCTTTTGTAGAAACATAATGTTGACTTATTTGACCCACATCATTTTATTCTGGGTGACATCACAACGAAACATGAAAATAAAGCAAAACACCATTGATTATCGAGATCTTAAAAGGCTGGGGTGCTGTATGTTTTATGCCTGCAATTATACATGATCCTCTGATTTTGCCTACTACCACTCTTTACATTAAATAACTGTGCTAGAAATTAAGTGAAGGGCAGATTTTATTAGATATTCCCAATTGTTCCCTAATTATTAAAGATGGGTCACTTTCTTTCTGGACAATAGTATTGTAACTGACTTGATATTATAGAAGATTTTTACTAGGAAATACAATATGTGCTCAATCTTGGTGTCACTACTATAATAGGCATTTTAATTTCTCTAAAGTAAATTTTTTCCTAAAGTTAATAATCTCTTCACCCAGTTTCTTCAAGCACACCTTACTTCTAATTATTGTATTCTTTTTTTATCCTTGTAAAGCATACCTTTGACAAAGACAAGAAAATGCTTCATCTAAAGCATTGTGGCACTGTATTGTAGGCCAGGTCTGAGATATAACAAGGGGACCTTATTGCCTATGTAAATCACAGAAATGGAGGATCTCTGCTTTTAATGGGAGGGTAATCATTATGCTCTCCTTGGTTATTTATGCAGGATCTCTTTTGTACTAAGAAATAGACTAATCAATAAACATACACTTCAAATAGATTAGAAAACAGTATTTTATGAGGCTCCAGTGTGTGTCTTGTATTTGATGTACATCATTCTATTTTTGAAGTAAACCTTTTTATGCTGAGAGCTTGAAAACCCAAAGGTTAGGTAGGAGGCCTAAGTGACTCATTCTAGATTAAAGTGTTAGGAAGCAATATATCCAGGGTTCAAATCCAGAACAACTAACTACTTGTAAAGTATGGCCCATTTAATCTTCCCTCAATTGTTTGTAAATGCTGTTAGAGTCAGGTTAATAAGGCAGGGAATGATTAAACAGTAGTAAAGTGCCATTAATTGGATATTTTAGAATTCTATTTAGAAAGAACAAAGTACTTACTAAAAAGCTTGGCTCAGCAACACTTATGCATTGTGAGAGTCAATAAAAATGAAGGTGATGTTTATTATGCCATGATGGCAGGCATAATCTGAGTGTGATTTACTCCTGTGAAATGGAGATACCATCTCATGGGACACTCTGTGATCCTCTAGTTCTTACAAGGTTTCCTAGCAAACTTTCACACTATTCCTAAGAATTACGTGTTAGCATTGTATTATGGATATATTCCTTGGGTTGGGTCTTAATGCCTGTGTATTTTGATTAGTTATAGTATTCCATAATAAAATGCCAAATGTCTCTTATTCTCTCATCTGAGGTTTCAACCACCAAATACTCAGATGTGACTATAAACTTTGAAGTACCTATAGAAACCAAAATGTATAGTCCTCATCCCTCATTAAGAAAACTCTTTCAACAGACAGAGATAGATGGTGTCTCCCAGGAATATCAGAATCTACATTTCTAAAATATATTCTTTGTTAATGACATAGAAATCATGATTCTTAACTTTCAAATACTGTATAACAGCTACTAAATCAATCAAAACAAAGGGTTAAATGAGGAAGTTTCTTCAACACTATCAACACTATGTATAGTCATGGAGGTGGAAATCAATGTAAATGAAATCTCTGAACTTCTATTAATCATGGGATCAATTTTCTATATCAGTTACTTGTTTTTGCAACAGAAGAGGTAGGAAAATAGAGTTAAAAAGGGAAGGAAGGAGTCTGTGTCACAGTTCCCGGAAGTCATCAGTTATGGTGAGGAACTTATAAGTGGCAAGAACTTGAGATAACTGGCCACATGGTATTCACACTCAGGAATCGTAGAGGAATGTATGGTAGTACTTTTCTAACTGTTTGCTTGGTCTCATCCAACCTCAGTTAACCTAATCAAGAAAATATCTCACAGATACATCCAAACGGTTGTCTCCAAGGTAATTTTGTATACTGTCAAGGTGAACATATTAGTCCTTACAGGGTCATATACTTTAGGACGTTGTGAGGACTGTTGCTGTTATGCTCTAGATCGAGAGATAGTGTAAAACTGGAGGTTCAGAAAGCAACAAAATCAGGACAATTTTGATTTTGTTTATTGGGTTGTGGTTTATAAGCACATGTTCCCTTCATGTTCTAGAAACATCACATGATGCTAAGGCAGGACTTCCTGTCATGTCTGTGCCAGTGCACAGTAGCTGTGCAAGTGAGCCCTTCAGAGCCTCCCTGAAAAGAATGACCATTTCTAACCACTGGAAAGTCTCAGACACCAGGGCACATTAGCCAAAATGTGCAGCAAAGGGGAGATAAAATCTGTAGAAACTCCCTATGTAGATAGGCATGGCCTCCAGTCAAGGTATTGGGCCACCTACCCATCTCAAGGTTTTTAATCCAGAAATGTTCCTGTTCAAAGGAAAGTCAGGGACAAAAAAATGGAGAAGAAAATAAAGGAAGGGCCATCCAGGGACCACCTTATATGAGCATTCATCCTGTCTGCAGATACCACACCTTGACACAGTTGCTATTGCCAAGGTGTGCTTGTTGACAGGAACCTGATGTGGCTGCTCTTTCGGAGGTTCACTTAGCAGCTGACCAACACAGATGTGGATGCTTGGAGCCAACAATCACATTGGGCTTCAGGACCCCAGTGGCCGAGCCAGTTGAAGGACTGGTGGAGCAGAGGGGGATTGCAACCACACAGGAAGAACAGTGCCGGCTGGGTGGACCACTCAGTTTTCCCAGGAACTAAAAGAGCAACCAAGGAGTGTACAGTGAGGGATCCATGGCTCCAGATACATATGTAGCAGAGGATGGCTTGCTTGACATTAGTGGGTGGGAGGTTCTTGGTCCTCTGGAGTCTTGGTGCCCCAATGTAAGCAGATGCTGGAGTGGTTGGGTGAGACTAAGTGGGTGGGTGTGGGAGCACCCTCATAGAGGTAAAAGAGAGGGTGGAGAGGGCAGACTGAATGAGGGGTTGCATAGGGTTAACCAGGAAGGAACATATCATTTGAAATGTAAGCGAATGGAATAATTAATAAAACAAATTTAAAAATAGAAAGAAAAAAGAAAAACGAATGGTAATTTCACATGCATTTTGGGTTAATTACTGCTTTTGATCAGGAAATATGAGATTATAATTCTGTCTCTTAGACATTTTCATTAATATAATTTTAGAGTATAGTTCTTGATCTGATAATGATAATTTATACTAAATTTAACAAATAATTTTATACAAACTAATAATTTTAATGATAGTTAAGGTCAGTTTAATTGATGCAGTGATTTACTAGATTATATTATTTCATATATTACCTCTCATTCTCTAAATAAAATTTCAATGCAAACAATTAAGCCATGTCATCTTTATCTTCTTGATATTGAATAAGTTAGTAAATGAGTCACTGGTGTCATCCTTTTCATAGAGCTTAAACACTTATGCATTTGATAAACTAATTCAAGTAATTTTGCCAATGGAAATTGAGTATCTAGTATCTGACATACAATTAAGAATCAAGGAAATAAAAATAAGGAATAGTCTGGCTTTGGAGGAAAACAATGCCTAGTATTAAAAAAGAACTTGTGAAAAATATCTGTGTATATATGTATGTCTGTACATACATACATATATGCATACATACAGACAGATAGATAGATTAATGGATGGATGACATATGTAGGTTAGATGTAATGATGCATGCCTTTACCCTCATCAAATAAGAGGCAAAAGTGGATAAATATCTGTAAGTGTAAGCCCAACCTGGTCTACATAATATGATAAAGGTCAGAAAGGACTGCATGCATAATCATAGTAAAATCCATTGTTAGTGTACCAATGACCAATGTGTGTTTGTGTATGTATATATGTGATTCACAGTACCATTACTTTTAGGATGTCTGGGAACATAAAAATGAGCCAGTCCTAAGCAAGAGGGTAAAAGGTCAACATCATATGTATGATATAAGATCTTTTCAGGGGGTATGTATATATATATGGCGTGTGTGTGTAACCAATAACATATATAAATGAATGGTTTTATATATATATAAAGTGAATGGGTTATCATTCAGTGTAGTGTGGCAAATGATGGTGGTCATTTCTTGTCTCTCTCTGATCTTCAAATTGTACCTAGGATCTCCTCTCAGAAGAGTAAATCCCAAATGCTTTTGGGTTACAATCATGCTTCTGTTAGCAAATGGCCTTGACAACCATTTCTGAGTTTTAGAAGTCTCACTCCATATCTTAAGCAAACATTCACTGACATATTGACTTTCTTCCATATCATAGTATTTCTCCAAATCTCTCCTCTGCAAAAGCTACTAGGTACATAGTTCTTATGCATGTTTCATAGGTGAAAACAACAGAATTCAGGTCACGATCATAAACTACTTCATATCTTTAAGTGGTGTTTTAGACATTCTCATATATAACAAAATATCCTAGGCTTGAGAATTTCTAAAAACATATTTATTTCATGAACTTATAGGAAATTAGATGTAAGACAGACATCCCCTGAACTAAGGAAGAAGGCAAAGAGACAAAACAATACAATGTGACTGAGGTTGCCTAGGAGACTGAATAGCTGAGAGGAATCTAAGGAAGTGCGCTACATTCCTAGTCATCAGGGAAATGCTAATCAGAACAACCCTGAGATTCCATCTCACACCAGTCAGATTGGCCAAGATCAAAAACTCAGATGACAGCAGATGCTGGCGAGGATGTGGAGAAAGGGGAACACTTCTCCACTGTTGGTGGGGTTGTACAACCACTCTGGAAATCAGTCTGCTGGTTCCTCAGAAAATTGGACATAGTACTACCTGAAGACTATTCCACTTCTTGGAATATACCCCAAAGATGTTCCAACATAAAATAAAGACACATTCTCCACCATGTTCATAGCAGCCATATTTATAATAGCGAAAAGATGGAAAGAACCCAAATGCCCTTCAGTAGAGGAATGGATACAAAAATTGTGATATATTTACACAATGGAGAACTACTCAGTTATTAGAAACAATGACTTTATGAAATTCCTAGGAAAATGGATGTATCTAGAGAATATCATCCTCAGTGTGGTAACCCAATCAGAAAAGAACAAACATAATATGCAGTCACTGATAATTGTATACTGGCCCCAGAAAGGTCTGAATACCCAAGAAACATGTCACAGATCATATGAAGCTCAAAAAAAGAAAGTCCAAAAAGTGGAAGCCTCAGTCCTTAGAAAAAAAAAAAAAGAAAAACAAACAAACCAATAACAAGTGTATAGCACCCACTCAGAGTTTGGTACACTTAGACCTTAAATCATTAATAACTCAAGAGCTAAGAAGATAGCCTTGTGGCAATTTTTAGTATTTAAAAATTATTATGTCTAGTCTAAACATACCAAGAAAACTTTGATTATTCCCATGTTACATTTTGTTTTAAATGTACTTTATGCTTATGATAACAACTAGATTTCAATTTCATACTATCAAAACTTTAAAAAAAATCAAGTACTGACAAAAACATGCTCATATAGTTTTCTGCCAAAATGCTTTAAAAAATCTGTACATGTATCTTTCTCATTCTAAAATAAAGTTATAAGAAAAAAAAAATAGTAAAAGCTTTACCACAAATAGCTCTGCACGTGAATACTGGATGCAACATGAAGATGATAATATTAATCTTCTGGGATTGCTATGATGGGGATTTTCAAATTAACAGGCTTTATGCTTCATAGAGGTGAATCATGGGAATGTGAATAATGAGGAGAAATATACCAACTATTGGCTCTTCTCATGCTGGTGCTTCTGCAACCTACTGGAAAGAAGAAGCCAACAACCCTTTCAGAAACCTCTCTGAAATAAGTTGTTCTTATGTTCAGCATTCATGTGTAAATCCTATGGACATAGTTACATGCACATGTATGCATGTGCCTGTTTGTACATACACAAACACACACACACATACACACACATATATATAATATTTTTCATCTAAAACATTCCACTTACATTCTACTTGACATATTTCTAAACTGTAAATCATCACTCTATTTCCTAGCTGGATTCTTCATGTTTTTGTTTGGAGACAAAGTCTCAGGCACATGGGGATTGAATTTAACTACTTTGTAACCAACAATGACCTTGAACATTTCACCTCTCTGCCTCCTCTTCCTTTATGTAACATCCTAAGCTTTGACTTGCATTCTTTCCTCTGTTGAAAATCATCTGGATACTGCTAAACCTACTTTCTAGACTTCCACCCAGGAAAGCTCAATTTACTTTGAAAAGGACTCCTGGTCTTCAGCATTAGGTATCTCATCAAATTGCCAGTGAACTTTGAACATCAGATAAGGTAGGTTGAAGTCTGCAGTAGGGAGATAGAGGTGCCTGAGGAAAGCGTTCTTTTTGCTCCCTATGTATGCTGTTTTTTTTCTTAATCTTTTTTCTGGTGCCAGTTATTATCTTTAACACTGCCATTTCAGGGCTCCTACCAAACTCTCATGATTCCTGCTTTCAAAGGCCAAGATCCTTTAAAAAAATGTTATACTGATGCTCATTTTATTTTGTATCTTAGAAAAGGGGAGGTCATTTCATAATTAAATCAATAAGTGAGAATAGAGATTGTGTAATCTTAAATAAATCTCTCTTGAAAACTGAGTGAAATAAATTTTCCAGAGTTATTATGCCATGGTTACAGCATCTCAGGAGATAATATAACTTTCACATATGGTGGGAAAGTATCTCTGGTACCAATCCATATTATCAATATATTTGAAAAGAGAAATTTTAGGCAGCTTTCTTGAGCACAAATAAAGATTGTTATTACTGTTTCTACTGTGTTAAAACTATCTCTGCATTTCTTCATTGAACAACTGAGGTTGTCCTTGAATTCTTCCATTTGAATTAACAATTTAAAAATTATTCTGTCTGAAATATTTTTATCATTTAAAAAGAAATATCTTAAGATAAAATTTCTCATAAGAAATAACAAGAGAAAAGTCTTTTTTTTTTTTTTTTTCTGGAAGAAACCATCTCTCTTAATACAGAGGCTTTGATCCCAGGTCCTTAGGGAAATAGTTTGTGACATGAAAATGAACATGGTGTTTAAGTTGAAGTGATGTTCTAGTATTGTCTCCTTATTTCCTAGTACATAATAGCATTTGGTGACATTCTATTTACATAGATTTTAAAACTCAAATGATGTTGCTTAAGGGCCAAGACAAGTACATGGAGCACGAGGAGCTAATCTCTTCTCCTGGGATTTTCTGGTTGCTTTCCTTGTGCTTTTTGGGAGTAGTGTGAAGGCTGTGTATGGGTAGAACTAATTTATGGGTTAAACTCCATAGCTTTCATCTTTTAAAAGGCAGATTAAAACTCCTTGGAAGTTTCAGGAGACCTATTAGATAGCCCAAGGTTCTGAAGGTACTAATTTTGGGAAAGACTTTATAAATCATTTCTTTGCATACTCTTCCTTCAACGTTTTCATGAGTTAACTTTCTAAGGCGTACATTTTGGCATGCAAATTTGGCCAAACTCAACTTCTCTGGTTGAGATTCTAACACTCCTTAGTGTCTCCATCTTACATGAAAATAAAAAATACTAGGTTGACTTTTTTTAGCCCCGTTTTATCTCCTAAAAAAAAAAAAAAACCCACTATGCTTACATTAGATATCTCTGTATTGCTATAAGCACTAGACATGTCAATTTATATTTCCATTAAATAAAATTCTGCATTCAACTATAAGAATATTACATACAAGTACATTGTACTAAAAGTTATGGTACATGGCAGTAAATAAGTAACACTGAGATTTTACAAAAGACCCTAACAGCAAGGCAAATAAATATATTAATAAGGCTTTTAAACATTAACTGTTTATTTACCTAGCATGTGTGGATGAATTATGGTGCACTACATTTGAGAAAATTCACATAGACTTGTTATGGCCTTATGTCTCTACATGTACTATCTTAGAGTTTGCACTGTGATAAAATACCATGAAACTCTCCCCTTTTGCCCCAAATCTCTAACACAACCAACCAAACAAACAAATAAACAATACCCTTGTTAATAAAAAGCACTTCTGGGCATATACCCCAGAGACACTTTAATACACAACAAAGATATATGCACCACAATGTTCATAGCGGCTCTATTTATAATAGCCAGAAGCTGGAAGGAACCCAGATGTCCTTCAGAAGACGAATGGATACAAAAATTGTGGTACATATACACAATGGAATACTACTCAGCCACCAGAAACAATGACTTAACCAAATTCTTAAGAAAATGGCTGCATCTAGAGAATATCATCCTGAGTGAGATAACCCAGTCACAAAAGAACAGACATAATATGCAGTCACTGGTAGTGGGATGCTAACCTCAGAGGCTTGCACTCCTCCAGAAACAACTCACAGACTGTATGAAGTCCAAGAAATAAACAAAACAAAACAAAAAAATATTTACAAAACAAGAAAACTTTAACTATTTCCATGTTACATTTTGTTTTACATGTACTTTAGCTCACTGTAACTATTAAGTTTTCAAGGCATACTATCAAACCTTGAAAAAAATCAAGTACTGGCTAAAAAATATATTCATATAGTTTTATGTAAAAACTATGTTAAAATCTGAAAAAAAAGTACTGACAAAAATGTATAATTTTAAGCAAAAATGTTTAAAATCTGTACATTTATCTTTGTTTTGTAAAATAAAGTGGTTTAAAAAAAAAAGAAAAAGTAAAAAAAAAAAAAAAAGAAAAAAGAAAAAGCTGATTTCAACTTACAAGTCTCAGGTTGCAGTTTGACACTGAGGGTACTCAGGGCAGGAATTCAAGGCAGAAGCTGAACCAGGAGCTATGAAGATATTCTTTTCTCTTCTTTGTTTGCTTTTTTGTTTTGTTCTGTTTTATTTAACAAGACATGGTTTTGTTTATTGCATAGCACCGTCTGTCCTAAAACTCACTCTGCATATCACACTTATCTCCACTTCAGAGACCTGCCTTTGTCCTAGGATATAAAGAATGCACACCACAGCTCATATTAATAAGGAATTCTTTACATTAATCATGAACAGAGTTTTTATAGGAAAGGAGTTACTTAACTTACTTCAATTCTCAGTGAATAACACTCAAAAAACATAAAAATGCTATTAAACTATAATTCCAGGTTGCTTTCAACATTTATGAGATATTTGTTGTTTATGACTGTATGTAATATATATATATATATATATATATATATATATATATATATATATATATATATATTAAGAGATATTTTTAGAAATGTGTCACCACAATCTGTCAAGCTCCACTATTCTGGAATATTTGTACATGAAACAAGAATAAAATGGATTTCAGTTATAAAGTTCAAGGTTTGTGTTGTTGTAGGCAGTATGCTACTTAAAGCCCCTTTCATAATAATTTTGGTTTGAAATTCTGTTTGTTCCAGTAGACTGACTTCCAGGAACATGACTATAATTTGCAGAAAGTACACTCAAGTGCCTATTCACTGTCCATTGTTATTGTCGGAAGATCCCAGCAGGCCTTGCCTGTCATGAATTAGAAGTTGTTTCTTTCACTGGTAAATTTTCTTTACAATCTGTGATTTGGAAGGCAGTGGGATGTGCCAGGAGGAAAAACATTTGGAGATTAAAAATCCTGAATTTAACAGAGGTCAGGTTGCAGATTGCAGGTTATCAGGTTTGTTTTATAAGAAAAATAATCTGAGTTTTTGAGTAGAAGGAGATCAAATAATCAGTTCATTAGCTTGGAGTATTAGAATGTTGGGACAGAAAACTTAATCCTAAGAGGATGCTGCAAGAGGTCAACAACACTTCAAGATTCTGGAGGAAGGAGATAAGGATATAAACCAGACATCCCGAAAAATGGAATAAATGATTTCAGCTAGCTGGGAAAAGAGGGAGTGTCTCCCACCCGTTTTCTGAGGACTCTTTGAGCTCCTAAGGTTTGGCGCTGAGTTTTTCTGTATTTGTGTCCATGACCTGCTGAGAAAAGCCTCTCAATCTTTCTGTCATCAAAAATATTGATATGCATATATATTATTCTATCAACTATCCATCTGCACCATCATCTATTTATCATCTACCTCTTTTTCTAACTATTTCCCATTGTCTAGCTACATATACATCCACATATTCACGATTTTTTAGATTTCAAAACTTCATTCAATCAACTGCTTTTAAGTTTTATTATTTTTATTTGGTAAACAATATTTATGTGCATTTATGACAACACTGGGTGATAGCTATTTTGATAAATGTATATAATGGTGAGTACTTATATCACACTAATATGTCTATCATTTCAATTACAGTTGTTATAGTCACGATATTGAAAATTAACTTTTTAAGAGTGTAAGATAACTTGCTTTCCCATTCCCTGTCTTTCTTAGTCTTCCAGGTATTTGGGGACCACTACTACAATTGCATACTTTACATACTTTGAGATTTTATGTTTAAATTTCACATGCATATGTGGTTGTGTAAATTTGTCACTCTATTTCTGGCTTATTTCACTTAGCATAATATCATCCAACATTTATGGTATCACAAATGACAGAATGTTTTTCTTTGGTAAGGTCCAATAACACTGTGTGTGTGTGTGTGTGTGTGTGTGTGTGTGTGTGTGTGTGTGCGCGCGCGCGCATATATACATTTCTATTTTATGTTTTACCCCTAATGGATATTTATGTTGATTCCAAATATTGGTTATTTTGAGAAACGTTATTTTCGGCAACAAAACTAATTAATGTATACAAAGACACTTATGGTCTTTAAGTATCAGTTCACTGTACATAGTACATGGTACATAAGGAAGTTAAACAGCAATTGGAGGCATTGCAAGGCTTTATGGTCTGGTGAAAAAATCAAAGGGAAACTCATAGTATTTTGATGAGATGATGTTGTGCAATAATACTTGGATAGGTACAAATATAATATGAAGATTAGTAGAGGCATAGATTTATCAGGGAGAGCCTAGAATGGGATAGGTGGTTGGAATTTAGGCCCTGACTCTCCTCTCCTCTCCTCTCCTCTCTTCTCTTCCCTTCTCTTCTCTTCTCTTCTCTTCTCTTCTCTTCTCTTCTCTTCTCTTCTCTTCTCTTCTCTTCTCTCCTCCTCCTCTTTCTTTCTCGCTCTTTCCTTCTCTTGTTCCTTTATCAGTTAGTCAGTCTCTTTACTTCTAACTATCTTAAATAGATGGGGGATGGGAAAGGAAGTAAGGGATGGAGATAAAGGGCAAGCAAAAAGAAGAGAGTCAAAGCACAAAGATGCAAACTGACCAAAGGATTGGCAGGCAATCTCCAAATAATTTTAAATTATCATCCTTTCCTTTTGGATCTGCTCATTCTTTTAATTGGATATTCTTTGTATTTACAAGTCAAATGCTATCCCCTTTCTTCCCTTCTGCCACTTGTTTCCATGAAGGAGCTCCCTCTCCCAACCACCCTCTCTACCTTAGTGCCTTGGCATTTCTTTTTCTTTTTCTTTTTTTTATTGATTCTTTGTATTGTTCTCTTTATTTCTAATTCATTTATTTCAACCCCGAATTTGATTATTTCCTGTTGTCTACCTTCTTAGATGTCTTTGCTTCTTTTTTTTCCCCAGAGATTTCAGATGATTATTTGAGATCTGTCCAAGATTTTACAAAGGCACTTAGTGCTATTAACTCCCTCTTACCATTGCTTTCATTATGTCCCATGAGTTTGGGTATGCTCTGCCCTCATTTTCATTGAATTATTGGCATTCTTTTACACTAGGGAAACACACCTTCACTGAACCAAAGGTCTCTCCTCCCATTGATGCCCCTGCTGCATATGCACCTGGGTCCATGGGTCACTCCATGTGTATTCACTGGTGGGTGTTTTAGTCACTGTGATTTCTGGAGGGTTTGGTTGGTTGCTATTGTTGCTCTTCCGATGAAGTTGCAAACCCTTTAAGCTCCTTCAACCATTTCTCCAGCTCTTTCATTTGGGTCCCTCTGTAATGTCTGATGGTTAACTGCAAGCATCCTCAACTGTATTTGTATGACTCTGGCAAAGCCTCTGAAGAAGCATCTATATCTGGCTTCTGCCAGTAAGCACTTCTTGGAATCAGAAATAGTGCTCAGGTTTGGTGGCTGCATATGTGGTGGCTCACCAGGTGAGGCAGTCTCTGAGCCTCTGAATGATTTTCTTCAATTCCTGCTCCTCTGATTGACTGCTTTATTCTCCCTTCTAAGAAGAACTGAGGTATTCACATTCACATTCTGATCTCTCTCTCTCTCTCTCTCTCTCTCTCTCTCTCTCTCTCTCTCTCTCTCTCTCTCTCTCTCTCTCCCCTGCCCCCTTGAGCTTTATAAGATCTGTGAATTGTTTCTTGGTTATTCAGAGCTTTTAGGGGTAGTATCTACATATCAGTGAGTGCATACCATGTATGTTCATTTGTGACTGGGTTACCTCACTCAGGATGATAGCTTCTGGTTGCATCCATTTGCCTAGTAATTTCATAAAGTCATTGTTTCTAATTCTAATAGTACTCCTTTGTGTAAGTGTACCACAATTTCTGCATCCATTTCTTTGTTGAAAGACATCTGGTTTCTTTTCAGATTCTGGCTATTATAAATAAGGCTGCTATGAACACATGCCCCACCATCATCATTCTCTTAAATGACTGTCATATTTATTGTCAGGTATTCACTACATGATACATTTTCTATTTCATATTCTAAATATATACCAAAAGCAAACTGTGATTTGGTTGGCTTTATATGACAAAGGAAAATGAAACATGATGGGAAGCTTCTCTTTCTGATAGATACACCATGCTCTAGTAATTGGTGGAATGATTAAAAACTGGGTTTGTAGTAGGGATACTAGTCTGTCATTTTTGATAGATTCTGTAAATGTATATATACATTTACATATACATATACATATACACTTACACACATATATACACACAGACATATACATACACATATACATAATATATATCAATCATATATATCATATATGCATACACACATGTATATATGTACACACACATATATGAACATATATATGTATAGATAGATAGATAGATAGATAGATAGAGAGAGAGAGAGAGAGAGAGAGAGAGAGAGAGAGAGAGAGAGAGTTACTCTGCACATGACAGAGAGAGAGAGAGAGAACTTGTAATGAATGGCATGATTTGCACCAGAAGTTTAGAAGAAAACAGATTTAGCAGCACTTATTCAAGGCGATACTTTTTAAAAGAATAAAGGAATGGGGAGCATAACCTGTAGGTAAGACTCACTTTACAATGTGAACTGGGCAGAGGTACCACTGGACATTCCCTTCCACTCCTCTACCCTATTCAGATGCTGTTATTCATTCCAACACTGAGTGTATCTGTAATCATGATGCAGAAAACATAGAAGATGCTTGAAGGAATATTTGTCACATCTTTTCAAATGTTATTTTCTTGCCTACCTTCGATCTATTCCTTTTCTAAAATTCAATTCCCTCTCTGAGCAGTGATTCAGAAGCATGGCATCAGATGGCATTTCCCTGCAAGTGATGTCTGATAGGCTCCTGCCATGTGATCTAATCCAACTATTGGGAGCTGAGGAACAGTCTAAAATCTGGGTTCTGCTCAATAAAAAGTGACTGATAAAACCTTGGACAGGGAAGAGAGGGATTGTCAGCACCACAGACGTGTGTCTTTTCTCATTTTAAGAAATGTCTCATGAATTAGATGCTTTTGTAATGTGAAAATGGATTTAGGGAAATGTTTTTGGTTATAAAATACTCTTAATTCATGTTTTATGAGACAACAGCACTAACCGAGCTAAAGATATAAAATAGTCATGGAGGGGCAATTACTGGTCCATACATGGCATTAGGTTTGTCTTTGTACCAGTTCATATGAATTCTGGACAGGCATTTCGCACACACTGTTTCATTTAATTACCCCAACGATTCTTTTGAGTAGCTATGGATGATCCTAAGCATTGACTTGTAAGGTCAAAATCAGTTGTTAAAAATGAATTTATACACACCAAGGAAACATTTTAGTTCCAATTATTTTCCATGACTACAGTTCGGATGCTGCCTTTATGAGAACAGAAAAACAAATGGGCAGGATGTTGTGATGTTTATGTTCATCTATGACAGCATAACAGTTTACTAAGATTATCCTGCTGTGCTGGTTTAGAGGAGATCTGGATGTAATGAGCAGCTGTGTGTACTTGGCTTTATTATCAGAAATATATTGTACAACTCCAATGAGAGTGGTATTTTATACATCCGTTTTTGTTTGATTAATTGCCTATATGGTTTTACTTTGTATTTTTCTGTTCTTTTTCATTAATTAACTTATTTTTCACTTTACATTCCAATATCAGGCACACCCATCTATTCTCAGTGTCCTCCTTCCAAGCCCCTCCTCCCATTACCTCTTTCTTTTCTCCTCTGAAAAGGGGAACTACCTCATCTTGCCATGTCAAATCACTGAAGGACTATGTGCATGCTCTCCTACTGAGGCCAGTTGAGGCAGCCCAGTTAGAGGAATGGGATTGACAGGCAGGCAACAGATCCAATAACAACCCCTACTTACATTGTTTATCTGTTGCATATGTGCAGCAGGGAGTATAGGTCCACTCCATGCCTGATCTTTAGGTTATTCAGTCTCTGGGAGCCCCCAGGGTTATTCAACTTTGTTGGTCTTTTTGTGGAGTCCCCATTACCTCTGGGCTCCTCAGCCCTTTCCCCTGTTCTCCCACAAGCCTCTTCAATCTCCAACTAATATTTGGCTGTGAGTCTCTGCTTCTGTTTTCACTTGCTGCTCAGTGGAGCCTTTCAGTGGACAGCCGTGCTAGAATCCTGTCTGCAAGCATAACAGAATATCATTAATAGTGTCAAGGATTGCTTCTTGCCGATAGGATGGCTCTAAATTTAGGCCAATCATTGGTTGGCCATTCCCTCTGCTCCTCTTTATATCTGAACATCTTGTAGACTGGACAAATTTTTGTTTAAGGTTTTGTGATGGGTTGCTTTCATTATCGCTCCATTGAACTTCTGTCTAGATACAGGAGAAAGCCACTTCAGGCTCTATATCCTCCACTGCATGAAGTCTCAGTAAGATTCATTCTTATAGACTCCCTTGTGCTACCCCTCCTGCCCCAGGTCTCTGGCACATGCTAGAGATACCCTTTTGCCCACTGTCAATTTTTCTTTCTTCTCTACACTCTCCCTAAACCTGACCCACCTACTGTGTTTCCCTTCCCCACTCCCTCTCTCACCAAGTTCCCTCCATCCATCCATCAGCCATGTCCACTTCACAGTAAGATTCAAGCATCTTCCCTTGGGGCCTCTTTGTTATTTGGCTTCTTTGAGTCTGTGGTTTATATCATGATTTTCCTGTCTGTACACTCTGGCTATTATTTAATTACAAGTGAATACATATTATACGTGTCATTTTTCATCTGGTTTACCTTACTCAGGATCATATTTTCTATGATCCTTTCTCCATTCATTTGCCTGCAAAATTTATAGTGTTGCATAAACGTACCACATTTTCTTTATCCATTCTTCAGTTGAGAAAATATTCGGGTTCTTTCCACTTTTTGGCTATTACAAATAAACCTGCTATGAACATAGTTGAGCAAATGCACTTGTGGTATAGTGGGACAAGTTTTGGGTATATGCTTTGGAGTGGTATAGCCAGTTCTGGAGGAAGAACGTGTCACAATTATCTTAGAAATAACCAAATTGTTTTCCAGAGTGGTTGCACAAGTTTGCATTCACACAAGCAGTGGAGAAGTGTTACCCTTGCTCCACATCCTGGCCAGCATATTCTGTCTCTTGAGGTTTTCATGTTGTCTACTGTAATGGTCATAAGGTGGAATCTCAGAGTCATTTTTATTTGCATTCTGCTGGTCATTAAGGAGAGTAAACATTTCTTTAAGTGTTTCTTGGCTATTAGAAATTTCTCTTTAGAGAATTCTCTGCTTTGCTCTGTACCCCATTTTAAAAATTGGGTTATTTTGGTTGTTTGTATCGAAATTCCTAGAGTTCTTTACAAATTTTGGATATGAGCTCTCTGTCAGATGTATGGTTGGTAAAAAAAATTTTTTCCCAATCTATAGGCTATAATTTTATCCTACTGATGGTATCCTTTGCCTTACAAAAGCTTTTGAATTTCATAAAGTCTCATTTATTAATTGTTGATCTTCATGTCTGGGTTATAGGTGTTCTGTTCAGGAAGTTGTCTCATGTACCAATGAGTTCAAATTTTTTATTATTTTCTGTTATAATAGATTTAGTGTATCTGGCTTTATGTTGAGGTCTTTGACCCATTTGGATTTGGGTATTCTACAGGGTGAAAACTATGAAACTATTTAAAATCTTCTACATGCAGACATTCAGTTAGAGTAGCACTAATTTATTGTAGATGGTCTCCTGTTTCCACTATATGGTTTTGGTTCCTTTTTCAAAAATCAAGTGTCTATAGTTTTGTAGGTTTGTGTCCAGATTTCAACTTGATTATATCGATCAACCTTTCTGTTTCTATACCAATACTATACAGTTTTTATTACTATTGATCTGCAGTACAGCTTAAGGTCAGGGATTATGATACCTGCTGAAGTTTTTTAATTATACAGGACTGTTTTAGCTATCCTGGTTTCCCCCACACACATAAAGTTTTATAACTGTTATTTCAAGGTCTATAAAGAATTGTGTTGGAATTTTGGTGAGAATTGTATTAAATTTGTACATTGCATTTGTAATGTGGCCATTTTTACTATGTTAATCCTACTGATCTATGAGAATGGGTAATCTTTTCATTTTCTGATATCTTTATCATTTATTTTCTTTGGAAACTTGAAGTTCTTGTCATATAGATCTTTTTCTTGCTTGATTAAAGTTACACCAAGACATTTTATATTAATTATGGCTATTTTGATTGAGCATAAAGAAAGTATCTTGATTTCTTAGAACCATTTTGATGATGGTGGTTATCAGCTGTAGGGTTTTTTGACTGAGCTCTTTGGGTTCCTTACATATATTATCATTTTATCTGCAAATAGAGATACTTCAACTTCTTCCTTTCCAATTTGTACCTACTTTATCTCCTTTAGTTGTCTTATTGTTCTGGCTAGAACTCAAAGTGCAATGTTGAATAGATATGGAAAGAGTGGGGAATCTTGTCTTGTCTCTGATTTTAGTGGAATTTATTTAAGTTTTTCTCAATTTAATTTGATGTTGACTATTTTCTTTCTGGTGTATATTGTCTTTATTGTACTTAGGTATGCATTCATGTCCCTGACTTCTGTGAGACATTTAACATAAAGGGGTTTTGGAATTTTGTTCATATTTTTAGCATCTAATGAGAAGATTATGAGGTGTTTTGCTTTCACTTTGTTTATTTGGTGGATTGTTTTGTTGGATTTTTATGTATTGAACCACCTCTGCATCCATTAGATGAAGCCTATTTCATCACAGTGGATGATGTCTTTAAAATGTTCTTGGATTTAGTATGGGAGTTTTTTTTTTTTTTTTATTGAGTATTCTTGCATCAAAGTTCATAAGGGAAATTGTTCTAAAATTGTCTTTCTATGTTGAGTCTTTGTGTGGTTTAGGCACCAGGGTGACTGTGGCCTCATAAAATGAATTTGGCAATGTTCCTCTGTTTGTGGAATATTTTTAGGAGTATTAGTATTACCTCTTCTTTGAAAGACTGGAAGAATTTGGTGTTAAAACCATCTATCCCTGGGCTTTGTTGCTGTTGCTCTTCTTGTTCTTGTTGTTGTAAGATTTTTAATGACTGTTGGTATCATGAACTGCTCTCACCCCCAGCAGTGGCACTGCCCAGAAGTGACAGGCACTTGATGCTATAAACTGGCATTGTTTCATGAGAAAGAGGAAGATTGTTACAGCAATGTCTTCACCTCCTCAAACTTCAGAGAATGTAATTAAGGTTATATTTTTATTATAATATAAAATAACCTTTTCTGTGTTTTCCCAGTGAGGTCAAATTAGGTCATTATCAGTCCATTTGCTCAGTAATTCATGGGAAGACATCACAGCAATCAACAGATTGGGAAAAAGATCTTTACACATCCTACATCTGATAGAGGGCTAATATCCAATATATACAAAGATCTCAAGAAATGAGACATCAGAGAATCAAATAATCCTACTAAAATTGGGTAGAGAGCCAACCAAAGAATTCTCAATTGAGAAATACCAAATGGCAGAGTAGCACTTAAAGAAATGTTCAACATCCTTAGATATCACGGAAAGGCAAATGAAAACCACCCTGAGATTCTACCCCACACCAGTCAGAATGTCTAAGGTCAAAAACTCGTGACAGCAGATGCTGGCAAGGATGTGAAGAAAGAGGAACACTACTCCATTGTTGGTGGGATTGCAAGCTGGTACAGCCACGCTGAAAATCATTCTGGAGGTTCCTCAGAAAATTGGACACAGTACTACCTGAGCATCCAGCTATACAATTCCTGAGCATATACCCAAAAGATGCTCCAGCTATAACAAAGATACATGATCCACCAGGTAGAGACAGACCAGTATACTTACATGAGTGTAGGTAAAAGGTGGTATTCTTCCTAGTACTTTTCTGCCATATTTGGCTTCTCCTTTAACCCATGAAGCAAACATTGTAAGCAGAGTGAGTATATTTTTCCTACTTGGCATGATGGTTCTATTTTCCACAAATAAGATTTTGTCATGCTTGGCCTGTTTGTTTTATATACATAAGATATTTCTATTAAGAACTTTCTTTAGTTGAGAGAGGGATCATCATTAGGAAATGATTCTGGCAAAAAATATTCAAAATAGCCTTACTCAGATACTTTAGCATCTATTATTTTTGATGATCTGTGTTCTGGCCATGAAACATCACGTTTTAACATTTTTTCAATAAATATCAATTGATCCATTTTTATTTCTAAGTTTTAAATGAAGCACATGTGTTAGTCAGGTTTTCTATTTCTGCACAGACTTCATAACCAAGAACAAAGTTAGGGAGCAAAGGGTTTATTCAGCTAATACTTCCATATTGATGTTCATCACCAAAGGAAGTCAGGACTGGAACTCAAGAAGGTCAGGAAGCAGGAGCTGATGCAGAGACCATGGAGAAATATTTGTTACTGGTTTGCTTCCTCTGGCTTTCTCATCCTGCTTTCTTATAGAATCTAGATCTACCACCCCAGGAGTAACACTGCACACAATGGGCTGGGCCCTGCCCCCTTGAATACTATTTGAGAAAATGCCTTACAGCTGGATCTCATGGAACTATTTCTTCAACTGGGGCTACTTTCTCTGTGATAACTCCAGCTTATGTCAAGCTCACACAAAACCAGTCAGAACGGCACATGTATATGATTTTCTAAGAAAGACAACTGTACAATTTTGACATTCCTGTAAAGACTACATGTGGATTAAAACATAATTACATCATTTTCCTCGGTCCTTTTTCTCTTTCCAGCCACTCTAAGTCCTTCCAAGTCTCCCATCCCCAGTCACTGTTATTTTGTATTAGTCACATAGTATTCAAAATGCGTTTTTATCTTGGTATTTTCCATTGCCTCTGTCTTGTAATTTTTTTCTCTTTTCCCTTTTTCATGGTTCACAGAGCCCAGAGGAAAGAGACTTGATGAAGTCATCCCACTTAGACATGAGTGTTACAAGGTCTCTCACTCACTGCATATTGTCTGGTTGTGGAACTCTGTATTGGTCCCATCTGCTGGAAGAAGAAGCTTTTCTGATGATGGCTGAGCGGGACACAGAGATCTATGATTATACCAGAATGTCATTATGAATATATATCTCTATGTTCTAGTAGTTCAATAGTAGTATTTGATTTTACCATAGGTTCCTGAGGTATTTACTCTCAGATTTTGTTCAAGTTCAGTTATGAAATACATCTACTGGTGTGGGCCTTAAGTCAAATCAGATGTTGGTTGGTTATTTACACAAACCTTGTGCTGCCACAAAAATAATATATCTTGCATGAGGATACTGCTGTTGATTGAGGGTTTGTAGCTATGCTAGTGTATATGTATCTTTTTGGGTAGACTAAAAGTTACCTCTGGTACCAAGAACACTAACCTGTCAGGAGCAAAGGCTCCAGGTAGGTGTCAGCTCTTCTTTTCACTGTACAATGAGTTCTATAATATCATCTTTAACAATAGATTCTTCAGTTTGTGGAGAGCAATCTATAGCCCTGGCAACAGATTGAGTTGTTTGGGACTTCTCATGGGAACTCTTTAGCCAATAAATCAATTACACTTATGTATTATGTAACCCACTGTCATTTCTGGAAGGTCCATTAGTTGCTGAGAAATGTCTAGCTGATGCTTTATCTCCTTTATTATTTGGCAATTTCATTTAGATTACCTTCTTATATGTGCATATTTTAGGAAGCTTCTACCATATTAGGTTTCCACACTATTCCTTAAGCTGACCTTAATTTCAGCTGTCTCTCTCATGCCCTATCCCACCCCACTTGATCTTTCCATTGTAGTTCACCTTGCCCTGTCTATCTATCCATAATGATCTATTTCTTTTCTATTCCATTATGTAAACATAGCAGATTTTTCTTGCTCCATTTATTCAATAGACAATTAGGTCGTATCCAGGTTTTGGCTCTTATGAATAGAGCAGTAATGAACATGATGAATCAAGAGTCTCTGGAGTAGGATGAAGCATCTTCTGGGTTCACTTCCAAGAGTACTGTAGCTTGAGGTGAATCCATTCCCATTTTCCTGAGAAATTGTCACCCTGATTTCCATAGTGGCTCTAACAATTGTATTCCTGCCAGTAACGGGTGAATGTTCCTTGTTAGTACGAGCTGTTCCTTGTGTTATTGACCTTTGCCATGCTGATGGGTGTAAGAAGAAATCTTAAAGTAGATCTGATTTATATTTTTCCAAATGATGCCATATGTTGGGAATATCTTCACATGTTCTTAGCCATTAGAGTTTTCTCCTTTTAGAATTCTGTTTAGAGTAACTCAATATGAATAATACCTTGACAGGCATGACAGCTAATCACTCAATGAAAATACTTAGTGGCCAGTTTCTCAGCCTGATTCCTTGCTTTCAGTTATCTCCCAAGAGTTTCTGATCAACTTTAATTCAAGGGGGAAGGGACATGAGTAAAAAGGCTAAGAAAAGCTAGAAAAACATATTTTTGCAATGGCATATTTGCCCAATTAATTTCTCAAGTTGTGTGTCCTTGTATAATGCACCTGGGTTCACAATGTGATGTGGTTCATTCAGAATGGGGTGGATGGGTAGAAATTTGAACAACATGTAGAACAGCAAAATGATATAAACATATTCAGAGTGGCCTATTACAGAGGAGAGGCCAATGCCTGAGGTGGTGCACATTTCAATTTCCCTTGCCACCACATCAAAGCAAAAGTCAATGTGGCCTCATGTATTAGCAGGCAGCTCTGCCTACCTCTACTCCTTTCCCCAGGTCAAGAAAATGGAAATTAGAACGTTGCTTTCTTCTTTTGCTTTTTTCATTCCAAGCTGATTGAATTTCTCTAAATTAAAATGGACTCTACATATGTAAAGGTCATTTTAGCCCCTGTATTATTGTCACTAATAGCAAACGGAAACCTAGCTGTCTCTGCTTTCACTCCGTCATGATGCCTGAGGATGCTATCAGCAAGACCCAATGGAGCATAAACCACAGACACAATCAACTGCAGAGGAAAGAAGCAAACGTGATTTAGTTCACAATATTTAGTTTATATTAATAATATCAGAATTGTAACTGGAATTTCAATGGGTTTTACAGTGTACTGCTTCTTTGCACGAAAGGAGTTTCTCAAGGAAACAATAAAATCATTGTGTTACACATTTCTGCCTACTCAGACTTTCTGGTTCCTTTGTTAGATGTTGGGCAGCCTTTGTGACGCACTGTGGTTCTTTCTCTATAGGAAGGTCTTTGTTGGTATATTTCCTGCAACAAAAATGTATAGTCTCTTTTGAGAGATCAGTTAAATATATATTAATAAATATAGAATAATGTAAACTGAAAGTTTTAACAGGATATATATATCGAGAGTGACTCAAACAGAACAAGAAAGTGTGATGAGAAAGCAGGCTCTGATGCCTTATCTGGATCTGACCTAGGCTAAGTGGATTATAGGAACAGATGACATGCTATACACTTAGTAGAATTTAATATTTAATTTGATATAAATATCAGGTTAATAATAATATATATTATATACCATAAAATAATATTGTATATGAATAATTTGTTTTTTAATTAAACATAAATATTTATAATATATAATTAATAATAAATAATAATGAAATAAGAGCTTACTCTCAAAACTTATGTAAGTTTAATATATAGAAAAGGAAATACAATAAACCAGTTGATGAACATGCAAGTTCATTTATAGTGAAATAATAAAAGCAGAAGAACTAAGGATTAAATATAAATTCAATAGAATATATGTGTAAGTTTATTAATTTGTCCTATTCCAATGTGTTAGTTTTCCCATTGTCTTATTATGATTGTTTCTTTATTATTTCCTTTTTTTCTAATGAATGACAGAAAGAAGGTGAATGAAGAAAAGAGAAGTGGAGAGAGAAACTCAAAGGAGTAGAGGGAACAGAAACTAATCGGGATGGAATAGATAAAAAATTATATTTTTATAAGTAAATTTAAAAAATAGGAAAACCAACAGTAAATAAAGAGACTGAGAATTTCAGAAACACTTTATATCTGGTTTGAAGACAGATGCAGTTTTCTAATCATATAATCTAAAGACAGATTCCCTGTGGATGCTGGCTGACTGTTACTAGAGGGAAGGCTTCCTTGGCGAGAAAAATAAATCCCGTGGACTTTTCAACATTATGAAATCCATTCATCTAACCCATTTATTCAGCAAGCATTTGTTAAATACCTTATGTGATTCAGACAGCACAAGACAGACTGGGCTTAAGGAAATGAGGGGGAGAGGGTCCCTCCCATCAGAGGAGGATTTCAAGAAACCATTGTCTGAAGTTAGACATTGGAAGGTATCAGTCATAGTATTACATGAAGAAATAAACATATGACTCAAAAGCATCCTTGTTAATGCTATACTTGTCACCTATGGAATTTTCAACAGATTACACAAATATTATTTTACATAATCTTTTCTTCCAGTATAGTTTTGTTTCTTTCTTTGTTTGTTTGATATGTCTTTTTTTGAAATTAAGTCTATATAGTTCAGATTGGCCCAGATTCTCAACATAACTGGATAGCCTCATACATGCTAACAATCCTTCCATCTCAGATTGCTGGGTGCAGGAATTACAAGCACACATCATCATGCCTGGTAGAAAAACAGGTTTTTTTTATATTTTTTAATTACATAAAAATAGGTTCAAGTTTTAAATACATTTTTATCAAATTTTTCTTACTGCCCAAATCTTTCAAATCTCCCTGTCCTTACGCAAAATTCAAGTCCAAATGGATTAAGGATATCATCATAAAATCAAATACATTGAACCTGATAAAATGAAAAAGTAGGAAATAGCCTTAAATGCACTAGCATAGGAGAAGACTTTTTGAACAAAACACCATGTTTTAAAGTGTTTTCATTTACTCTTCTCTCATTTATTGATTCTGACTTTAGTTTTTCATTTCTCTTCTCATCACAGTCTCTCCCACCCACCTCCCCTCTGCATCTACTTCTCAGCTTCTTTACAGAAGAAGGCATGCTTCCCACAGACACACATGGTATATCAAGTTGCAGTGAGACTAAGCAACTGCTCCTCTCTTAAGGCTCTACAGTTAGTTCAGTATGAAGAAATGAGTCCCAAATGCAGGCAAAGAGTCAGAGACATCCAGTGCTTCCACTGTTAGGAGTTCCTTGAGAGAAACAAGCTATATAACTGCAGCATATATGTAGATGGTATATGGGTGCTCATAACTGCAGCATATATGTAGATGGTATATGGGTGCTCATACAGCTCCCTGATGGTCAAATTGATCTCCGTGAGCCCCTATGAGCACAGGTTAGTTGATTCTGTAAGTTGTCTTGTGGTGTCCTTGACCCTGTTCCCATCTATTTTACATTTTGTTATGTCCTCTTTATTTCTATCCTCTTTGATAAAATATCTGCTCATATCAGTGGCTTATACTGTAAATTATTAATTTACTTTTATTTGCTAATAATTTTTCAGACATGGTTATATACTCTATAAACTAACACTGCAAAGTAAATTACATTCACCTATTGTAATTTGCTTTTTTTGGCTTACTTCTGTCTACTAATCTTAGAAGCATTTAATGTCCATATAATCTAATCTGTGCCTAGAATGTTTTCAGCCTTTGAGACTTACTGTTGAATATGTTCACCTTTTCTGGCTCTATATGAACTCTGGCTGGGTGTTTAAACTGGCTCTAACTCTTCTCCAAGCTGACTGATTTAATCTTGCTTCTCTCAGCTTCTCACTTAATTGCTTTTCTTGCCCTCAAACTAATTCTAGAAATTTGTTCTAATCTTATGGCTCCTTCTTAGTCTTTAATTTCAATTGCCTCTCCTGCATGAACTGAGCAAAACTGAATAAAACTCCTCTACACTGTCTGGTGCACTGCCTCCCGCACTGCCTCTCACACTGACACCTGCAGTGCCTCTTGCATTGACTGACTAACTAAACTGAACTTAACTAACTGAATAAAACTGACTCAAATGGCTTTATTTCACTGTACTGCTCTTAATAGCTTCTTTACTGTGCTGTTCTTGGGAGAGTAGCACAGATCCTATTTCTGCCTCATTCTATCAACTCTTTCTCTGATTCATCACTTTGTCTGCCCCTCAATGAGATTTCACTTTCAATTGCGGCTACTTCCATCTCCAAACTAATTTTACCTTATAGGTGTGTATTAGGGTGTGTCTGTTTTCCAGTCAGAGGTATTTGAGATGTATGGTACCTTGCCAGAGCATTCATGCTGCTGGATTCAAATTCCTCCAAATAATAATCAAAATTTTTCATTATAGGTTTATATTGGACATTTTTTAATTTACATTTCAAGTGTTATCTTCTTTCCCGATTTCCCCTCCACAAACCCCCTATCCCATCCCTCCTCCTCATGCTTCTATAGAGGTACACCCCAACCCACTTGCATATTCTGATTACAATTTTACCTCCCTCAACTCCTCCCAGATCCTCTGTAGCCCTTCTTGCTCTCTCATTACAAAACAAGTAGGTACCTAGAAAACAATAATAAGTGAGAGAAAGTAAAATAAACTATTAAATGTCAAAATAAACAAACTGAAAAAAAAAAGGAGATACAAAGAAAAAGCACATGGACTAGATTCAAACACAAACACACATGTGCACAGAGAAATACCATAAAAACACAAAGCCATGAACCTTATTATATAAGCAAAAAAAAAAAAAAAAAAAATCTGTAATTGAAACAACAAACAAAGAGCCCAGACACAGCATCATGAGACAAAGAACCTCCAAAAACATCACCGAGTTTGCTTTGTATTGGCTATCTATTAGTGGCTATGGGGCCTGGCATTTTGTGTGGTTTATATAATGAATGAGACTCCCTAGTAGGAAACTAACTTTTACTTTTCCAGTGGTCATCAATTAGATATAGAATTTAGGTTAGGGGTAGGGGCTTCTGTCCACTTCCTCTTTCAGACCTAGGACCCCTTCAGACCTGGTCTGACTTAGACCTGGGCAGGACCTATGCATGCTGCCACAGTTTTGTGAGTTCATCCTTTTGTGTCTAGAAGGCCTTGTTTCCTTGGTGTTTTCTATCCCTCCTGGCCCTGGCTCTTTTTAAACAGAGTGTGCTGAGTCCTGAGAGGTAGGGTTTTATGGATATCCTGGGTAGGACTGAGTTTCTCAAAAGCTCTCTGTGAACATTTTCTAGCCCTGGGTCTTTGTATTTGTTTCCACCAACTACAAGGAAAAAAAAAAAACACACTAATTTATGAGTACAGCAACAGCAGAACATTGTTAACAGTCATTTTATTGCTATGTTCATTAACAAAACAATATTATTTTGTTTTCCCCTAGCTCTACAGCCTATCTAACCTCAGGTTTAGACCATCACAGTAGTTTCTTCATGGAGTGGAGCTTAAATCCAATCAGACAGTAATTTCTTACTCCAACACCTTTGAGTGGCTGTTGCAGCAGCCTATCTTATAGACAGGTCACCATCGTAAGGTTTGCAGCTGGCTTGGTGTTGACTTTCTACTCTGGTAGCATGCAGGGTACCTTCCAAGACAATAAACTCTAGTGAGAGATTAAGGCTCTAGGTAGGCAACAGCTGAACTTCTCTGTGTTCAGTGATGTATGAAGCTGTTGTCCTCAGTAAAATAGCCTGAACATTAGCTCATGTAGATTGCCCCATAGCTTGGTAATAGCCTGGTTTATATGTGAATTACCATGAGGTTCTTTTGGATAACAGCATGATTCAGTAGTAACTTGGTGCTGAAACTGAGTGTTTCATTTCATTTTATTTCACAGTTAAATGAAACTAAAAAAAAAAAAAGTGATTCAGAGACATATGACCAGATCCAAAGGGACAAATATAGCCTGTATTTGCATATCTCTGAATATTGCCTGTTATGACTTCAATAAACAGGCTTCAGTTCAGGAAAATAATTTGGCTCATTTTCTTCTACTTCTATTTTGTAAAATAATTTCTGATATATTGGTGTTAATTTCTCTTCAAAATTTCTGTGGAATTCTCAATTGAATTCACTTAGCTTCCAGGGTTCTTGGTTGGGAGATTTTGAATAACTACTCTCATATTCCTTTGTGGTGTATTTAAGTTGTCTTTCTAATCTTGGTTTAATTCCAGTAGGTGGATATATCAAGAGATTTGGTAGGTTAAAAAAAAAAAAAAAAAAAACCCAGATGTCCTTCAATAGAGGAATGGATACAGAAAATGTGGTAAATTTAAACAATGGAGTACTACTCAGCTATTAAAAACAATGGCTACATGAAATTTAAGGCAACTGGATGAAACTAGGAAATATCATCCTGAGTGAGGTAACTCGGTGACAAAAACCACAGATGGTATGCACTCACTGATAAGCTGATATTAGCCCAAAAGCTTGGAGTACCCAAATACAATTCCCAGACCATATGAAGCTCAATAAACGGGAAGACCAAAATGTGGGTGCTCCAGTTCTTCTTAGGAGGAAGAATACAGGGACAGAGTGGAGCAGATACTAAAAGAAAGGCCACCCAGAGACTGGCCCCACCTTGGGATTCATCCCATATGCAGCGTCCAAATACAGTCACTATTGCTGATGCTAAGAAATGCTTGCTGAGAGGAGCCTAATATGGATTTCTCCTGAGAGGCTTTGTCAGATCCTTATTGATACAGATTAACATCAGTAAGGTAACCATCAGAATGAACACAGGAGCCCGAAAATGGAAGAGTTAGAGAAAGGACTGAAGAGCTGAAGGAGTTTACAACCCCATAAAAGAACAACAATATAAACCAATCAGACTTCTCAGAGCTCCAAGGGACTAAATTACCAACCAAAGAATACACATGGAGGGACCTGTTGCTCCAGTCACATATGTTGCAGAGGATGGCCTTGTCTGGCCTCAATAGGAGGAGAAGCCCTTGGTCCTGTGAAGGCTTATTTCCCCAGTGTAGGGGAATGCCTGGGTGGTGAGTTTCCTGTGGGTGGGTGAGAGGGGGAACATCCTCATAGAAACAGGGGAAGGAGAGATAGGATAGCTGGGAACTGGAAAAGGAAATAACATTTGAAATATAAATACATAACATATTCAAAGAAATTTTGAGAGAGGAGGAGGGAGAGGGAGAGAAGAAGTATTTGTCCACCATTTTGGTTTTCCAGTTTGGGTGGGTATAGATTTTTAAAGTTATGTTCTCCTTGTTTTCTGGATGTCAAAGGTGTTTCTGTCACCTCTTTCTAGATCTATACTTTTATTAATTTCAATATATCTTCTCAATAATTTACTTCATTTGACTAAGAATTTATCAATTTTATCAATATTCTCAAAATCCAGCTCTTCATTGAATCTTTGATTTTCTTTTTATCTTATGAATTTCAGCCCTATTTTATTTCTTCCCATTTATTTAATTTGCATATTATTACATCTTTTCACTTTTGGGTGTGTAGTTATTACTGTTATTATTATGAGACCTCGCCTTCTTCTTTTTGTTTTAAAATTTCATTGCTTTGAATTTTCTCTTTCCTCTTAGCACTGTCTTCATTGTGTCACATCAGCTTAGGTATGTTTTGCTTTATTTTTTTTTTTATTCTAAAATACAGTGCTGTCTGGTGGTACTGCCATTTATCCAGGCATTGCTGACAGGAGATCACAGCTCCAGCACCCAGCACAGTAAAGGATAAGATCATTGCTCCCCCTGAGCACAAGTACTCAGTCTGGGTTGGCGGCTCCATCTTGGCCTCACTGTCCACTCTCAGCAAGTAGGAGTATGAGGAGTTGAGCCCTGCATCATCCACGGCAAATGCTTCTAGACAGACTGAGGTGCTAGGCATGAGCTGATTCTGAAATATCAATTTTCCCTGGCAAATGTACACACCTCATGCTAGCCTTATGAAACTGGAATAAGCTTTTGAAAAAAAAATTTGTCCTTGAAGCTTTCATCTGATTTTTGACCTTGTATTCAAGTTAACTGTTCCCTTGGCAGATGTTTAATACCCTGTGCATATCTTGATTTAGTCCTTAGTTCATATGACTTGGTCACTTGTTGGCTGGGGAGAGCCCGCTGTGGAAGAGATGTCCACAGCCTAGTGTATCTCTGAGTGCCCTGTAGTGATCTGTGAAGAGAATTAACCCACAGCTGACTTCCAGGATTTCCCGAGGCTGGCAAGGTTTCCTGATTCATTTACCACTTCTTGCCAGTCTAAGAGAGTAAGAAAGTCCGAGTCTGAGGACCCAGTTTCTTTTCTGCTTTTTTTTTCCCCTCCCGACCACCCTGGGTTGTTACTTGCCTAGAGTTGGTAGCTTTTGCATCAGCACCTTTAAATGCAAATTCATCCTTTAATTTATGTAAGGATATTTCTACTCAATTCTTTAAGAAATGACAAATTTTGGGTTTCTACTGTTCAGTGAGAACATTAGGCCACAGCAACACGTCATTGTGTAAAGAAAACAAAAGTGCTACAATAACTGAAAAACAACAACAACAACAACAAAACAAAAAACAAAAGAAAGAAATCGAAAAGAATTTTGCGGAGCCATCTGCATTTGGCAGTGCAGTTTCAGATGGTTCTGAGCTGTAATGTGGATGCTGGGAATTGACCCTGAATCCTCTACGAGAGCAACAAGAGCTCTTAACCAACTCTCTATACCACACCATGGCCCCTAATCTGATATAGGCTTCTCACAGTTAAGTGCTTCCCCCAGAAGCTAATACATAGCAAAATTCTTGACTTTGAGTAGGTACTTAACAAATATCAGTTAAATCAGAGAATAAATACAGAGTTGATGTTGTTGTGGAAGAGTAGAGGTAGTTATTTTTATTTTTTACATTTTTCAGGTAAAAATAATCCATAGAAATACATGTTTGGAGTTCAGGTCCTGGGCTTATGGGCAAAAAATGTGGTCAGTCCCATAGCCTATCAGTAACTCTTGACAGTTTGGGATGCAGTAATACCTTCTGAGGGGACGGTGCCATTTTAAAAAGTAACAGGAGAGATAGAAAGGAGGCAGACTAAAGCAGATCACTTGTTGCTCTTTGCAATGAGCTAGAAGAGTTGAACAGGAATCTAATTTGAGGGTTTGGAGTTGAGAGTTGAAGTACAGCAGTGACAATTAGATGGTGCCCTGTCCCTTTAACTTCTGTCTTTAGTAGTCCAGAAAAGAAAAGCATATAGTCCCATCTTCAAGCTGAGGGACAAGAGTTATCCGAGAAGACATAAGTAGCAGGTATGAAAGGGTACATGTGATACAGGCTTTTTCATGGGCTGAGACCTCAACAAAACTTTCTTGGGTGCTCAGCCATCTGTGGGCATGGTCTGAGTCCTGATGGCGCTGACCTGGCTCTCTTTCTCTGGACCGGCTTTAACTCAATGTTTTTTTTCAGAAAGCCAGTTTATTTCTAGGACTCTGTCATAAACTTTTAGCAGGTACCAATAGTCACCTGCCATACTCACACCAAGTTGTCTGTGTAGCCAGGAAACAGAGTCTGGCCATCAGCAGCCCATGCCAAAGAAGTACACTGGAGTGGCTCTGCCTTGCTGCTGGTGCTGATAACTTCTTGCTTTAATTCTTCTACAATGATCTTGCCCTCCAAGTCCCAGATCTTGATACAGTGGCAGCACAGAGTCAGTAGCAGTTGGGGCTGAAGCACAAGGCTTTGCTGATGTCTCCACCATCTAAGGTGTGAAGGTACTTGCCTTCATTGTGATCCTACAGAAGAGCCTGGCCATCCTTGCCCCCAGAAGCACAGAGGGATCCATCTGGAGAGACAGTCACTGGGTTCAGGTCTCCAGTGTGGCCAATGTGATTGGTCTTTAGCTTGCAGTTAGCCAGATTACACATCTTTACCAGCTTGTCCCAGCCACAGAAGACAATGATAGGGTTGCTGCTGTTTGGGGAGAAGCAGACACAGGACACCCATTCTGAATGACTCTCATCCTGGACAGTGTACTTGCAGACACCCAGAGTATTCCATAACTTTATGGTCTTGTCTCAGGACCCAGAGACAATCTACCGATTGTCAGAGGAGAAGGCCACACTCAGCACATCCAACAAATCATCTCGTGGTAGTGACCTTAAGAGGGAGAACCTGGTCACTTTCTAGACATTTTATCCATTCAGTTAAGATCCTCATCCCAGCTTCACCCTTGCCCTGCAAGCTCTATAACTCTACATAGTCCCCACATATTCTTAGAGTCTACCATTAGCCCATGTCTGATATGTACCAGAGAACCTTAGCTCAGTTCTTAATACAAGTTTTCCTTGGACTTGCTTTTCTCTTGCCTCAACCACCAAAGTTGCTACAATTTTAGGCATGTGAGATCATACACAGAGCAATCTGTGTTTATAAATATTTCCAGACTCTCTATCTAACTATATGTTCATCTGTCCGTCTGCCTGTCTGTCCATCTATCTATCCCTCCATCCATCTGTCCCTCTATGTATCTATCATCTATCAAATCTATCATCCATATCTATCTCTAGTTATCTATCTAATTTTCTAACAATCAGTACCAACCATATATTTACTTGTTTGTTTGCTTCTTTAACCATCTATTTATTTATATATCCACTGTGTTCTATTTTTCTTAAATTAATTCAGTTTTATTTGGGTGTTTCCAATCTTGGGTTTTTCTAATTTCATCTAAAATATTATTAAATTACAATTACAAAATTTTTTTACTTTCCTTTTCTCTCTCTAACCATTCTCATTTATCCTCCCTCCAACATCCTCTGTTACTACGCAGCCCCTCTCACATCTATGCTCTCCATCCTCCCTCACTCTTTTGGATGACACGTTTGTTACTGTCAATGAACGGAACTGGGGAGGGGCAGGTGAGCATGTACACAGGAAAGCATACAAGGACCCAGCAGCAGTGGTTCCTCAAGAAGACAGAAGATTGCATTTATGGCCTTGCCTTATACTTCTAGACAAGATACAATAAAAAGACAGGAGTGCTTCCAAAAAATTTAAATCACCTAAGAACCTACTTAAGGAAAATCTGCTCATATATAAAGTTTAAATTTTTATTTTCAAGTTAGTATTTTTAGTTAGACACATACAGAAACTTGCAATGGCATTTTCCTTACATAAAATTGATTCTCAATTTTTAGCAAACTGCTTCAAACCTAATAACCATGAAGTATTATGCTATAGTAAGAGACTGTTTAAAGAGGCAGAATTTAAAGTAAAACGTTAAGGTAATAGAAACTTAAGACTATCTTTTCTCTTTTATGTAAGATATTTCTTAGTTCAATAAATAGAATATTACCTAGATATAAAAGCTGTACAAGGGCTGCACACACCCTGCTCTGTCTAAGACAAATCTTCCTTCTAGTCCACTACTTGGCCTGAGGCACAGACAGAATTCTAGACCTCCTCTTACACCCAAAACCAGCTTGACTACCGAGGTCCATCACTACCAGTCTCATAGTTGAAACACATTCACAGGACAAGCTGGCCAAATTGAGACACCCAGAGAGTCCAGCAGACTGAGAAACACATGAACATTTCATTAGATGCTGAAAAAGCCTTTGACAAAATACAACAACCTTCATGATGAACAGCCTTGGAAAGATCAGGAATTCAAGGCATACGTCTAAATATAATAAAAGCAATATATAGCGAACAATCAATACCAAATTAAATTGAGAGAAAGTTGAAGTAATCCCACTAAAATCAGGGACAAGACAAGGCTGCCCACTCTCTCCCTATGTATTCTATATAGTACTTGAAGTTCTAGAGAGAGTAATTAGACAACAAAAGGAAGTAAAAGGAAAACAAATTGGAAGGAAGAAATCAAGGTGTCACGATTTGCAGGTAATATGATGCTATACATAAGCAACCACAAAAATTATACCAGAAAACTCCTTCAACTAATGTACATTTTTCATAAAAGTGGATGAATACAAAATTAACTTGAAACAGTAGGCTTTCTCTACACAAAGGATAAACAGGAAGAGAAAAAAATTATAAAAACAATACTCTTTCATAATATTCACAAATAAGATTAAAATATCTTGACGTAACTCTAACCAAACAAGTAAAAGTTCTGTATGACAAGAATGCCAAGTCTTTGAAAAAAATTCAAAGTCTAGTTAATAAGATAGAAAGATCTCCCATGTTAATAGATCAATAGGATTGACATAGTAAAATTGGCCATCTTACTAAAAGCAATTTACAGACTCAATGAAGCCCCCATCAAAATTCCAACTCAGTTCTTCACAGAGATAGAAAGCCCAGTTCTCATTTTCATCTGGAATAACAAAAAGCCCAGCATAGAAAAAAACAATATTTAAAAAATAAAAGGACTTCTGATGGAATCAACATCCCCAGCTTCAAGCTGTACTACAGAGCAATACAAAGTAATGCACAGTAGTGGCACAGAGACAGACAGATAGATTGATGGAATAGAATTGAAGACACAAGAATAAATGAACACACCTATAGTCATTTGATTTTTGACAAAGAAACAAAAACCATAAAGGAGAAAAAGGGTAGCCATTTTCCACAAATGGTACAGGTCTAACTGGCAGTCTGCATGTAGAAAAATGTAAATTGATTCATTTTTATCTCCTTGTACAAAGCTCAAGTCTGAAATGTTCAAGAACCTCAGCATAAAACTAGATATGCTGATTCTAATACAAGAGAAAGTAGAAAAGATCCTTGAACACATTAACACAGGGGAAATTTTCTTGAACAGAACACCAATGGCTCAGGCTTTAATATCAACAATTCTGAAATTGGATCTCATAAATTTGCAAAGTTTCTATAAGGCAAAGGACACTCTCAAAATGATAACCTACAGATTGGGAAAATATCTGTAACAAGCCTATATCTGATAAAGTGTTAATATCCAAAATATACAAAGAACTCAAGAAGCTCAAATGGAAAGAAGTAGAAAATATCATCCTGAGTCAGGTAACCCACTTAGAAAAGGGTACAAGATAGTAACTAGAGGCAGAGGGAGAGAGAAACCTGGGAGGAATAGAGGAGGAGGAGGAACAAAAAATGGACCGAAAAGGTCTTGGAAAAGACAGGAGTGCAGTCCAGAGTGCCAGAAAAATGAATAGAAACAAGTAGCAGTAGAGGAGATATGGAACTTGGAGATCCAATAGAAAGTCCCAGATGGCAGGGATGTATGAGGCTCTCAGGATCCAGTGGGGATGACATTAGCCAAAATAATCAACATCAAGGAGATAGAACCTGAAGAGACCACCTCCAGTATAGAGATATGGCCCCTAGTGGAGAGATGGCACAACACATCAATCTCTAAATTTTTAACCCAGAATTGTTCCTGTCTAAAGAAAATGTAGAGACAAAAATGACCAAAGGCTAAATGAAAGGCCATCCAGAGATCATCCTTCTGTGCAATCTGTCCCATCCTTGGACACCAAACCCTGACACTATTGCTGATGCCAAGAAGTGCTTGTAGACAGCCTAGTATTGCTGTCCTGTTAGAGAGTCTGCCAGCACCTGACTAAGATAGATACAGATACTTGCTGCCAACCATTGGACTGAGCCTGACGACTCCAATGGAAGATTTAGGAGAAGAACTGAAGGAGTTGAAGGGGATTCAAACCCCAGAGAAAGAACAATTTGTACTAACCAGATCCCTCAGAGCTCCCAGGAACTAAAGTACCAAAGAGTCTACACGGACCATCAGTCCATGGCTTCTGACATGTATGTAGCAGAGGACTACCTCACCTGCCATCAGTGGGAGGGGCGGCACCTGGTCCTGTGGAGGTTTGATGCCCCAGAGAAGGGGTTAACTACAGGTTAACAACAGGAAGTGGATGCATGGGTTAGTGGAGGAGTACCTTTTTAGAGACAAAAGGGGAGGGTTTGGGGGTTTGTGGACAGTAGACTGGAAAGAGGGATAACATTTGAAATGTAAACAAATAAAATTATTGACAAATGTTTAAAAAATGAAATTGAAAAATCTGTATAATGAATATATACGTATAAATTCATATAATATATATGAAAGATAGACTCAAGCTTGAAATACATTGCCTTCTGTGTTGTAATCGAAAAGATTTGTCACAATTGTGCTGTTGATAGGTTACCACATATATGGAGATAATTTTATTTATTTATTTTTTTTTTCATTTTTGTTGGTTATTTTATTTATTTACATTTTAAATGTTATCCCCTTCCCACTTTTCCCTCCACAGGCACCTGTCCCTTCTCCCCCACCACCACCACTATGAGGTTCTACCCTCATGCTCACTCATTCCTGCCTCAGTGCCCAAGCATTCTTCTACCATGGGTCATCAAGCCTCAACAGGACCAAGGGTCTACCATCCCAGTGATGCCAGATAAAGCAATCCTCTGCTACGTATGCAGCTGGAACCATGGGTCCCTCCATGTACACTCTTTGGTTGGTGGTTTAATCCTAGGGAGCTTTGAGGAGTCTGGTTGGTTGATATTATTGTTCTACCTGAAGGGTTTCAAATCTCTTAAGCTCCTACAGTCCTTGCCCTAACTTCTCCATTGGAGTACCCAGCTCAGTCCAATATTTGACTGTGCACATCCACATCATTGTATCTGTCCTGCTCTGGCAGAGTTTCTCAAAGGACAGCTATACCAGGTGCCAGAAAGCTCTAATTGTCATCAGCAATAGTGTCTGTGTTTGGTATCTGCAGATTGGGTGGATCCCTAAATCGGGGCAGCTTCTGGATGCCCTTCCTTCAGTGTATGCTACACCCTTTATTCCTGAATTTCCTTTTGACAGGAGGAATTTCGGATTAATATTTTATAGGTGGGTGGGTTGCCCCAGCCGTCCAAGGGGAGCCTCTGGATATTGGCTCTATAGTTTCTATGTATACTATGCTGGGTATTTCAACTAATGTCTTCCCTGTTGGGTCCTGGGAAGCTCTTGAGTTACTGATATCTGGAACTTTCTAGGTACCTCCGTTACCTCCAACTTTAGTGCTACACACCTACTTTCAAAACTCTATACATTCCCCCATCTCCTTTCATATCTGATCTGTTCCCTCTTCCTCCTCTCTCCCTCGCAGATCACTCTCTCCTACTTCCTGGGGATTATTTTCTTCCCCCTTTTGAGTAGGACTGTAGCATCCACAATTTGGAGTGATCTTCTTTGTATGTAGAAATGGGATAAGATATATCACAGTGCCTCTGTAGTCAGGAATTAAGGTAAGTGACGATCAGAAGAATGGGTCCCTCAAAGCAAGGACTACTTCAGTATAACTGAATCAGAAGATGTGTTTTTGTGGGAACCCCAAGTTGTAGCTACTTGGACACAAATTTTAAGGTCCAGAATTGTGAGTAATGTATGAAGGGAGTGTGTGTCTTATAGAACATGCTTAATAGCCAAGAATGGGTGACCAGGAAGTCCAAAAATCTTCCTATATCTACCTGCCCAGGTCTACGATAACAATGATATCCTACCACATTTGTCTCAAAAGTGAACTAAGGTCCTTAGTTATCACTCCAGACCAAAATATGTAATTTTTCTGTATAACTTTGCATATAAATAATTTTGTATATGATTTTGGCTTGACTTTTGTTTAATTTGAAAAAATACTTAACTTTTGATTTCACTAACTTGAAATACGAGGCAGCTATCTTTTAAATTTGTACTTTCACAAAGTATAATTGACATGCTTTAAGTAAATATACAGTTTTTTTTCTCATAAAATTTTCAGATCTATCTAATTTCACCACATCCAACTATATAAATATCTGAATAATTCCTTGGTGACCATTTACAATCAACCTATATTGCTGTGACTTACTATAGGCAATCAGGATTTATGTTTTGTATCTGCAGACTTTGTGTTCCGAGGACATTTCATGAATGCAAACATACAAAAATTGTTTTTTTTTCTTAGAATAATGAAGGAAACATAGTTGAGATTCCCTTATTTTGTATTTGTTTAAAACTTTTTTGTATATCACTGCTGATTAGGATTCTAATTTATAATTGCATATGCTTATTTAATTTTCAGGGATTTTTTAATGTGAGGTGTCTGTAATTTTAACACTTTGAATATAACTAATTATGACTACTCATATATATATATAATTTTATATGAAGATAATCATTTAGAGTATGTCAGAAAGAAAAATCTAGGTAATACAATTCCTGCATTAAGATTTTGGGGATCAATGAGATCACTACATCATTTTATACTCCCACCCTTTAGTAACTAATTTTTTTTCATATTTCTCACAGTATTTGGCTGTTTTAATTGTAACCATTCTTATCTAAAAGGAAAAATTTTCTCTTTTGACATTTTTTCTAAAGACCACACTGAGCATTTTGTTTTTTCTGGGAACTGAAGTCAGGACCTCTGGAAGAGCAGTCAGTGTTCTTTTTTTTTTTTTTTTAAACTTTATTTTAAAAAACAAAGATAAATGTACAGATTTTTAAGCATTTTTGCATAAAAGTATACAAATACATTTTATAAGGTTGTAATTAAGTATTTGTGGGTACCTATACATACACATATGTATATATGTAACAGTAATATAGGAAAGAGGTTTTCAATTTGAAGAGATAGGAAACTGGGAAGAGCTGTAGGAAGGAAAGGGGGATGTGATACAGTTCTATTTTAATTAAAATATATTCTTTTTTTTTCTTTTTTTCTTGATCTTCACACAGTCTGTGGCTTGATTCTGGGGTGTTCAGAGCTTTCTGGGGTTAGTATCCCATTATCAGTGACTGCATATTATATCTGTTCTTTTGTGACTGGGTTATCTCACTCAGGATGATATTCTCTAGATGCATCCATTTTCTTGAGAATTTCATTAGGCCATTGTTTCTGATAACTGAGTAGTACTCCATTGTGTAAATGTACCACAATTTTTGAATCCATTCACCTACCGAATGACATCTGGGTTCTTTCCAGCTTCTGGCAATTATAAATAGAGCTGCAATGAACATTGTGGTGGATGTATCTTTGTTGTATATTAAAGTGTCTCTGGGGTATATGCCCAGAAGTGGAATAGCTAGGTCTTCAGGTAGTACTATGTTCATTTTTCTGAGGAACCACGAGACTGATTTCCAGAGTGCTTATATCAGATTACAACCCCACTAGCAGTGGAGAAGTTTTCCTATTTCTTCACATCCTCACAAGCATCTATTGTCATCTGAGTTTTGAATCTTGGTCAATCTGACTGGTATGAGGTGGAATCTCAGGGTTGTTTTGATTTGCATTTCCCTGATGGCTAAGGATGTTGAGCACTTCCTTAGATGTTTCTCAGCCATTCGATATTCCTCAATTGAGAAATTTTTGTTTAATTCTGTACTCCATTTTTAATAGGGTTGTTTGATTCTCTGGTATCTTGCTTTTTGAGTTCTTTGTATACCTTGGATATTAGGCTTCTATCTGATGTGGGGTCAGTAAATATCTTTTCCCACTCTGTAGGCTGACATTTTATTTTCATGATAGTATCTTTACCCTTACAGAAACTTTGCAATCTCATTAAGACCCATTTGTCAATCTTTGACCTTAGAGCTCGAGCCATTAATGTTCTGTTTAGGAAATTTTCTCCTGTGCCTATGAGTTCTAAGGTATTCCTTATTTTCTCATCTAATAGTTTCAGTGTACCAGGTTTAATGCAGAGATCTTTGATCCACTTGCACTTGAGCTTTGTACAAGGAGATAAGAAAGGGTCTATTTTCATACTTTTGCATGCTGAGTGCCAGTTGGACCAACACCATTTGTTGAATACGCTGTTCTTTTTCCACTGAATGTTTACAGCTCCTTTGTCAAAAATAAGATGACCATATACATGAGGGCTCATTTCTGGATCTTCTATTCTATTCCATTGATCCACGTGCCTATTTTTGTACCAGTTCCATGCAGTTTTCAGCACAATTGCCTTGTAATATAGCTTGAGGTCAGGGATAGTGATTCCTGCAGATGTTTTCTTGTTGTTGAGGATGGATTTGGCTATTCTAGGTCTTTTGTTATTCCAAATGAAATTGCACATTGCTCTTTTTAACTCAGTGAAAAGCTGGGTTGGAATTTTGATGGGGATTGCATTGAATCTGTAGATTGCTTTTGGCAAGATGGCCATTTTTAAAATGTTGATCCTTCCAATCCATGAGCATGGGAGATCTTTCCATTTTCTAAGATCTTCCTCGGTTTCCTTCTTTAGAGGTTTGAAGTTCTTGTCATACAGGTCCTTCACTTGCTTAGTTAGAGTCACACCAAGGTATTTCATAGTTTAGTGACTATTGTGAAGGGTATCTTTTCCCTAATTTTTTTCTCCACATGCTTGTCTTTTGTATATAGGAAAACTACTGATTTGTTTGAGTTAATTTTATATCCGGCCACTTTGCTGAACTTGTTTATCAGATGTAGGAGTTCTCTGGTGGTATTTGTGGGGTCACTTAAGTACACTATCATGTCATCTGCAAATACTGATGTTTTTACTTCTCCTTTCTGATTTGTATCCCTTTGATTTATTTTTTTTATTTTTGCTGTCTAATTGCTCCAGCCAGGACTTCCAATACTATGTTAAATTTGTGAGGGGAGAGTGGGTAGCCTTATTGATTCCCTGATTTTATTGGGATTGCTTTAATTTTCCTACTGTTGAGATTGGTGTTAGCTGTTGGTTTGCTGTATATTGCTTTTATTATGTTTAGGTATGGGCCTTGGATTCCTGTTCTTCCCAAGACTTTTAACATGAAGGGGTGTTGAATTTTGTCAAATGCTTTCTCAGTATCTAGTGAGAGGATCATGAGGTTTTTTTCTTTGAGTTTGTTTATATGGTGGATTACATTGATGAATTTCCATATATTAAACCATCCCTGCATGCCACTGATGAAGCCTACTCAATTATGGTGAATGATCGTTTTGATGTGTTCTTGGATTCGGTTTGCAAGGATTTTGTTGAGTATTTTTGCATCAATATTTATAAGTGAGATTGGTCTTAGGTTCTATTTCCTTGTAGGGTCTCTGTGTGCTTTAGAAATGAGGGTTACTGTAGCCTCAAAAAATGAGTTAGGTAGTTTTCCGTCTGATTCTATTTTGTGGAAGAGTTTGGAGAGTATTGGTATTATGTCATCAATAAATATCTGATAAAATTCTGCACTAAACCCATCTGGACCTGGGCTTTTTTTGGTTGGGAGGCTTTTGATGACTGCCTTTATTTCTTTAGGTGTTAGGGAATAATTTCCATTGTTCACCTGGTCCTGATTTAACTTTAGTACCTTGTACCTGTCTAGGAATTCATCCATTTCCTACAGATATTCCAGCTTTGTTGAGTATAGGCTTTTGAAGTATGATCTGATGGTTTCTTGAATTTCCTCAGTTTCAGTTGTTATGTCTCCACTTTCCTTTCTGATTTTGTTAATTTGGATAGTCTCTCTTTGCCCTCTAGTTAGTCTGTCTAAGGCTTTATCAATCTTGTTGATTTTCTCAAAGAACCAGCTCTTGGTTTTGTTGACTCTTTCTATGGTTCTTTTTGTTTCTATTTGGTCAATTTCTGCCCTAATTTTGATTATTTCTTGCAGTACAATCCTCTTGGGTATATCTGCTTCCTTTTGTTTTAGAGCTTTCAGCAGTGCTGCACACTGAGCATTTTTTACATTCACTGCTTGGTTATTCATGTGTCTTTTTTGTTATAAACCTATTTCACTCTCCTGATCTTCCTCCCAAGTATTTCACTTAGTGCAAAGACTGAAGGCAGAGATGCAGAATAAAGAATATGTTGCTGATTCTTTCTCATTATTTACTTGACCCAAGAAAATGCTCCTGTGTTTTCTTGTTTTCTGAGTGTCCTTACTCTTTTTCGTAATATAATAGGGTTATATTTCTTTTTTAAATAAATTGAACAACTTTATTTTAAAAAACAAAGATAAATGTACAGATTTTAAGCATTTTTGCATAAAAGTATATGAATTCATTTTTGTCAGTGCTTGATTCTTTTAAATGTTTGATAGTATGCACAAAAATCTTACTAGTAACAATGAGTATAACATACATGTAAAATATGATGTAACCTGGAAATACTTAAAGTTTTCTTGGTGTGTAAAGATTAAACATAATTGTTTTTCATTTTTTTTTTTTGGCCTTTGTTTTTTCTTGAACTTCATATAGTCTGTGAGTTGTTTGTGGGGTGTTCTGAGCTTTCTGGGGTTAGTATCCAATTATCAGTGACTGCATCTTATGTCTGTTCTTTTGAAACTGGGTTGCCTCACTCAGGATGATATTCTCTAGATGAATCCATTTTCCTAGGAATTTCATAAAGTCATTGTTTCTGATAGCTCAGTAGTACACCATTGTGTAAATACACCACAATTTTTGTATCCATTCATCTACTAAAGGACATCTGGGTTTTTTCCAGCTTGTGACTATTATAAATAGGGCTGCTATAAATATTGTGATGCATGTGTCTTTATTGAATGTTGGAGATTCTCTGGGGTATATGCACAGAAGTGAAATAACTGGGTCTTCAGGTAGTACTATGTTCAATTTTCTAAGGAATCACCAGATTGATTTCTGGATCTTTTATTCTATTCTATTGTTCCACGTGCCTATCTCTGTACCAGTACCATGCAGTTTTTAGCACAATTGCCTTGTAATATAGTATGAGGTCAGGGATAGTGATTCCCGCAGAGGTTTTCTTGTTGTTGAGGATAGATTTTGCAATTCTAGGTCTTTTGTTATTCCAGATGAAATTGCACATTTCTCTTTCCAACTCAATGAAGAATTGGGTTGGAATTTTGATGGGGATTGCATTGAATCTGTAGATTGCTTTTGGTAAGATGGCAATTTTTACAGTGTTGATCTTTCCAATCCATGAGCATGGGAGATCTTTCCATTTTCTGAGATCTTCCTCAATTTCCTTCAATAGAGATTTATAGTTCTTGTCATACAGGTCCTTCACTTGTTTAGTTAGTGTCACACCAAGGTATTTCATATTGTTTGTGAGTATTGTGAAGGGTATCTTTTCGCTAATTTCTTTCTCTCCATGTTTGTCCTTTGAGTAGAGGAAGGCTATTGATTTGAGTTAATTTTATATCCAGCCACTTTTTGAACTTGTTTATCAGCTGTAGAAGTTCTCTGGTGGAATTTTTGGTGTCACTTCAGTACACTATCATGTCATCTGCTAACAGTGATGTTTTTACTTCTTCCTTTCCAATTTGTATCACTTTGATTTCCTTATGCTGTCTAATTGCACCGGCCAGGACTTCCAGTTCTATGCTGAAAAGTTAGGGGGAGATTGAGCAGACTTATCTAGTCCCTGATTTTATTAGCATTGCTTCAAGTTTCTCACCATTAAGTTTGATGTTAGCTATTGTTTTGCTGTATATCACTTTTATTTTGTTTAAGTATGGGCCTTGGATTCCTGTTCTTTCCAAGACTTTTAACATGATGGAGTATTAAATTTTGTCAAAAGCTTTCTTAGAATATAGTGAGAAAATGATTTGGATTTTTTTCCTGAGTTTGTTCATATAATGGATTACATTGATGGATTTCCATATATTAAAGCATCCCTGCATCCCAGGGATGAAGCCTACATGATCATGCTGAATGATTGTTTTGATGTGTTCTTTGATTTGGTTTGTAAGGAATTTGTTGAATATTTTTGTATCAATGTTCATAAATTAGATTGGTCTGAAGGTCTCTTTCCTTGAAGGGTCTTTGTGTGGTTTAGAAACAAGGGTTATTGTGGCCTCGAAAAATGAGTTAGGTCATGTTCCATCTGACTATTTTGTGGAATAATTTGAAGAGTATTTGTATTAGGTCGTCAATAATTGTCTGACAGAATTCTGCAAGGAACACATAAGGAACTGGGCTTTTTATGCAGGGAGGCTTTTGATCACTGCTTCTATTTCTTTAACTGTTATGGGATTATTTAGATGGTTTACCTGGTCATGGTTAAGTTTAGTATCTGGTATCTGTCTAGGAATTCATCCATTAACTCCAGATTTTCCAGCTTTGTTGAGAATAGGCTTTTGTAGTAGGATCTGATAATTTCTTGAATTTCCTCAGTTTTACTTGTTATGTCTACACTTTCATTTCTGATTTTCTTAATTTGGATACTCTCTCTTTACCTTCTAGTTTGTCTGGCTAAGGCTTTATCAATCTTGTTAATTTTCTCAAAGAACCAGCTCTTGGTTTTTTTTATTATTTGAATGGTTCTTTTTGTTTCTATTTGGTCAATTTCTGCCCTGAATTTTATTATTTCTTGCTGTCTATTCCTCTTGGGTGCATCTGCTTCCTTTTTTTTCTAGATCTTTCAACTGTGCTGTCAATTTGCTAGTGTATGCTCTCTTCAGTTTCTTTTTGGAAGCACTCTGAGCTATGAGTTTTTCTCTCAGTACTGCTTTCATTGCATCCCATAGGTTTGGGTATGTTGTGTTTTTATTTTCATTAAATTCTAGATAATCCTTAGTTTCTTTCTTTATTTCTTTTTTGACCATGCTATCGTTTAATAGAGCATTGTTTAGTTTCCATGTGTATATGGGCTTTTTGTTGTCTTTGTTTTTATTAAAGTCTTGCCTTAGACTGTCGTGATCTGATAGGATGGATGAAAGTATTTGAATCTTTTTATATCTATTGAAGCTTATTTTGTGACCAATTATATGGTCAATTTTGGAGAAAGTGCTGAGAGATGCTGAGAAGAAGTTGTGTCCTTTTGTTTTAGGATGATATGTTCTTTAGATGTCTATTAATTCCAATTGGTTCATAACCTCTGCTAGTTTCACTGTGCCCTTGTTCAGTTACTTCTTTCCATGATCTGTCCACTGATGAGAATAGGGTGTTGAGGTCTCCCACTATTATTGTGTTGGGTGCAATCTATTATTTAGGCTTTATTAGGGCTTCTTTTATGAATATGGGTGCTCTTGTATTTGGAGCTTGTATGTTAAGGATTGAGAGTTCCTCTTGACAAATAAATGTTCACTGTAATGAATAAAAAGTGTCCTTCCTTATCTTTTTTGATAACTTTTGGTTGAAAATCTACTTTATTCAATATTTGAATGGCCACTCCAGCTTGCTTCTTGGGGCCATTTACTTGGAAGTTTTTTTCCCAAACTTTAATCTGAGACAGTGTCTGTCTTTGTCTCTGAGATGAGTTTCTTCTATGGAGCAAAATGCTGGATTCTGATTATGCATCCAGTCTGAAAGCCTATATCTTTTGTTGTGGAATTGAGTTAATTTTTGTTAACTGATATTAAGGAATAGTTTTTGCTGTTTCCTGCTATTTTTGCTTTTAGAGTTAGAATTGTGCCTGTGTGTCTCTCTTCTTTTGGTTTTTTATCTTAGGTGTTTTCTTGTTTTTACTAGGATGTAGTTTCCCTCCTTCTATTGGGTTTTCCACCTTTAATTCTTGTAGTGCTGGGTTTGTGGTCAGATATTGTGTAAATTTAGTTTTGTCTTAGAATATCTTGGTCTCTTCATCTATGTTGATTGAGAGTTTTGCTGGGTATAGCAACTTGGGCTGACACCTGTGCCCTTGTTCTCTTAGGGTTTGCATTATGTCTGTCCAGAATATTCTAGCTTTCATCATCTCTGGTGAGAAGTCTGGTTTGATTCTGATTGGTCTGCCTTTATGTGTTACATGACTTTTTTTCATTACTGCTTTTAGTAATTTTTCTTTGCTTTGGGCACTTGGCATTTTGACTATTATGTGTCAGGAGGAATTTCTTTTCTGGTCCACTTTATTTGGAGTTCTGTAGGCTTGTTTTATGCTCATGGTCATCTCATTCTTAAGTGTAGAGAAGTTTACTTCTACAATTTTGTTGAAGATATTTACTCTGCCTCTTAGTTGGTATTCTTTGCCCTCTTGTATTCCTATTATCCTTAGGTTTGGTTTTCTCATTGTGTCCTGTATCTTCTGAACATTTTGGGTTAGGAGCTTTTTGGCTTTTGCATCTTCTCTGACTGTTTTGTCTATGTTTTCAATATTGTCTTTGGCTCCTGAGATTCTCTCTTCCACCTCTTTCAATCTGTTGGAGATGCCTGCATCTGTGAGTCCTGGTTTCTTTTTTAGGTTTTCTACCTCTAGGGTTGTCTATTTTAGTGTTTTCTTTATTGTTTCCATTTTCATTTTACATTCCTTTTTCAATTCCTTCATCTCTTTGGTTCTGTTTTCCTCTAGTTTGTTGATTTCTTTGAGTGTTTTTCTTGTTTCCTCTTTAAAAGCTTCTATTTCTTTATGCTTTTCGTCCCGTTCTTGTTTAAGGATCTCTATCATCATCTTGAGGTATGATTTAGAGTTTGAGTCTTCTTTTTCTGGATTGTTTAGCATTCCGCTGTTTACTGTGATGGGAGAGCTGGGTATTGGTGTTGCCAGGTTGTCTTGTTTTCCCTTGGGTAAGTTCTTTCACTTTCCTCTTGCCATCTTGTTGTCTGTAATTATATGTGGTCTTGTCAGTGATTGGTTCCTGTTTCTCAGGGCAAGTGGCATGTTTCCCTTGATCTCCACTGTTTCTGGTGGCCGATGGCCTGAGCATTTTTTTCTGCAAGCAAGGGCCTGCTGGGTGGAAATGAAGTCCCTATGGCAGAATTTATCCTCTCCTGAAACAGTGGTGGTGGGGAATTTCCAGGCCCTTGGCCCAGACCTCTCAGCACCATGGCTACTCACAGCATAGTCTTGCCAAACTGCGTCCCTGGATCTCCTTTGTTCCTAGTGGCAGATGGCCTGAGTGCCTGTTTTGCATGCACGGACCCACTTTTTGAAAGCGGAGTCCCTATGGCAAGTTCCTGCTCCCCTGAATCACTGGAGGGTGGGGCTTTCTAAGTGCTTGGCCCAGACCTTTCTGCACCCCAGCTACTCGCAGCACAGTCTCACCAGACCTGCATCCCTGAATCTCAGCTGTTCCTGGTGGCAGATGGCCTGAGTGCCTGTTCTGCAGGCACGTGCCCTCTGGGTTTAAACCGAGTCCCTATGGCAGAGTTCCTGCTCCCCTGAACCAATGGGCAGGGGCACGTTTTCTGGGTGCTTGGCTCAGACCTTTCTATGCCCTGTCTACACACAGTGCAGTCTCACCAGGTCTGTTTCCCTGGATCTCAGCTGTTCCTGGTGGCAGATGGCCTGAGTACCTGTTCTGCTCATGTGGGCTCTCCAGTTGGAAACTGAGTACCTATGGCAGAGTTCCTGCTCCCCTAAACCAATGGGGGGGGGGTCGCACTTTCCTGGATCTCGGCCCAGACCTCTCTGCGCAGACCTCTCTGCGCCCAGGCTACTTTCAGCACAGTCTTACCAGACCTGTGTCCCTTGGCTTATATTTCATTAATGTCATCCAGCAACCGCTTCAGGATAAATACATATGACAATTTTGCATGATTTTTCACATAAACAGGCACAAAAATATTTCTCCTTCTTTTTATTTTCCAATTCTTTCTTTAATAAGTCTAAGACCATATGTTAAATTAAGAAAGCAATGACAATAAAAACCCTAGATGTTTCTCTGCCTCAGGAAACCAGGGAAGCTGAATGTTAAAAGTGACAGAAGCCATCTAGGAAAAGCTACAGCATGCAGAGTCTTTTATAAATGATCCACTGTCATTATATGGCTATGACAGGAACACTCTGAGATGCCGGCTTCTCAGAGCCTTCATCCCTGGTCTGCTTTACCTTACTAATGTCTTTCCTGCCATTATTATATAGCCTAATGATTCCTGGGTATTGACCCACCCTATTGGGAAAATTTCCTGCTGATGAAAATGAAGATGAACTTTCATTAATTAATGCCATTTAGAGGATGATGATGACTTATTTTTCTTTCTTTTACACTCAAGATTTTATTCTTTTCCAGTCTACCCTCGTGCTGTCCCACTACCCATACCTCTTCCCTGTCCCCATGTTTCCATGAAGATGTTCTCACCCCATCTTCCCAGACCTCTAACTCCCTGGGCCCTCAAGTCTCTTGAGGGTTAGGTGCGTCTTCTCTAACTAATCCCATACCTGAGAGTCCTCTGCTGTATATGTGTTAGGGGCCTCATATCAGCTGGTATATGCTACTTTGTTGGTGATCCAGTGTCTGAGAGATCTCAGGGTTCAGGTTATTTGAGACTGTTGGTCCTTCTATGGGGTTGAACTCTTCCTCAACTTCTTCCAACTTTTCTCTAATTCTTCCACAGGGATCAGCAGCTTCTGTTCACTGGTTGGGTACAAATATCTACATCTGACTGTTTCAGTTGCTTGTTGGGTTTTTCAGAGGGCAGTCATGATAGGTCCCTTTTTGTGAGTGTTCCATTTCCTTCAGTGATAGTGTCAGGCTTTTGGGCGTCCCCTTGAGTTGGATCCAACTTTCAGCCTATCCCTGGATCTTCTTTTCCTAAGACTATTCTTCATTTCTATCTCTGCAGTTATTTCAGAAAGGAACATTTATGGGTCAGTATTTTGAATGTGAGATGGCAACCTCATCCCTCACTTGATCTTGATAACCTGTCTTTCTGCTGGAGGTGGGCTCTACAAGTTCCCTCTCCCCACTGTAGGGCATTTCATCTAGGGTCTCTCCCTTTGAGTCCTGAGATTCTGTCACCTCCCAGGTTTCTGGTACATTCTGGAAGATCATCCCAACCTCCTACCTCCTAAGGTTGCCAATTTCCATACTTTCTGCTGGTCTTTAGAAGTTGAATCCTTTTCTCCCACCCAATACCAAATAATGCTCCCCTCCCCTCTCATCCCCCTCTTCTCTTTGTCTCCCTGCTGCCTACCTCCCTCCCTCCCTCCCTCCCTCCCCCTCCCTCCCTCCCTCCCTCCCTCCCTCCCTCCCTCCCTCCCAAGTTGGCCTGAGGCATCCTCACTTGGGCCCTTCAGTTTGTTGACTTTTTCAGTCCTGTAGACTATATCTTGGGTATCTTCTACTTTCTTTTTTTGGCTGACATCCACCTATTCATGACTACATACTGTGCATGTGCTTTTGTTAATACCAATTTAGATCAGTTAAAGAGTTTATAGAATTCATGATTTGCTTCAAATAATTTTAGGAATAAAGTTTAAAAATGGTTTTTTGTTGTTGATTTGCCAGAAAGATGTAATATAGTTAGAATCCAGAATATGATGTGCCTCCTTCTTAGAGAATAGTATGTAAAGGCTGCATAATAATGAGTGCAATCAGATTTCCACAGATTACACTAATAAAAATAGGCTTGTGACAGATTAGTTAGTAAGGAAAAAGATTCATTCTATGTCAAGTTCAAAGGTGAAGCAACAGGTGTGCACTCTGATAAGGCAAGGCCATGTAAAAACTTTCTTTGAACTTATAGAGTGAGCCTTTGGAATAAAATACTGCAATGAAGGTTTTATCAAACCTGCTCCTTCTGTAATTACACTTTTGTATAACACTTTATCTATACAGTAATTTTTTTCTTACATAGAGAACCCTTTGTCTGAAAAGCTGAAAGCAATGACATTTTGGTATGACCCTATTTCCTTTTCCATCCACTGTGCATGTTGTACATGCTCCTGACTTTCTTCTCCCCTTTTTTTTAGCTAACAAAGAGTTAATAAATTCCCAGCTCTGCCTGACCAGCAATGGTCTCTTGAGCCACAGAGAAAAGAGCCCAAGTAACTAAGTTTTTGTCTTAATTTTCTGCTTCTATCAGCAAGACAGATATTGCCAGAGGCCACCAGTTTCTGGCCTCAGATAAAGAGAGTGTTAAATTGCCAGAACCCTGCAGCTTTTTGTCCCAGAATAGCAAAACAGAGTTAAATTGACAAATGTCAGCATCTTGGGTCCCCAATAACCAATGCAATACTTTGCTGCCTTCCTCAGTTGTGTGGATGCTGGGAAGGCTTTCAGCAACAAAGTGACTCTTGGAGTGGCTTCTGGATACCTCTGTTTTATTTAAGCAGATCTGCTTGTCTGAGAATAAAAAAGAAATGGTATTGATCTAAGTACCATATTTTGTGATAAAAATTTCTAGTCCTGATGTTCCCAGCCCTATTATAGAAATCTCTAGCACAGCTTCTGCACCTGAGGCTCAGGGACATAGCAGAAAAGGAAGCAGAGAAATTATAGGTGACAAAGACCAGGAGATCTGCTGTGAGATGATGTCTCCCAGAAATGGTACCACCATAGGAAAGACACACTCAAAAATATGGCTGCCTTAATAAGACCCATATGAAGACAAATAGGCCTACTAGCCTGGAAAGAATAAATTTCACTGGGTTTCACACTTATGAAATAACCACAGTCAACTAATAATGACTGCTGAGAAAAGGAGAAATAGTCTTCCTCAGTGATGAGACTCTTGATTTGACTGGTTATCCAATTCCAAGTGGTTAGCCCTTGTAGACTGTCTTGAAGGTGTTTGTATTTTAATGTAAATTCCACTTCCCCAAGAAGGGCTGCGAAGAGGTGGCTTCATCTGAACCTGCCCATTTGAATTAGTAAAGTAAAGGAAAACAAGTGACTGGGTGGAGCAGGGGAGGAAAGAGAGGTCAGAGGAGGAGGAGAGGTGGTGGAAGACGGAGTTTCCCAAGGATCAGCTAGACACAGGTAGGACTGATTGATGTTAAAAACTATGAACATTAAGGATTTTATAGACCTAATATCTCATATAAAAAAACAGTTTTTATCTTTGTCTACTTGGTGCAATCTTATTGTGTAGAGGGTTTGTGGATTGAGAGTTGAATATACAAACCTGAGTGAAAAACAATCGGGCTGTAGAGTTGTGTTTGTTGGATTTTGGGGTAGAGAAACACCCCACCACAGAGGCAGAGAAAAGGTGGTAGTAAACTGCCCAGGGAAGGGAGTTGTGCGAATGAAGTGAAATCCGAGTGGCAGCTTGGACTGGGTGTGCATGGCTTCGTATCAAGGTCAGGCTTGAGGAGTGAGACCTCAGGGCCAATAAAGAGATAAACCTTTTTAAAAAAATATTTACTGCAACAAGCAATGAACGCATGTGCATACAAGTTACAATAAACAGACTAAATAGGTTGTGTGTGTGTATATATGTGTGTGTATGTATGTGGAAGGGAAAGGGGAAGGAAAAGGCTCAGAGACAGAAAGTAACACACAGAAAGAAATTGCAAAGGGGGGATATAAAGACGAGAGGATGTAAAAGTTAAGCGGAAGGTATTAGAGGGAAGAAAAGGAAAAAAAAGTAAAACAATATATTTAAACACTCACAGAGAAAGCAAACATTCACAGTCAAAATTTGAAATCAGCAAACATCATTTTCAGAGGCCAGGGCCCAAAAGTGGAAGATGTTGGTGACTGGATGTAAAATTTCCATAAAAAAAAGCAATGCCTCCCAGAGATGTGTTATATATCACAGGGCCAACAGTTAATAATAAATTGTATATTTGAAATTTTCTAAACATAGATTCTGAGCATTCTCTCTCATGATTATAAACTTGTGAGGAAAAGCATAGTTTCATATTCTGATCTGGTATTCCATGACATTCACATGTGTCACAGTCTGATATTTACACTTCCAGGATAAATAGCCACTTGTGAATGACTATAAAACACCACTGCAGTCCACTTATTAAGTTCCTTATAAGTACATATTCACAAGATGTTAATTTATAACCTAATAAAACTGATAAAAAATTTTAATTATGTTTCAAGACTGATGTTTTAATTGGCTTTCTGTTTTGACACTTTGTACACGTTTACTCCAGGATGTCACACCATTGCATTTTTTTCACTGATGCAGTGGTGCTTTGTGACTTCACATGTAGTATTTCATTGCAGTTATGTAAAGGTGCACGTGATACCACCTTGGAGCTGTGTCGTCACACTGGAGCTGAAATATCTCAATGCCTGATAGTGACTGTACAAAAGATCATTTCCAGTAACAATAATAAAAAAATCACTGTTATGATGTAACATTTTGTACAGCATGATTCAATGGATAACTTCAATTCGATGGTCATACATATGGTTAAACCAAAAGCATCACAAAACATAGACAACATCATGCCTCTGAGAAAGGGATTGGTAAGGCTGACAATGGTGATTGATAGGAATAGGCAGGAGATAAAAGAGGCCTGTAGGAGGTAATCAGAAAACATTTGCTGTATCTACAAAGTGCTTGATGACAAGGATTCACAAATATGAACAATATTTAAGACCCTAGACTTGCAGAATTTACAGTCCAGCATATTAGCAATGGAAATGGTGCAACATACATAATACCTTTCTCTGTAACAGTAATGGGTATTTTAAAGGAAGAATGCATAGTATTAAGGGATTTACCATAACTGCATTAGGACAAAACTAAATCATATATGTATATATTCTAATGTGCCACCTTGGTATAGTCTGTGGCACACAGTAAAAGAGAAAATGCTTTGATACAAGTTGTCATCAAACTGAGCCCATCTTCAACTAATTCCAAGCCAGCCTATATTTGTCTTTTTTTAATGCTGCTCTTATGAAGGTTTATGTTGTTTTAATAACTATTCACTGATAATTTTCTGGAATAAGCAGTATTTATTACTTTGTACATTCTCTAATGATGAAAGTATACCAAAGATTTTGGGCAGACTTCCAAGGATAATTCAGAAATTGTACGCATTGAGTTTAAGTTCATAATGGACCAGGCATTGGTACAACTCTGGGTGATGTTATTATTACTACTACTATTATTATTTTGCAAAATGAAATGGTTGAAAATGTTATCTGCATCAGTAGAATTTTTATGTTCATAACAGCACAATTAAAAAATAGTTAAATAACTTAACTTAATTATCCTCTTGTAATGTTGGCTCTACAAAGAAGTCTGGCTGCTAGTGATTTAATTTTTAAATTATTTGTGTTATCTTTGTTTTTCTCTATATCTCTTGTCTCTCTCTCTCTCTCTCTCTCTCTCTCTCTCTCTCTCTCTCTCTCTGTGTGTGTGTGTGTGTGTGTGTGTGTGTGTGTCTGTGTGTCTGTGTGTGTCTGTGTGTCTGTGTGTCTGTGTGTCTGTGTGTGTCTGTGTGCATGCATGCTCACGGTGCATCTTTCTGCTTTTCTGTTTGTCTCTGTCTCTGCTTCTCTGTTTCTCTGTTTCTGTCTGTCTTGATTGCTCTCTTTTTCTCCCTCCTCTTCTCCTCTCCCTTCCCTCCCCTTTCCCCTTCCTCTCCCCTCCTTCTCCTCCTTTTCCTCCCAGGCTTCTCTTCTTTGAAGGTGCTGATTATGTTTCCCAGGCTGATCTGTAACCCAACATCTGTTTCAGCTTTCTATGTCCAGGACTTAGACAGTGGTTAGCTTTCACTAATAATAATTTTTTTCTACCCATTAAAAAATTATCTGACCTTCCCCATCACAAGTGTATAAGGTAAAAGGCAACGAGTTTCATGCTTAACTTTGCAGATTCATGTTTTGCCCGTCACTCGTGTGTCTCTCATCCAGGTACCTGATATGGGCATCTATTTCTCTCAATGCTACACGGAGAATATTTACCTCATGGGATATTCACAAAGACTCTTCTGTGGTCTTAGGCTATGATGAGAAGTATATGTTAATCATCACTATTCTTTGTTTACATTGGATATAATCTGCATCTATACTTTTCCAATATGAAAAACTCAGCCTGATAATTGTAATGAAAAATGCTGTAAATAATTACATTTCAGGAAAAAAACAATATAATGGCCACAAAAAAGGGACAGAGATCTACCATTTTCAAACAAAGTAACTATTAGATATTAATGGATAAAATTGACCTGAGAGGGAATTATTGACCCTTCCTTGTCAGTATAAAAACATGTACATGTACAAATAATTCAGCTTGGCTTTTGCAAACCTTGGTTATTCACAGACCCACAGGGTCCTTTGCATTTTGCAGGGACCCAGAGCATTACTGTGCATCATAGTTCATTTTAAGTAGAATTCAATATTTAAAAACCGAGTCACCACCGACTTTGCAGGAATGCAGCTATTACTCCTGTATAAAGTAAAACCAAAATGACATTAAAATCTGTAGCCCAGTAGGGTAGCTTCTACAGGAGAGGAACTTCCATCAATCCCAACCATTAGTTTTCAACATAAGCTATTCCATTGTGAAGTTAATGTCAGGCCGCAAAATGTTGCCACCCAGAATCTCCCTAGGAGTCAGCAATTTAGATCTGTGGTTCTTCTTAATGGTCCCAGACAGAAGAAGAATTCTTAAAGAGTTTAACTACATTTAATAAAAATAATTGGGCACTGAAAAAATTGTTTTAGACTTCGCAATATTCCTACTCCTTTAGGAATCAGCTATTTAAAGATGCTTGAAGTGCATTCCTTTGTAGTAAGCTGTATTTTCCACAAAATGACATAAGCCATAACTCATGGGAGGTTGTGTCATTAAAACATGGCCTTCGTATCCCAGGAAAGATATGCTAATGCTGATAGATTAGGGATCAAGAAGAAATAAATCAATAAAATGCAACACCATGGGCTATTAGCATAAAACTTGTTTCAGCATTAGGTTTAATTCACCACCCCAGTAATATAACCCTTCATATTTATGTGTCAATTTATTTTAATCAGCATGTTACATTTGTACTTATTTATGGGGTATAGTTGCAATTTGGCACTTGTAATACAATTTGTGAAGATCAAATAACAGTAATGCTTACTTCAGTGTACTTATTTATTATAATTTCTAGGTTTGGATGTGGTTTAAATGTAAAGAGCATGCCTAATATTAATATGTATGAGTCTCTGGATTCAATTTTTATATGGTGTATGTTGAATGAGCAATGTACAAATGTACAAATACACACATATACAATCTATGTATCTATCTATCTATCTATCTATCTATCTATCTATCTATCTATCTACCTATCTACCTATCTAACTATATATCTGTGCATCTATCATACATCTTTCTAAATCTATCATATATCTACCATTTAAAATCAGTATATATAATTTATACATACTTTCATTTTCTTTTGATTATTATGTTTAGATTTTTCTCAATAAATTTACATACAGTACTCAATGGAAATGTTAATTAAATGTTCATTTTCAAGGTTATTGCTTTCACAATTATTTTTGCCTAAGGTTTTCCCTTTGGAGTTGTGATAAATATTAAGAATTTATGTATGGTTTCTAGTCTCCGTTTGCACAAAGAGTTTGGCTTGTCCCAGAGCCTTCTAGACTCAATTTACCCCATAGAGAGCTGGTCTCCCAAAAGCACTGTCACTCCTAAGCCCACAGATAAAACCCCACTTTCTCTTCACTGACTGTCCAAAGAGAGAACTATCAGGGACTCACAGAGCACAAGAATTGGAGGGCTGCCTGGGACTAGAACATTCCAGTCTCTATTTTCACCCAGAGCTGGAGTTTTCCCCTGGCCCTCTGGATCCAAATCCTGACTGCAGAGAGCTAGTCTCCAAGAAGCAATCTTACACCTAAAACTACAGGTGAGATCATACATTCTCCAATGACTATCCAAAGAGAGAAGTGATGCCAGGAGCACACAGGGGAGTGAAAATTTTCTGAACAAAACACCAATGGCTTATGGTCTAAGATCAAATATCAACAAATGGGACCTCATAAAATTGAAAAGCTTCTGTAAGGCAAAGGGCACTGTCAATAGAATAAAACAGAAACTGACAAATTGGGAAAAGATCTTTACCAATCCTACATCTGATTGAGGGCTAATACCCAATATATACAAAGAACCCAAGAAGTTAGACTCAAGAGAATTAAATAATCCCATTAAAGATGGAATGCAGAGCTTAACAAATAATTCTCAACAGAGGAAGACCAAATGGCTTAGAAGCACCTAATGAAATGTTCAACATCCTTAGTCATCAGGTAAATGCAAATCAAAACAACCCTGAGATTCCACCTCACACCAGACAGAATGGCTAAGATCAAAAACTCAGGTGACAGCAGATGCTGGAGAGGATGTGGAGAAAGAGGAACACTCCTCCACTGTGGGTGAGGTTGTAAACTGGTACAACCACTCTAGAAATCAGTCTGGTGATTCCTCAGAAAATTGGACATAGTGCTACCTGAGGACCCAGCTATACCACTCCTGGTCACATACTCAAAAGACATGCCAACCTGTAACAGAGACTCCAACATATAACAAAGATTCATGTGCCCCACAGTCCTAGTTCCTCTTTCTTTGGTGAAGCTCCATTTAACCCTTTATAAAACGTTGTTCACCTTCTCTATCTTGTGTTATTAACCTTTCTCCCAATTTTCCAATGTTCTCTTTCACTTTTTATTAACTCTATAAAGTATATTTGAAAAACAAATCAAAATAGAAACATTTCAGAGCTTAGGTAGTATTGCAGTAAATATTAAAAATGAAATATCTTATCTCTTTATTGGCCCCTCGGTCTCACTCCTCGGACCCACTTCTAATATCTGGCTACATGTACAGACTTTATTGCCTGATCCCAGCCACCACCAAGGTCTCACTTTATCTGCACAATTCCCTTTCCTTGGCAGTTCACTTCACCTGTTTACTGCCTGACCCAGGGTGTTTCTTTACCCCAAAATCCCAACAAACAAACACAACTCTAAGGCCCAGTAGATTTTTAATAAAAGTTTATGTATCAAACTCTCAATTCACAAACCCTCTACTCAATAAGGTTACATCGAATAGACAAAGATACAATCTGCCCTTCTATATGAGATATAATACTTTAAGAGCATTAAAACATTCATAGCTACCTAATGGCAATTAATCCCACCTGGATCTAATTTATCCTTCTTCACCTCCATCTTTAAACCTCTTTCTTGGTCCTCTTCTGTCTTGTGACCTCTGACCCTCCTTCTCCACCTCTTTTGCCCTTCCTAATCACTGGCTTTTGTCTTTATTTTAACAATTAAAATTTGAAAGGTTCTGATGAAGTACTGAGAATGTTACTAAGCAGCCCTTCTTGGGGAAGTGGAAATAACATTAAAATATGAACAGCTTCAGGACAATATACATTTCCCCATTTTTGTCCAGTTAAAAGGACCTTTTCCCTCAACTATAAAATGAATACAACTATTACCATTTTACAGTTTATAATGTATAAGACAGCCTTAACACCCAGTCTATCAATTTTTTTCCGTTAAATAAAGAACATTTTCATCTATCTTAAAGACTGTAATTTTACACCTGATTTATATCTTAGTTTTAGGTCGAAAGTCATCTGAAAACCAACATTTTCGATCTATATTAACTTTCTTAATGCCTAATATTTGGTTAGGCCATGAGGCTACCAGTCTTGAACAATGCCAGAAATCTCAGATTTACTAATGTTACCTGATATATGAGAAGCACAAAAACATAGCTTCCAAAACTAGCCAATATATAGAGACTGCTGATCACTTGGACTGTCACTGGTCCTTCAAACCGTTGAAGTGTCAGTCTTCAGCCTTCTGACCCAGGATCATATCTGACAGATCTTGTAATGCAGAGTTTTGAAGGTCTGATAATTTTGGCTTGGAAAAGATTATCAGTTGACTATTCTGCAAAAGTGTTGTCTTCTGGACAGCATTGTTTGTAGATGAATGAGGTAGTTCTTGCCTCGTGGTTGTCTCACCACAACTGGAGCAACTCTATTGATGCTCAATTTCTTCTTAGAGTCTAAGAAGGGGAGCTGTTAGGAGCAGACAGGTCTCTGGTCAAATAAACTCTAAATAAAAAAAAAGTCTATGAATGTCATATTCTGTGGACTTCTGATGAGTTTGAAGATTATATATCTACACAAAGCATCTCTGAACTGTTAAGCTTTGACTACTCTTGGTGATCTTTAATTGAAATTATCTTTTTTTTTTTTAAGCACCCTTTTAATGACTCAGAACAATGAGTTTGTTATCTAGCCCTTAACTAGTATTGTTTTATCAACTAAACACAGTGTATTAACTTTAAATCTGTATCAAATCAATTTAAAAGCACTGTAAAGATTACAACTTTAACTTTGCATCAATTAGAAAGATTCCTACCAATTATGATATGACTTTAGCTTAGTTATCAAAAAGATTATGCCTGTATAGTTAAATCTGGCTAATTCCTTCTTGTACGATTATGACCATTTCTAAATTCTTCATAAAACAACATTACAATAACCACTTTTACCCGCCCCCCCAAATCCAGAGATTCTGGTGACAACTCTTTATAGCTTCTTCAAGCTGAATATGTGGGCGTTGAGCATTTAGAAGCAGGAAGGGGAATGCAGAAACTGGACAGGCCTCAACAGGAAAACCCAAACTGATGGTTGTTATACTCTTTGATGTCTAGAATCAGGCTAGTTCAGCATTCTGATGATAGGCTTTACCATAGCTGTATATTCTGTAACATATATAAAACTCAACAGAAAACATTTTAGTATAAGAAATTATTTTGTTTGATCTTTTTGAATTCAGTTTTTCAGGTGGTCTACCTCTATCAAATTTGATTCATATACCTGTGGAAGGCATACAGAGATAAATCATACCTTTTAAAAATATAAAGACAGAACCTCTCTCCCCAAATAGTGTGCCTCTTAGTTGGCAACTAGAATATTTTGTATTTTGTATTCTCTCCCAAAGAAATAATATAAACACAAAATTCAGCATCATATCTATTTTGAAACAATATAAATAATTAAGATAATTATAAATCCTCACTAGCTGGCATCTGAAGAGCCATGTGGTCTTAGCGGGACAATTCACAAAATGAACTATTATCACTTACAAATCAATAAGTGAGCAGTTTGTAAAACCAGGACCATAGTTTAAAGTATTTTGATCTGTCTAGCTCTCGTTCAGGAGCATCAGATCTTTATTTATTAGTAACTTTCCTAATATATGTCTGTACAAACTGTCTGTGGTGCACAGATCTCTATAAATGATAAATTTTTAACTTGCAAAAATCACCACTCTCTCTTGCAGTCAGTGACTAATTTTCTATACCTAATTTTGAATCAACTTTTTATACAGTTAATAAACAATTTTGTAAATCTAGGATCTTATCCCAAAGTATTTTGATCTGTCTTCTCAGTCTGGAGCATCAGATTTTCATTTATTAATATCTACTGTAATATATGTCTGAGACTTCTATCTTATTTCTGAACTGCTGGTAAAAATTTCCAGGTGATTTGAGTAAATTCTGTACACTATTGTTTTAACTAGAAAAACAAACTTTTTAAAACTGTAGGACACAACAGACTTCCAAAAAGGCTGTGTCTTTGTTTTTTTTTAAGGTTCCTGCACTTGAGACATCACCTGATTCAACACTGTGCTTTCCCCCTCTTACTTAGAAAATTTAAAAAAAAAATTAACTATTTTATAGGCTGATAGCTGTAAATGTCTTAGTAGATTCTTGCCTAACAGTTGGTATGCAACCTGGATCTAATTCCTCCTTCATGAGGTCCATTTTGGAATTCCTCTTGGTCCTCCTCTGTCCTCTGAACTCTGACTCTCCTTCTCCACCTCCCTTACCCTGCCCAAACACTGGCTCTGGCCTTTATTTTACTAATTAAAATGGAAGGTTCTGTTGAAGTTCTGAGTAGGTGACTAGTTAGCACTTCTTGGGGAAGTGGAATTAGCATTAAAATATGAACAGCTTCAGGACAATCTACAAGACAGTGCAGGCCAAATTTACCTGGGGCAGTTTTTAATCTGAGTGATTATTGGGAAGCTGAATGACAGTTTTTGTTTCTTATTCACTTACACTTTACATCCTAACTACAGGTTTTCCTTTTTCAACTCCTCCCCTGCTGCCTCCAACTTTTACTCCTTCTCTCCTACCCTTCAGAAAAAACAAACAAACAAACAAATGGGTCTCTTAGGTATATCAATGGAAAATGACATACAATGTTCCAATAAGACTAGACACAAATTCTCATATTAAGGCTGGATGAAATAACTTAGTAGGAGGAAAAGGGTCCCAAGAGGAGGTAAGAGAGTCAGAAACAACTGCATTCTCACTGTTTGGAGTTCCACAGAACCCCAAGCTGCCTAACAATTGTTTTTATGTAGAGAACTTGGCTCTGACTCATGATTGTAGTAAAAATCTCTGTGAGTCTCCATAATCCCTGTTTAGTTGATACTGTGAGCTGTGTCCTTGTGGTATTATGGATCTGTCTAGTTCCTAAAATCCTTCCTCTCACTTTGTCTGGGAGTTTCCTGAGTTCCACTTAAACATTAAGAGCTATTGAATGACAATAACAGAAGCCGAATATGTATCCAGAGTCACTGAAAGTAGAAATATAGAAGCTTGGTAATTCTTTTCACTAAAACAAGTCTGTAATAGCAAACAGTACTGAAAGCCATTATGGTAAGTTAGAGGTGGAATAAATATTAAATAGGTGAAGAAGAAAAGGCACCTGGCTTTGAAATAAACTCAGTAGGAAAAAGAATTCTGATTCTGAGCAACCAGTTAATAGGAACTGTATCTGAAAATTGACACCAAGATTACTAATAAAAAAATCAATGTCCTTCATCTATTTTTAAACATAGTATTACCACTGGGCCTCAAGATACATTCTGTTTTAAATGAGATCCTGGGTAATATATCTGAACTTCAAAAATTGATCCTAGAAACTACAAAAACTTGGAATTGGAACATTCTATTCTTCTGATTATCATTAGACTCTAATATTCCCAGGAAGTACCAATGTCTTTGTCCAATGTGTTAACAGTGTGTTCTTTTTTTCTCCAGATTCAGAAAATATCTTATAAATAAAACACCCAACCACTGTGTTTAGATCAAATATTTCTTCTTCACAGTAATAAATGGATTTGTTACCTACCCTGGGGAGGAAATAATATCATTATCAAACTTCCACATAGAAATTTTTTTTCTTTTTCTTCTTCTTTTATTAGATACCCTCTGTATTTACATTTGAAGTGCTATCCCCTTTCCCCACCATGCTTCCCATCCCCAGTCCCCCTCCACTTATCTTCACAAATTCACACTAGCTCATAATTAACCTCTTCACCCAAATGCCTTGGCATTCCCCTACATTGGGAAAATATGCCCTTTCTGAACCAAAGGCCCCTTTTCATATTGATTGCAGTCAGCACTATCTACAGGCAATTGGAGCAATAATTCTCAATGTGTGCTCGATGCTTGGAGTTTTAGTCCATGGGAGTTGTGGAAGGTTTAGTTGGTTGATAATGAGGTTCTTCCCACGAGGTTGCAACCCCTTTCAGGTCCTTCAGTTCTTTCTTTAGCACCTTTATTGGGGTTCCCATGTTAAGTACAATGGTTAGCTGTAAACAAGCTCACTTGTATCTGTATGATTCTGGCAGAGCCCCTGAGGAGGCACCTCTATATGGTTCCTGCCAGTAAGTACTTCTTGTCATCTGCAATAGTGTTTGGGTTTGGTGACTGCATATGGGGTGGATACCCAGGTGAGGGAGCTTCTGAATGATCATTTCTTCAATCCCTGTTCCTCCATTTGACCTCATATTTCCTCCTGTGAATGTTTTTTTCTCCCTTCTAAGAAGGAATGAGGCATATACATTTTGGTCTTTCTTTTTTTTGAGCTTTATGAATTCTGTGAATTGTTTCTTGGGTATTCAGAGTTTCTGGGGCTACTATCTGCTTATCAGTGACTACATACTATGTGTGTTCTTTTGTGACTAAGTTACCTCACTCAGGATGATAGTTTCTAGTTCCATCCGTTTGCTTAGGAATTTCACAAAGTCTTTGTTTCTAATAGCCGAGTAGTACACCATTGTATAAATATACCACATTTTCTGTATCCATTCCTCTGTTGAAAAACCTCTAGGTCCTTTCTAGGTTCTGGCTATTATAATCAAGGCTGCTATGCACATGGTGGAGCATGTGTCCTTGTTATATATTGGAGCATCCTTGGGGCATATGCCCAGAAGTGGAATAACTGGGTCTTCAGGTAGTACTAAGTCCAATTTTCTGAGGAACTGCCAGATTGATTTCCAGATTGGTTGTATGAGCTTGCAGTCCCAACAACAATGGAGGAGTGTTCCTCTTTCTTCATATCCTTGTTAGCATATGCTGTCATTTGAGTTTTTGATCTTAGCCATTCTGACTGGTGTTAGGTTGAATTTCAGAGTTGTTTTGATTTGCACTTCTCTGATGAATAGGTATTTGAACATTTCTTTAGGTGCTTCTTGGCCATTCAATATGCCTCAGTAGAGAATTCTTTGCTTAGGTCAGTATCACATTTTTAATAAGATTATATGATTTTCTGGAGTCTAATTTTCTGAGTTCTTTGTATATATTGGATACTACCCCTCTATCAGATATAGGATTGGTAAAGATCCTTTTCCAATCAGTTGGCTACTGTTTTGTCTTCTTGACAGTGTCCTTAGCCTTATAAAAACTTTGCAATTTCATGATGTCCCATTTGGTGATTCTTGATCTTACAGCATAAGCTATTGGTGTTCTGTTCAGAAAATATTTTCTTATGCATATCTGTTCTAAGCTCTTCCCCACTTAATTTTCTAAAAGTTTCAATGTACCTGGTTTTATGTGGAGGTATTTGATCCACTTGAACTTGAGCGTTGCACAAGAAGATAAGGATCGATTTCCATTCTTCTGCATGCTGACTGCCTGTTGAACTAACACCATTGTTAAAGAGGCTGTCCTTTTTCCACTGAATATTTTTAGCTCCTTTGTCAAAGATCAAGAGACCATCAATGTGTGGATTCATTTCTGTGACTTCAGTTCTCTTCCATTGTTCTACCTGCCTATTTCCTTACCAATACCATGTGATACTTAACACAATTGCTTTATAATATAGCTTGAGGTAAGCATTTGAAACACAGGAGTTGTCCATTGAATGATAAATGAATAATGTAAATGTATATTTGTGTGGCTGTGGCCTGTGAAAGATACTTTGATTTCCGGTCTAGGTAAGTTGAGGCCCCAGGGACCCTAAGTGGCATAAGGAAGCTTCCTAGTGTCTCAGGAGATCGGTCCCTTCTCATGTAGATACATCCCCCCACAGCACCCCGTATAGAGATCTGAGTCCTGTAGGTCACTCTCCAAATCCCTCCTTCAGGTGAGGATGTGAAGTAGGCCCAATCCAGATCAGCCATAACCCAAGTTCCTCCTCAGCAAGTGAAGAAGTAACCACACATCAAGTAGGCTCAAGACAGAAACAGGACCATACCCCAAATATGTAGATGAGGTATTTCCAAGCTCTCAGGCCAAGCCAATAGGAAGTACTTGTTGCCAGACTCTGATTCATTCCAAAACTGTATAATAAGAATCCCATCCAGAAGGATTAAAGGTGTACAGGAATTACACCATTGTCTGCGAGCTTCTGTCATAAGATCTGTAACACTGCTCCTTCAGAAGAAATCTGCTCTCCCAAAATTGCCCCCAGAAGCTCTCCTTCACACACACCTCCAAGGAGTCTTCAGCTGTTTCAGCTTATTCTGACTTCCTGCTGCAGTGGCAGAGACAGAAGTGGAGCAGCACCAGCAGTGGTGGTAGGAAAGCCACTCTCCTCCCTACCTCAGCTCTTTCCCCTTTGCCTCAATCTGTGCACCTAACTGTACCAGAGATCTCCATGTGAGGCCTCTGGGATGCACACCCACAAGTTTGTATAGACAATGAAATTTTACTCAGCTATAAAAATAATATGAAACTTTGCAAATTACTGAATGGAGCTGGAAGAAATCACAGCAAGTGAGTTAGCCCAGATGTAGTTTACTGGATCTCTCATTCCTCATCAAAGGATCTTATTATTGCAATTGACAGTATTTAAAACATTAGTTTGAAGCTGATAGAAGTACATAAAACAATTACTGATGGAGTGCTAAACAATAAGTGTGAAATCTAATACCATGCCTGTCTCCCATGACTCACATTATAGAAGAACACATGGAAATATGGTATCAACGAGATCCTGGTGAGGACTTCTTGAGAGCAGAGTCTTCTAGACACAACTCATCATAGCTTCACTTGATTTCACAAAACATGCTCATGATCAAGCCAGTCACCATTTCTTTATGAATGAAAGGAGGTCCCAGGAGATTCTATTCCTAGCTGGGGAGTGATTGGCAGTTGATGGCTGCTGAGGATAGAAGAGTTTGTTTCCTACAGGGCTGTGATGTGTAGTGGATCAATGATGCTCCAGTGTATAACCTCACAACAAGGCATGCATGGGCACTGCTGAAGGGACACAAATGCTGGACGAGTACATTGGGTGATCTGAAAGGGTTTGGGCGAAATATAAAGTGGATTTAATCTGAACTCATCATATATATATATGAAACATGCATAACATTCCCAATACATGAAAGTATTTATTTTACTTATGGTTACATAAAGTCATCATACAGGTTCTAGCTTCCTATTCAGAGGCACCTTCTAATGAAAGCAGAAATAAGACTTGGATAGAGCTTCTAATCACATCTGCCTGAACAAGCTACTCATGAGATTTCCAAGCATACAAAAATATAAAACCCACTTTTAAATTAGCCAAGATATTTCATTCCTGTAGCTTGTGTAATAACCATCAAGCATATTAAAAACATATCCTTTTGTAGCTGAACACTTCACAGTCTTAGATCCACGGAACTAAAGTCACAAGTCCAGCAGTGTTGCTGGTTGCCTTCGTGACTTCAAAGTGGAATTAGTTACTTTACCCTACCTCCCTTTAGAAAACTGTCTAATTTCCTTCACTCTCCCTTAGGCTAAAAGTGAGCACTACAGTGCTGTCTGTCCTTTGACTTCTGCATATGTCTATTTTTTTCTCTCTGACTATGGTCTTTCTACCCCAAAGCCTTATAAAGACCTTGAGATTAAATTGAGTCTCACAGATGTTCCAGAGCAATCTCCCTTTCTTATTTTTAATCACATATACATAGCCACTTTCACTCCACATGAAAAGGCTCATGGGCTCTGTGAAATAAGACAATGGCATCTTGGTGTTGAAATATTACTTCATTCAGCTCAGTGTGATTTGTGTCTGTCCCTTCATCCCTGAAGAGAACTCTGAAATTTATGCTCTCTAAATCTTGCAGAAGCTACATATAAATTGTGTCATGTAATGGCTGTAGGAAAGAAGACATGTTTAGGGACAGGAAATTAGTAGGCCATAGTTTTAGTTAGGGTTTCTATTAGTACATTGAAATATCATGACCAAACCAACTTGGGAAGGAAAAAATTCATTTGGCTTATACGTCCATATTAATATTCATCCTGAAAGGATGTTAGAACAGTAACTTCAGCATGGTAGGAACCTGGAGGCAGGAGCTGAATCAAAGGCCAGGGAGGAATGCCGCTGACTTATTTGCTCGACATGGCTTGTTCAGCCTGCTTTCCTGTAGAACCAAGACCACCACTCTGGGGATGACACCACTCACAATGTGCTAGGCTCTCCTACATCAATCACAAAATAATGTCCTATAAGGCTTGCCTACAGTCCAGTCTTATGTGGATATTTTGTCAATTGAGACTCCCTCCTAAATGATGAGTCAAACTTGTGTCAAGTGACATAAAACTAGCCAGTGTAGCCATTATGTGAGAGAATATAAAATACCAAGAGTCATGTGGGATACCACACCACATACTCATTCTTGATAAATAATCCACATTTTGTGTGTGAAGCACGTTGTACTAGACTTCCTGTGGGATTCTTATGCATGCAAAGTTTATTAACTTTGATCTTTTAATTCTCCTGTAACTGTAAGAACATGGAAACTTTACAATTAGGTTACATTATCACTAACTACCACCATCCCTCAAAGACATTTTTTAAAACGAAAACAAGTTTTATCAACTAGTTGAGAATAAGGCATAAACTGAGACTTATTCCGTTTTGGAAGCTGGTTATAAATTTACTTAAAATAAAGTCTGTGACATGTTTCCTAAACAAATTTGTTCAAGCTATAAATAATACATTTTTACATTCATTTCAGTATTGTAGAAATTGAAATATGTAAAGGTATCAAAATTAACTTTCAGTAAATGTTCAACAAGGGTGAAGACAATTAATTAACTTACAGTATTTGATTTATGAAATCTGCAATAGTGAGAAAGCAAACACTTTAGTAAAACTCCTGGAAAAATTATAGTTATTAAGTGCGTAAATTAACCTATCATTCAATATATGTTGTAGATATCTATTAATATCTCAAGATATATCTGCCACAGTTCTAGGTATTGAATTTAAGGTCATGATAGAAGTATCTATGACTGTTAACTGAAAAAGGATAAAGAACCAGAGAAGCTGCCCTGAAGGAAAAATAAATTATTTAACATATTAGAAAACAGTTCAAAGTTTTGGTAAAGATAAAAGGAGCAGGGACTATGTCCAGATGTACCCAAGCTGTGAACCTGAGGTTTGTGGCTTTCATTTGTGCTCTAGTATGAAGTTGTCAAGAGGCCAACACTATAGTGTGATACATATTATACATGTATCATTCAGGAAAACAACTCTGAAGACTGCCTTATTGATATCTCTGAAAGAATTTAGAATCATTTTAAGGACTGCTGCATTTATTATAACTGCTTTTTGTATTTTAAATTTATGTATATAAGCCTATATAACCCCATACTACTCCTACTTGCTGGCCCTTTTGTTTTAGAAAATTATAATGAAGCTCTAATGGTTAAATAGTTATAATGTGAGGCCATTTTCCAGCCAATACCATTGTTGGGATTGGTACACATGCTGACTCTAGAATGTAGTTACTGCACACTTATGTCCTAAATAAACAATGCCATAAGAAAAGCAATGAATATTTCAAAGAAATTCTTCTCAATCCTCGTTTTCAGGTTAGCTTTATTTCAGAATCCAGAAAGAAAAAAACCCATCAGAGTGCTATGACTGCATGTATTTGGGATAGATAGCCTTGACTGGGATGATAGTTAACGGAGAAACTACAGACAAAGGTACAGAAAAGGTAGGATTGGGTTGTCTGCATGCTGATGGAGCTGCACCAGTAGCAGCCTGATTACCCAGATCTTTCACTGTATTGAGGACCAGTAATGAGGGAGCTGTTAGTTAATCAGGAAGAGGGTCTTTGTAGGGGGCTTCAAGCTCAGGCTGAAGTCATCCAGGAGGAGGAAGTTTTGGTTGATACTTTCTATATACCCTTCAGCATCTATACTTGAGAAGGCCTTGCCATTCTAAGGGTCTGAAGCCCTGGGTCCTTGAAATGGCTTTGTTCATGCCAATTCTAAACACTGCATCAGAACTTATCTGCTCACCACATTAGAGAAGACTTTATGGCGCATTCTTTTGATCACTGGATGTGCAACAATAACAGCTAAACCAGTTTCTAATTGTGGTCCTCTTGAAACTATAAACAATATGCTGTCTGGAGGTGGTGGTCTGTGCCTTTCGGGCTGAACTCTATGAATTCTAGGCCAGTCTGCTGTACAGACAATAGCAGTACAGCCAGGGTCACTCATTGGGAATTTATTACAAAATCAAAGCAAC